>NW_016690355.1:1793148-1867652 GCF_001604755.1 Lepidothrix coronata | reverse complement strand
AAAAAAAAAAAAAAAAAAAAAAAAAAAAAAAACCAAACCAAAACAAAAAAGCAAACAAACAAAAGAAAAAACAAAACAAACAAATAAAAAGACCAAAAATAAAAAGACCGAAAATAAAAAGACCAAAAAAACCACAAAACATGGAGTCTAGGGGAACATGGATATCACATCCACCACAACACAGCTTCCAGACGTGGTGCTTTGGAGAAGCCGAGACCTCACACTTTTTCACAGACAAATAGGACTAGTGAGAATATTACTTGTTTCTGCAACTTCAGAGCCACTCTGCCTACTGGCTGTCAGTGAAGGTGAAAATGCCTTCTGGGCATGAGAAATCACTTTGTTTAAGCACTTTTCCTCCTCCTCCTGCCACCTCCATGCAAGACGTGCAGCCTCCTGAATGCTGGCTTTGGGAAACACAACCTGGAGTGAGCACTTTCCACATGCACTTTTTTTTTTACCTGAGTTCACTAAATTGTGACTAATGACTCCGACCCAACACTGCAGATCTTAAGCCATGAACAAAACGAGAAAACCCTCACTTTACTTGCTTAGCCAATGTATTTCAGACTCGTGCATAATCAGTGCTATACCTGGCTGTTGCCCAGGAGCCCTCTCAGAAAGGCTATACATTTCCCAAATCTCCTACACAACCACCAGTTAAAAAGGGAAGTTTCAAACTGAGAAATAGCTGGTGTGGGTTTTATGATTTTTTTTTTCAAAAGCATATTTACCTCTTGTCATTAAACAGATAATATCTTGGTAAAAATATACTCAAATTATGGGCAACACTGCTCTTAAGCTTTCAGGAGTCTTGCAAAAGTCAAGGGGAGAAACACTTAGTAAAAGGATAAGAGGTAAGAAGTCATTTTTACATTCTTCCTCGTATAAGAGGGGAAAAGTATTATGTACCTCAATCATTGGAACGTGTATCTATATACTCAGTTCTGTCTCTTACAGATCTCAAAGCCACACTGGAGCAGGGAGAGTCATTCACATCATCTAAAAGACAATAGATTCTCCCACTTTTTTTTCCTTGGAAGAAAAAAAATTCTTTTCTGTTGTATGGCTAGCACCACGCAGTGAACATTATCCATCTCTCCTTTATTGAGATAATACCTGCCAGATTTTGATATTGACTTTCCACTGAAGCCTCAACAGGCTGTCAAAGAACTGTTTGTTTTTTGTACCACCCAAGTGAAAGGTTCATCATCCACCCCACAAAAAAGTGTTTAATGAAATGTTTAATGAAATGAAAGACATTAATTTTGCACTTTAACATTAATACAAGTTTTACCAAGAAATAAATAGGAATGTTATGGTTTGCTTTTACCTAGGATTTCCTGAAAATAATCTGAGACAAATATACACTGCAAATCAATTACATACAGAACTTGGGAACCTCACATTAGAAGTTCTTCAGGGGTGTTTTTTCAGGTCTTGCTCTGTGATGTAAAACATCAACAGAAACTCGCAGTGTGGAAAAACTTTTAGCCTTCCCTGACGCTTCACACGTGTAGATTTCCATGTCCTGTCATAGCTCGTGTATTCCCTCAATCAGAGGTTATGAGGCACAAACATTCCCTGCGGCTAAGTGCTTGTAATTAAACACAGAGCTGAAGAAACTAATTAAAAAAAATGTTTTGATGGTGGCTGTGTAATACTTAATAACCTTCGTGGTGGAACAGCTGTGCAGAAAATGCTAAATTTGTCAGCATTTTTCAGAGTGTTACACAAATACCATGTTTACATGACTGCAGGCACTAAGGAGCAGTGGAGACAGGCATTAGCTTGGGTGGCTTTTGGGCTATTAGGAGGGGCTGGAAATCACCTTACCTGCCCCCAGGGGAACCTTGCTCTGCATCACTGCCTAATGTAAGCACGAGTACTATTTTAAATGCATACACATATAGAGTCTTAGAGTCTCTCTCCCTTTTGCTCTGTAGGGAATCTGCACAAATGAAGGATATTTGGATCCCATTCTGATGGCAGGAGCTCTGAGCAACATGGTCTAGTGAAAGGTTGCAAGGGGTTGGAACTAGGTGGTCTTTAAGGTCCCTTCTAACACAGGCCACTCTGATTCCATGAACTAAGAGTCCGAGGATATAGCACTACATATAGGGACCATTTTTGAACTAGCTCCCATATCCCAGATTTAGACATTTTCTTTTATACTAAATCCTCACCACCAACAGTTCCTGGGACCCTGTGCCTCACTGAAGTCATGAATGGTCTCACAATAAAAAAAAATAAAAAAAAAAAATCACTCTTTTTCCAAGCCTCAACAGTACAATCAGTTTTCACAGACAGAAATCACTGTAAGGGACAGATTGCAAACAAATATTTCAACTTCGTATGCACATAGAAAAAAGGGGACAAAGAAAAATCAATAGCAATATGCTTACTAATATGTGCCTGAGCCACAGGCTGCAGCATGGGATGCAATATACATAAGTTAAACATCTTCAATGCAACACAGTTCAATAAAATGATAGATATTCTAAAAATAAAGTGTCCCCAAAGAAATAGAAAACATAATATCTGCCCCAGAAAAAAAAAGAGAAAATCCATGTAGCCTCAGCAATGAGTATACAATAATATATGCCTTGAAGGCAAACGTTAGAACAAAAAAAGCCTTTTGAAAAAAAGAGAAAAAAAGTAAAATTTCTCATATTGCAGTCCTGCAGAAAGCCCAGGCACCCCAGAGGTGCTCACAAGAGGGTGGTGATCAGCAGTTCTTACATGGAGATGGACTTCTGGAGAGGGGCTGCATCCAGGGCTGTGTGAGCCAAAGCGTTCCATAACCTCCCACAGCCATCCTGGGGAGGAGAGGAGAGATCTGAACAGAGCCCTACGGGCTTCTGCACTGTGACAAGGAGCTTTCAAAGTGGAACAGTGTCCTCCTCAGAGCACAGGATCTTCCAAGAGTAAACAATGCGAGTGTAAAGCAAAAATTAACACTTTAAAAAATAGAATTTCCACTTCCAAGAACTTTCAAAGGGCTTTGTTCCTCCTGCACTTCTCACCTCTCTTCACTGTCACCTTGGGACTAATTTCATACAACATTGCCAAGGTTTTATCCAAGGAAAGGAAACACAAATCAATCCTCACTGTCTGTTTGAGGATCATCTGATTTTTAAAGCAATGCCCTCGGTGCCTGTGATTTGTAGGGGAGGATCTGAATTTGACAGCCCGTCTCTCAATATTGCACATAAATTAAAAATGTATTGTGGACTTCCTAAACAAAATATTGAAACATTTACTCTGTTCTGATGCAACAAGTCCAGCCAACTCCTTATCAAGTGTTTTCCTACCCCAAACTGATCATCATTATTCCAGCCAATTGATAAGAGCTGGAAAATGGGAGGATGATGAATTAAGAAAGCAATGGGGTTTTCTGGCTGTTTAATTTTTGTTTATGAAACACTGAATTTTAGTTTAGTTAAATGCAGGTGCTAAGGCCTTGGTCTAATTGCTTTTTCATCTTGCCAGGTTATTTGCTTTAGTCCTGTCATCCCAGTGACTTCCACCACCTCATTGTACCTTGTAGAACTAAATTAAAAACTAAAAGAACACCTCCAAGGTTTCTTGAAAACCATTTTAAGTCACAAAAAAGAAAAATAATGTAGGAAAACAATAATTCAAGAAAAAATAAAGCCAACTCTTTGTATGACTATTTTGCAATTATAAGTATTTTTTTGCCTGCAAGATTTTTAGTGAAAAAGAATGTCTTTTTGGATGGCAAAAGTTTCTTGAACCTTGAATGACTGAGCACCATTTTTCATTATGTTAATTTAAGTGGTAAAAGGGTTTCCTGACTGACACTAATTGATGGTCCCTCCTGGGGCTTAATTGACAAGAGCTTGTCTCTATAAACCTGCACTGTTAATCAGCTCCTTACCCACCCTGGAAAATGTTTGCAGCTGAAGAAGTGTCAGTGGGGGTTACAGACAGACAACATTGATTCTAAGTGAGGTACTTTTGAGCACTCTAGTAGTGGTATTTCATGAAACTGATATTTCCCTAATTTCTCCCTAAAGCAGAAAGACAGTGTCTTGGAGTCATTTACTGCTGGAATTATTATCGTTGTTGTTTTGTAAGCATTTTGTTTACATGTTAAGTGTTTCCTTTGATTTATTGCAGTAGGTTTAGAAAACTAAATGTTAAATACTGTTTGAAAACATCTAGAATTAGCTAAGATATCAAGCCATGCTATTGCACAAGGAAAGAGTCATCCTTTGATTGCTACACCCACATTATTTCTGTAGTGATACCATATTTAGAAAACACAAGGAAAAAATTGTGTTGTGTTATAGTGATTCTTCCCATATAGAACCAGCACTGAATATTTTCTGGAGTTTCTGTCAGCTATTAAACTAAACCAGTATTGAATTACCCCAACAACTCTCCCATTGGTCTAAGATATTTGTATCTTGATCTTGTAAGTCCTTTTGAAAAACAGTGGGTTTTACCCAAATTGGCCTGTAGCCACAGTCCTTTCTCTTATCCCAGCTGCCAGTGCTATTTCCAGCTCCTCATTTTAAGCACATCTCTTACTTGCAGCATTTTTCTAATTTTTAAGAAATCCTGAGTACATGCAGTACAAGCCATTGCCTATTAATAATGATATAGTTATTGTAAACATGTAAGATAGATGATAAATCTGAATATCTCAATTCCTATTTATCTTGCACATGAAGAGGTGACTTCATAGCATTCTCAACAGAAAGTAGAGAGTGTGTCAAGGTACCACTTTGCATTTGATTTACTCTGCTGACTGTAGTCCTTGCTCACTAACAGTATCAGACAAATGGTTAAAAACAGTTTTAAAATATATTTTTATATATATATTTATGAAATATTTTCCTGCCCACTGCAGGTGGCAGGGATGCCTGGCAGAAATGGGAACTGATGAGCAACAGCATTGTAGGTGACTTACACCGAGGCAGAGGGACCACCCCACATGTTGGAAGGACTCTGAAAAGAGTTTAATTCTCCAGAGATGTTCGGGATGAGAAAGCAAGACAGCTATAAACAACCTTAAATTTAAGTTATGCAGAAGTAACCCACAGGATATTTTGGGGATGTGACTCTTCCTCTTGCCTTAGGGCCACACTCCCAGCTCTTGGGCCCCAGGTACAGCACCACCCTCCTGGAGCTCCCAAAGCCTCCCTGCCCCACTGATCTACAGCCACAGTGTTGATGTAAAGACATTTTACTAACCCATCATGCTCACTACACTGCTCCCCTTTATGTATTCCTTCCTAAAAGCATCAAACAAGTTGTTTATCTCTTTTCACAGCCCTTAGGAAAATAACATCAACTCCACCATCCCCCCTTGCTGTATCAAGAACTCAGACTTTCCCCATCCACCCCTCAACACTGGCTTCCGCCACTTGTTCAAGCAAGCACTTTCATGCCCTCCATTTCTCTTGGGAGTAACACTTTAGAAACTCCTGTAAAAGTACTTCATTATTCCCCTTCAAAAATCATCAAAATTCGTCTGGTGTGAAGCACTTTGGAACAGTAACTGGATTTTGGAGGGAGTTTGCCCTGGATTTGTATAATGTGTGCTATAAGGTCACAGAAAATACAAACAAGTTGATAATAATGGAAATATTTGGTAGGTTCACAAAAATACTGAACTGCCTCCAATGTTATGACAGCAACCTGAGTGGGAAACACACAGCAGTAAACATGGCTAAATCTATTTTTATAGACATGTATATAAATTATTGGGATAAACTCATCAAAAGCACAGCAGGTTAACTGGTGCATCAAGGGAAAAAATCTGATGAAGTCCTAAAACCAGCAATACTAGCGTGGCCTTTAAATTGTTAAATTATTTGGACAGGGAAAATTAGGTACATAAAGATAAGCCTAGGATGCATCCTGAATAATTTATTTCAGTTCAAGTTTTTGTTTCCTAAGAAGTCAAAACTTGTGGGTTGCTTTGAATTTACAAGTCATGATGGGCTGACCCAATTTATACCAGCACATTGCAAGGCTCCAGGATCATTTTTCACATCGTTCATTTAACATCTTTTTCTTTGATGGCTGGATTGTTTACCTGGTCAAATGTCAAAAGGTACCATGTGCTGTCAGGATGTTTTCTTAAAGTCACACTAAGGGAGATAAAGACAGAAAAGATTTTAAGACAGGTTTGTGAAAACTTTAAATCACAAGCTATTCCACAATGCATAAATCGTATGATTGTTCAGATACCAGCCCTCAGTATACATCTGTTAGGAGAGCAGCTATCAAAGCTATTTCATATTTCTTCAGTTCCATTTGCCTGCTTCATACACTGTCCAGTGTTGTTTTCCTCTGCTCTTGAATGAAATGCAATATATAAAATACATAGATATTGTTTGCTGTTACACCAATTTTGAGTGTTGAGCAACAAAACACTAAGAAATAAGCTAATTTCAGACTGAACACAGAGAGTCACGTGCTTCCTCCACAAGTTATAGTCCTATAGTGAAAGCTGCTATTGCAGGGTTTGAGCTCAAGTTATCTATGCCTTACCTACAATTCCTCAATATATTTTATTACTAATATAACAAGAGTTCTTCTCTCCCAAGCATTCTCTGTTCCTACTCTTATCTCTGAGATGCTGAAAACCAAGATAACAGTAGCCAACACACTGTGTTTTACAATAATCAAATATATTGATAGTTTCTAGCATAAGCATCTTGAGCAGCTCAGGAGATGACTAGTCCAGCCTTAGAGTTGCACCTTGGCTGTGTTACCTGAGCCAGAACAGACATAAAAATCATTTCACCTCAGTTTCTTTGCAGCAATAAGAAATGCCTGCAGCAACTGAGAATGCTATGGCTGAAAACAAAGCTCTACAGCCAGCTCCAATAAACTCCTCAGAACACTTTCTCTAAGTAGATTACGTAAATTATTTAGGGCTGTAGAAGAGTGGCTGTGGGGCAAGTTTGCCAGCAATTAGTTCAGGAATTGAAGGTTTTCTGAAGCCTCTCGGGAATCTCAGAGCTCAACCATCTTCACTACCACCCTGATGCTGTTGGGTGTAGATGGTTACACACCACACACCGGAAAGAGCTTCTTCCACTTCCATGTTTGTGATACCAGCTCCTGAAACATCATCACACCAAGGAGGATCCCTCACAAGTCCCACAGCCTCAAATATTTTGTTCCTTAATATCAAAATACCTGAACGCTCCAAAATTTATTTTTTTTCTACCTTAATGAGGGCTTGGTTAAATGAAGACACACTTCAGAGTCCAAACAAAAGCAAAAGCTTAGAAGGATGTAAATGGGAAATAAAACCAGTCTTATTTAGTATACTTAGTCCAATGTAAGCATAAAAAAAAAAAATATTCTTTTTTGATCTGAACCTAGCAGCCAAGAGTTTTATTTAGTCTAAAGTAGGCAGAAGCCTAGTTTTAATCCACATCCTTATCCCCTGGATTGTTTTCAGAGGCAAGAATTTTGGGTTGGGGGGTATCACCCTCAAGACACATATGCCATTTGCTTGGGGACTCACTCATATCATCTATTCTACTCTTGGACTTGTTCAGAAAGGTATTTTTCCTTCAAAACTTCACTTATTTGAAAATATAAATTTCACTTCGGCAGCCCATTGTTTTTTTACATTTAAGTGGTTGGAAAACTGGAAACCGTTTGAGCCAGAAAATGCTCTTTCTCACCTGTTAAAGCCACAAACAAACCTAAGTGCTGAATGGTTCCAGTCAGCCAGGGACATAGAACATTTTTATATGCAAACAGACAATCATGCTTTGGAAATCTATAAACTTTAAACCCATTTATACAGTTAATGATCCTTGATTAATCACTTTGGGAAAAATGGCTGATGCATAACCCTTGTCTTGGATGTAACCAAGGCAAAGAATTTAAATGCTGTAAGAAACCTAACACGTGCAATAAAGTTCATAGTGGCAAGACATTAAGAGTTTTGACAGAATGGAAATGTTTGCTAATTTACATGCCATGAGCTACACTAGCAAGCTCTGGGGATCTTTTTATTCTAATAGGACTTAGAGAAGACCGAAATGGAATTCCAGATAAACATATATATGTGGGTCATAATCTAGTAACTGTAGTAAACACATCAAGAATAAAATTACAGGGGAGAAGAACAAGAAATCCTTAAGCAAACTCTGAAGTGTTACTTGGCTGTTTTATACAAACCAAAACCCCCTGTCTTCATGCATTTGGATATTAATGTCCTAGATGTATGTGCACTAACACAGCTTTCAGGCTGCATAAAAGATATCATTCTTGATACAGAATGGATTTATGTAGGAAATCGAGCTCATTTCCAAAGACTCAAGTTATCAAAAGCAGAACAATAGGTGGCTCAGATTTTAAACAAGCCATTTCATCTCACAGCTCTAACATGAAACATGTTTTATTAATTCCAGGGAGGTGTGTGCATTTCCATTGGCTGATAGTTATTGTGAGCTATAGAGATCCACACTGCTTTTCCAGACACACAGGTTTCTGCTGGAAAAGTTGGGTTATCAATTGGCTGGTCTAATTAACTTGCTCTTTCTGCTCAGGTCCTGTAGTTGTCACACCTCAGTAATTGGGTGTGCAAACAGACTTTTTCCAAGTCAGCATTTTCTGAACCACGGAAAGTTGGTTTGTCTATCAAAACTTTCTCAAGACAAACACTTAATGCTCATATCCAAGCTACCAGTCAAACCTCCAGGCTTGGTTCACTGAGCACTCTAGTGGCACATAATCCCAGCCTTGCAGGGGCCCTTCAAGCCTATCTTGACATAATCAATAAACTATTCTCCACAAAGAACAAGTAGAGCATTGGAAATAAACATCTGTGTCACCAAGTCAGGTCCATGCTTTCTTTTCCAGTTACTGTGCTGCAAACATTTATACAAGGGCTCATTGCCCCTGAAATTATGCCAAGAAGAGGCAAATAAACCCTTACCCATCAGCTTATGTCACCAGCATGCTCAGAGAGTTTTGCTCTTCTGAAAAGGTGGTGCTTTGATTAGTCAGAGGCTGATTACGAAGTCAAGGAATGGTTTTCTCTGTGGTTTCTTCTGCCAATTCATCCTTATTGTATTTTCTTAGAATCAAACTAGATAACATCATTCCTGATGTTCCTGACCCTTCAGAGGTATCACCTCTCTTCTTGTGGATGTTTCTAGGAAAACATTTCTTTGGAGAATTTATTGATACTGAATAGGAACTCTCGAATGTTTTGTCATCCCTTCTCTCTCCATGGTTTTACCTGCATTTACACACAAGGACTGTCCAATGTTTCAACAGATATTGCATAGTTTCTGGCTCAACATTCCTTACATCCCTTAAATGTAAAAAAAACATGAAGAAACTAGAACTACCTTTAAAGCTTCAGGACCAAGCTCTTCACTCACATTTACCATGAAGTGTTACGTGATATGAGAATGTCCCTGCCAAACACTGCTTTCAAACCATCTCACCACAATATTAAAATATAAGGAGTAATTCTTAACCCTTTATAATATTTTTCTTTTTTCTTACGCTTTAAAAAATTAAAGCTGCAATCAATTCTCTTTTCTGATGACATTAGGAGTTGTCCATATAAAATATCTCTGAAGCAGAATCCTACTTCATGGATTTTTTTGTTTTGCTTTTAAGAAAGGGATCCTTCATTAAGTCTAAGAGAAGCAGGAAACTTGATAACTACTCCAAATGCCCTAGTAAAAGAAACAAAACAGATCAAGGAGTTGAATTCTATCTCAGATTTGAGTTTTTCAGCAAGAGTAGCTTAGGAATCTTTGGAGTTTAGACCAATGTCAATAATTAGAGTAATTAAGTCCAAGAAACTCAGACACATAGAAAAAAATTAATTTCTGACCATTCCATTTCATGGCTGTGCATGCTTGTCCAACTCTTCCCACCAGATACATTCTGTGCTTTCTTGGTTCTGGCTTGCTACACAGCAAGACAGACAAGATAAATAAGCCAAAAACCAATCCCACAAAAGCCAAGTAATATTTCTTTGTATCAGTGACCCAAACTAGCCTAGAGCAGGTAAAAGAGAAGAAAATGGAAAAAGTGGAGAGTGGGCCTGCAGACAATTCTTGATCCCTTCAGGGGATTTAACCCTTAAAAGTTAACCCCAGTTCCTCAAGAGGCCACATCCTGGTAAAAACTGGCAAAACTATTGTGCAAAGTGGAAATGAACAAAGATTTTTTTTTTTTGTTGTCAGCCTACTGAAAACCAAGACAGGAAGAATCACCTCTTGTAACCTGCAAGTTCACATGATGATATTTTGAAACAAACGCTGCATAATACATGTTCTGACTCTTGGCAAAATTGACCTTATATCAGCAATTGTTCCTGTCATCACATTAGCAGGAACCTCACTCATGGTACAACACTCCACCCCTTCTGTGCGTTCCTGAAAAAATAGATTAACATCTCGCTTAAAATTCCTTGGGTTTACAATTCCTCCATGTAAAAGAGTCTGCACTGCCTCTTAAAAGCAAACCTAAAGAAACAGAGAAACTACTTCACAAAACACACCAAGCTCACTCTGCCATGGGAGAAGACCTCAGATGTTCTGTTTAAGCCTGGAGTTGATTACTTCTCATACCAAAGATGTTCACACCAGGTAAAACTACTTACCTTTAATATCAAGTTGCTGTTGGACATCTCTAATACTATGCTGTGTTTACAGTGGCTCCAATAAATATAATAAAAACAAGTAATGCACTGTCATGCTATGCTATGACCTCAGAAACACAGCAAGTGGGGGCACAAGTACAAGAACCTTGGAAATGGTGAAAGCAATTCAAGCAGATGGAGGGGGGGAAACTGTACTTTAAGCATGTCAAGGTAAAGAAATGAAATTATGGGGGGGGTGAAATCAATGTGGATTTTAAAAAATGCAAGGAGTTACAGTTATGGAAATCTAAGCTGGATGAAGAAAGGTACAATTTCAGCAGCTGGTTTTATCCCCTTTATGGTGACCAGTGTCTGGCAAGGTATTGAAGAGCCAGAAGAGCTGGAATTAATTAATTTAATTCTAAAGCAACCATTGCAATGATGCTACAAGAGAAAGACATATGACCTGACTCACTTAATCAGAGTTGGAGAGGTTCCTTCCCACGCTGGAGGAAATTACATGTACTCTTCCCAAGTCTAACCAGCCTGTTTTCCCACTTGTTTAGGTTATGCTGTATCTATGTGTGCGTTTACAGGGGGAGATTTTCACAGTCCTAGGCCACAAATGTTGGAGGAAAGAGCTTCTGCCTCTTCATAAACAGTTCACCAGGTGTCAAGGTTGCAGTTCGACTGTCAATAGCTGACAATGAATTGTGATAATAGAGGCAGAATTGCATAAAGGAAGTTCTCCTCACTCTTAAATTAGATTATTTCACCTTTGTCTTATTCAAGGTTTTCTCTTTTATAAAAACGAAAAGAAAGACTAAGTTCTGACACATCTGACAAGTGATGAGGAGAATATGAACATGTTGGACTGGGAAAAGGTGGTTTGTAATTCTGGCTCTGTCCCAAAAATCTGTATGATCTGGAGCAGCCTCTGTTCCCCCTTGTGTTTCTAGGGGAGCTGACTCCCCTCACACATGTCCCAGACCTAGCAACCATTCTGTGGCTATAAATAAAGTATACAACAAGACTCCAAATCCGCCAATAGTGTTTGGCAAAGCAAATTATCACTCATCATTATATTTAACACCGAAAAAAAAATAAATCAAGAATAACATCCCAAGGAGAGTATGAAAAACAGTGGCACCAATCCTAAAAAGACACCAAAGCATTTTGAATACCATTTTTTAAATTCACAGCATAAAACTTCTGTATTTTTAACTGATTTTTTTTTTTAAGTGATGAGGCATTGGTTCTGCCAGCAACAGCCACAGTAAAATACAACTTTCTGAAAAATAGGAAAAGCTTATAGTATTTGTCTTTTTTTTTTTTTTTAATTGTGTGTCCTTGGAAAACAACTTAGTAATTATGCCTGTTCTGTTGCATATTTTCTGTGTTGCTCAGCCTCCTTTGTCTGAGCCAGGTGTCTACCTGAAGGGAACAGATCTTTAAAAGCAGTTAATACCTCACAGCTTCACTTGATGAAGGTATTAGCATCTCTGAAGACACATGATTTAACCATTATTGCATCTAAAAAGAAACTAATGCAAATAATGTGAGCAGCCAGGCCACCAACACCTGCAGAAGACCTGCCAGTAAGACCAGGGAGCTCATACTGGTCCCAGAGACTTTCCATTTCTTCTTCCCCCTGCCCCAGCTGGAGGGTCACAGCTTACAAGAACCAGGCAGAGAACTCGAAAGAAATCCTGTGCCAAATGCTCTAAGATGCAGCAGGTCTTTCTAAGTGAGGGATCTGTGACTAAGTGGACCAGCAAAGAAGAGAACTAGAAATGTTCACATTTCACTTGGCAAGTTCTTGGCCACACATTAATAAATATGAAACTATTTAAAGGACAAAAATTTAAAGGACAAACTTTTTTTTAAGGATTGGCTGGGAATTTCAAAGGGCTATTAAAGGGTTTAAGAATTCTTCCAGCACCACAGGGAAACCAATAATTAGCTTTTCTCAGCCAACCTGTAGTTTTGAGCACTAGAGAATAATAAAGTAAGTTCCATAAACCTACCTCCACAAAACTTATCCTCATCACTGTGAGCCAAGCTCAGCTGGCCAGGCTGCAGGTGGCTGTAGATTTCTACTAATGTTAAGAAAGGTGTAGGCACTCATTTGGGGAGAATTAACTGAGATATACAGAGCAACTAAGTAATTTTTAACCTCGGAGCAATTATTACATGCCCTTATTACATTAATCTAGCTAAACTGTGTTTTAAAACAAACAAGCAACCATAACCAGTTTCTCTCCTAAATAAAACCAAAATAGAACATATAGGTGTACATTTTGAAAGCTGTTTGTTTTTTTGTGGTTTTTTTAAGCATCTTTAATGGTGGTGTCAAGATCAGTGGGAGGCAACACAGAGCACCAGCAAAGAAGTATCTGCAGAGGTTTGCTTGGGTGAATTCATTATCACTTGGCAAACTGTGCACTTTCCTCAGGAAAATTTTTGTCCTTTGGAGTTTTTGATTTAAACATACTTAGTTGATGCAGTTTTTTCATAAGTCTCTTTCTTAAAAGCACCTCTGGCAAAAAGCAGAGGATTAAGGCACAGCAGAGCCAAGTAACTCAGGATGTACATGCAACTGATGTCTTTGTGCCCACTGAGCCCCTGTTGCACCCCCAGGAGCCAAGGACAGGATGAAGGTGAACACAACCTTGGCTGTTGTGCCCTTGGGCAATCACATCAGGAGATCCGTCCTGCCAGTTTTCCTCAGTTAAAACAAAAACCACACAGCTCTTCTAGAGGAGCCAAACCACCCCCAACCCACACCAACCACATACCTGCCTCACTGCCAACCCCAGGCTTGCTGTTATCCCTCTTCCCAGTAACCTTCCCCAGCTGTTCTTCTTTGCTTTTAAATGTGGTTTGTTGCCATCAGATATGTAATTCCCCTCACCTGTCCCACAGGGTAGCCTCTCCCACCCTTGTCTCCAGAGGCCCAAGACATTAATATATGTTGTGTTGCAGCAGCATGGAATCTGTCTCAGGCTCCCACTGCCTGCCCACTGAGTATGGGCCGGAAAGGTGAGACAGACCAGATATATTCTGTCATGAGTATCAAGTAATAAATAGAACCTTGGAATTCTTCTAAGAATAAGATCCATGGGAAAAGAAAACAAATACTGGAAATTTCTTAACTGTGTTACACAAGCTGTGTAAATCCATCCAGGTGAAGATGAGCTTTCTATCTCGGACATTTCTGGAGCCATGGTAGGTATAAAAACTGCAGCATCTCATTTATACATGAAACCTGGTTACCAGAGAGAAAATGGATTAACTGGATTTATCCCAGCAGTTACATTGTGATGTCCATCCAACACACTGAGTATTCAACCAAACAACATAGTTCCCTGCTGCTTCCCAGTGTAATACCTTAGTTTGTGTAGTTTTGAAAACAAGATCCACATAGTAAGGGAAATCTCAGTGCTACAAGAAATTGGGGCTTCTAACAATGAAGGTCCTCAGGGCATCACCTCCATGCTCATCCAGGACAATTTTAAAGTCAGTTGCAGGTCATCAATGTTATTTTACATTGTCAAAACCTGGGTGACTCTGGGACATCCAGTGTGCTCCTGGAGGTGAAATAGGACTTTGCGTTTTGCCAGTAGTCACCTATGAGAGCATCTTGCAGATCACAGGCATGGGAAGTCCCCACTTCTGGCCACTGTTTTCAGTGACAGGGAGCCCAAACCTCTGCAGAGGGGCCAGGTACCCCATCACCCAGTTTCTGGACACCTGGCTCTGCAGAGCAGAATGGCACAACTTAGGTTTGACAAAAAGTAGCAGCAAGAGCAGAAAGGGAAAGAGTTTATGTGGCTAAGCTGAGTGTGAACACCAGAGAGATTGTACCTAAATATCAATATAACCTATTTCCTTCCAAGAATGTATTTCTTGGCCACTGACTGATCAGTTAATCCTCTTTTTTATTCTCCTCCCTTCAGTAAAACTCCCAAGTTATTGCAGGTGTTATCCAGGGACGCAATATTCACAGTTCCACTCGAGTATGTTTTACTGCTCCCAATAAAATTTGTACAAAGTTTAGAGACTGAACTTGAATTGTGTCCTTACTGGAAGCAGCTTGAACCCCTTCGTTCTGCATTTTTATCCCACAAGATGAGGATTATCCCCAGAACTCTCTCAACGAGAAATTAATTCCTTGCATCATCTCTCTTCCTCTTTTTTTTTTTTTTAATTTCTCTTTTATTTTCTCTGTGTCCTGGGATTTGCTTTTTATATACATTACAAAGTTCAGCATATACATATACCTCACTATGGGCCCATCTTGACTTGCTAATACCATATGCAATCCATGCCTTCCGTCTCACCAGAGCGAATGCAGTAAAAGAGCAGAATGCTTTTCGTCTGAGATGTCATGTAACATAAGATATGCAAATCGTCTCTGATTGGAAAGAAGAGATTATTTTTCCTGTCAAATGCATATGCTGTATGTACACTTCTTGTTAGAACAATGTTCAACAAACATTCCAACTTTAAAGGCTAGAATGTGCTGAAAATGAGTTTTGCATGTGAAATCTCCATCTATAAGAGGAACAATGGAAGTACTACACAGCCTATTCTGTTATCAGGACTAAACATGGGTAACAAGAAGGGTCTGAGGGAAAGGGAGCAGTAGAGACTGCCAGGTTTTTTTGTACAATTTTGGGTTTGTCCTTTTTTTTTGTTGACCTGTGCGGCGGGCTTGGGAAATACACGGCAGCGGCGCCAGCCCTGGTACCAGTGCTAAGAGGAGGGAGGAACCATTGTCAGGATGTAGTGGCTCTGTGCAGGCTTTGTGAGATCCATAGGATTTAGCCAATCTGTTCCTGCAGATGCCAGTTTTATGCATGATTTACCTGGCTTGATGCAGCTCTTGCTCCCGCACTGCCAACTCCCAGGTTGGAAAGCCGTGGTGCCCGCAGCCACGGCACTGCCAGGGCTGCACAGAGCATCCATTCAGCCCTCTGCTGCCCCAGAAAAGGGAGGATAAGGCCTTCAGGATTTTTGTCTGCTTCGTTTTAATGGGTTTTTTTCCTGAGCTTTTCTGTATGGCTTTGAATATTTGAAGACTTTTTTTTTTCTCCCCATCTCCCTTTTTTCCTCCAGATGGGCTTCTACTAAAGATTTCCAAGTAAACCAAGGAAAATACACTCTAAAAACTGCTCTTTGAGCCAGACAGTGGGACAGCACGTGCACTTGTCATCCCTTCATGAAGTATTGGCTATTAAAGATGTAATATTTCCACTATATCTCAGTTGCAGTACAACAGCTGACTCTGAGTGAGTGCATGCAGCTGACCTTCCATAAGCATTTTCAATACAATTCAAAGTATCACATTATTTACCAGTTGTGGGAAAGTGTTCTTTAGTAAGTAGTACAAAGCAGTCACAGTGGCTTTGGAGATTTTAAAGATTTCTTAAGGAGCCACTGGTGTCTGTTAAGATGCCCTTGGGGCTTCTGTTTTGCACTGTGATTGTGCAGTGTTTTATTTCTGTCATAAAGTTCATACAAAGGGAAAAGGAAAGAAGTAATCTTCTACAGCTGGAAACAAAATTACAAGGCTCTCTTATAATAAGGAGAGATTTTCCCCAAAGTGACACAGTGGGACATTAAGACTTTGAATTTGATCCTACCTAAATGAGCAGGAAAAAATTCCATTGACTTTAGTGGTAGAGGATCAAACTCCAAAGGAGCTATTTAAAACATTATGTAGGTGATTTATGAGAGTGGTTTTATAGATGTTCATTAAGAGTCTTTTTATGCCCTCCTCTCCTCTGAAAATACTGTAGAAATATTATCAAATTCTGTGATTACAGCATGTGCTGATATGCCCCTGGTATCTCTAAGAACAGCATTTCTGTTGAGGTACTTACTCAGATGAGCTTTATATTAACATGAATTCACAAATAAGGTTTTGTTATCTTTGCTGTTGGCAATTGTCAGTACACACTAAAGCATTAATAACATTCATGCAATCAGCAAATAAAATACTCCACCTCAGTGCCGACCATGTGTCGGTACATTCAGGATATCCAAGCCTTATCACTAATTTGAGTTCCAAATTAGACAGTATCCTGTCTAATCTGCCTTTTAGCATTACTTCCAGAAAAGAAGAGATAAAAATAGTGGGACAGCAGAGTTTCTGAGAAGGACTCTCTGGCATCTTCAATCCTTGAATTGTCTTTGGAAGAAAAAAAAGTGTGTATCTGTAAATTTAATGCTACCTGCACCCTACTGTGTTGGTGTGACTCACATCTAGGAGATTCAGCTTCTGTGGGCAATTTTACAGAAGTCAGCACTTCTTATTTTGCCACTCCACAAATACCACATGGAAAACCCAGAATTGAGCTCAAGTGCAGAGGAAATAGGGATTTTACAGTTTAAGTATGAAAATGAGTATATTTTAACACAATGCTATGACAAAATGGTTGTAATCAACCTAAGTTTACCTTTTCTTTTTGCACTAAAGTGTGAAGTTGCTTGCAAGTCACCTGTCTCTGGATTATACTTAGAGGTACATTTGAAGAAGGAATTACAATTTATGGGGTCAAATTTTTCAGTCACATTTCAGTCAACCTGATGTCCTGAAAGGACCTGGATTTGGCCTGATGCATCTTTATTAATAGGATAGTTAATGAATTGCCAAACCAGGGTTTAGCTCCTTGGATTAGTTTGGAAAGCCACAACTGTTTCATTGTAAGGCCTGATCCAGCAACTGCTTGTGTCCATCTTCCTATTCACTACAACAGACTTTAGAAAATGTTTAATAAGGGTCTGAAAGTGATATGAGAGAAATCATACACCGGGTTGCTGTTAAAAGAAGAAATGACCTAAAACTGAGCTGATGGCTTGCCTTTGGAGATTCTTATAGCATAAGATCATCCTTAAACACAATCTGTCAAGAATTTTGTACTGGTCTAATTTTGTACTAGTTGCTCAAGCTTTGCTTTTCCCACAGAAAGAACTTTTAGTTTACAAATATGGGGTATTGAATTGTAATATGAGATAAACCAGGCAGCTTCAGGACAACTGATGAAGCTAAATAACCTTTGAAAGAAAAGGAAAAAAAACCCAGGCCTTTTAAAAGGAGTCTCCTGAACACCCAAAGAGGATAATGATTTTGGTATTAACTTTCTGAACAAAATCCTTTCTATTACTCGCATTCCTGTAAGCTCTAAAGTGCTGCTTTCATAGAGAAAAGCAAGTCCAGCCTACCCAAACCTGAGCTGATCCCTCCCAAACCATAAGCGTTTGACTGAATCCCAATCAGATCCCCAACAAAAGGAGCTCCAGTGGCTGTTTGACTCCTGGCAATTGCTTTATCACTCCCCTCTCCTTTCTGTTGCTGCCTTTAAGCAGTTGTGTGCCAGTCTGGTGCTGGGATCTAAGGTTTTTCTCTCTCCTACTTAGCAGAGTTTTAGCCCAATGCTTTGAATCTCTGTTTATGAGATCCTGAGTTACTTTAAAAAGTAGTTAAGGGCTGTGGCTGCATACAGGCTAATGCACTGTGGTGCTTTGCTGCTCCCAGGTGGGTTGTCTGGTCTCTGCCTTTCCCACCTCTGTGATCCCTCATCCCTCCTGCCAGCTCTGCCCTCTGGAATTCTCTGTGAGCTTCCTCTGTATCACCTTGCAGGAACAACTCTTTTTGCTGGGTGTATTTTCCACCAGTTTATGTAGTTGAATTAAAATAAATAAATAATAATGAACCTCAGGATTAAAGGGTGGGCTCAGTTCAGCGCACACTGGGTCTCACCTAAAAAATCCACTGCGCAGGCTCGAAGGGTTAATGACCTTTCCCAAATCTTCGCTCGGGAAGACTGGCCATTATGTAGTTGAATTAGAATCACACCAGTATCTCACGAAGGTGTCTGATGGGCAACAAAGCTGATGTAAAAAACACAGGGGGATGTAACAGGGAGGAGAGAATGGGAAGGTCAGGGTCTCCCCTTTCCAGCAGCAATAAGCTCTTCTGTCAGCTCACTGCCTCTTGGAAATGCACCCACAGGCATTTACTGGGTGCTGTGATATCTTTCAGTCTGCTCCTCTCTAAAGCAGTGTTTTGTTAGGATTGGAAACAACCTGCACAAGAGAGCAACCTAAAATTGATGTGCTTAGTCTAAAGCTGCCAAGAGGGAGATGCAGCACATCCCAAGCGGAGCCGCTCGGAGCTGCATCCAGCCAGAGCTCCTCAGTCTGGTGTCATTAATGTCACACACTCCTCTGCAGGTACCTCAGCTGGGTTCCCTGGGGAACACAGCAAAAGCTCACATTATTATTATTATTTTCATTGAAATCACAGACTGAGACTAGAATGACACATCTTCCTGCTGAGAGATGTGGCCACGGCTCTTCCCCAAAATGCAGAAAGCACATCCCAGTCCTGATGCTGTTCCATCACTTTAATCACCTGCACGGCAGCAGATAGCCTGGCCTCCCCTTGGCTGCTACAGCTCTGCATCCTGTTTTAGTCTTGAATGTGAATCTCTGCTTCAGGGGGATGATTATACAATTTACATGAAAACTCAACTGCATAAATAGCTGGTTTTTGAGGCAAGGACTGCACTCCAAGGTCCTTTGCTCCTTAGCATCCCAGCCATAAGCTTACAGAAGCTTCTTTCACATTTTTTATCCTTCTCCCAGTATATTTTGAGTATTTGATGCCAAGTGAGGAGAAAAGGAGAGGGTGCCTTCAGCCTGTTTTGTGCCAGGCAAAGTTGGGAATTCAGCACGTTGCTTTCTCTTCAGGCAAATGTTCTCCATAAGCTATGAATACGAAGGGATATGATACCACCTGTTCTGAAAGAAAACAGAGAATGTAGTCATATTTTGTATGAAGCTGACTTTGCCGGGGGTCATTGCCAGCAACGTGAGGTCACAATGGGCATGGAATGGGATTACAGCTCAACTGAGATTAAAGAGTCATAGAATCATTCAGGTTGGAAAAGACCTCTAAGATCATCGAGTCCCACTTTCTGCAGCCAGTCCTGATGCAAAAGGAGAAAGGGAAAAGGCTGTAAAGGCTGTACATTCCCACGTGGTGTTCAGGGGCAGATATCTGGCTGAAATGGCTGCAGCAGTTTCTGGAAAGCTGTTGTGTTAAAGCAATTGTGTTCAGATGCTTTATTAACAACTCCAGCTTTGGTTCCTTGATATGTTTTCTGCTCAGTAATTTGAAGCCATAAATCACTGTTTAAGCCTCTAAAAATGAAGTGATCGTTAAGGAATTAAGAGTATATTACTCTCAGGGATATCTGATCCTCTGAGATGTGGGAAGAGTATCTTTCTTACACCACATAACATCTCTTTAACTGTCTCTGTGGAGATTGCAGGGAAGGAGATGATTTTTTTTAAGCATACATTAGACTCAGAATTCCAGAGGTGCAAACTGGGAATAGTGTGTTTACAAAAAGCCTGATAGCCTGAAATCCAACAGCTTTTACTTAGATACTTTTTTTTTCTAAGCACACAAGCAGTATCAGTGGAAGTTAGCTGAATTGGATCACTGATTTTGCCCAGAAATGTTAAAAAAGTCTGGGTTTGTATACATATACAAGTAGGAAGAGTAATCCATCAGTCAATAAGACTGGCCTGGACTAAGCCATAGGTGAACCTCTCTGAAAAAGCATTATTTCAATTTGAGAGTTGTTTTCTTATTAGAACAGGCCAGGTTCTGTTTCCAAGCAAACATTCAGATCTAAATTAGATACCATAACATCTAAGTAAAAAAGAAAAAAAAAGTGTAGCCTGAGAATAGAATTTAAAACTCAAAATCAAAACTAAGAGTTCAGGTACTAAATCCCCTCAGAGTAATCTAGAGTCTTTCACATTGTGGAGGCATTACTGTCAACGAGCTATTAGGAAATGCTAAACACATAACTGTATTGGAACCCTCAGTCCTCTCTGGAGATTAAATGCCAGGCTGAATCAGGTTGGAAAAAAGGTATTCCCGTTCCCTCCAGGCTCCCCAGTCTGCAGTATATTCCTGAGAGTTTAAATCAAAAGTTTAAAAAGTTTAACTCTGCAAAACTCCCAACTTCAGTGGCAAAGCCCAACAAAACCACCATCACTCAACAACCTGCTCTGGGTAAGATGATAAAACACGCATTTTTCCCATCAGAAAACATCACAGATGGGCAGTGCTTGCGCAGCTGTGGGGTTGCAGTATGGCACAGGATGCAGGAGTTCAGGGGTCAGACAGAATTAGTGAGGTGGGATATAAAACTCAAGCTGTAGCAGATAGTCTGCCCATCAAGGAGCAGAAATCCTGGGTTCAACTCCATGCTTAGCAGTTTGTGCATCACTCTTCATTATGATAATTGGATGCAGAAATAAAATAATGGTGGGGTTTGGAGCACAGGACTCACCATTTCCACTGAACCTTTCAGCCTCTGAACATCCTTTCAGGCCGTGCATCAGGTTTCCAGCTGTGGGAACCTGGACTTGGAGCCAGAGGATGCTTTAACCCAGATCAGCCTATAGATTCCTTTCCAGGTTGGACTTGCAGACATAGGACATATTTGAGACGTGAATTTTGTCTTCTGGGATGTGTTACAGCTGAGGAAGGGGTTGTACCCAGGTGAGCTGCAGTCAGCAGGTCACAGTAACCCAGCTTAAAGGAGTCTTGAGTGGCTCACCTGGGATCACAGCCCTTTTCCTGATGAACAAAATGTATTCCTTGGCACAGGCAAACCTTTTATGTTGCACTTCATTCTACAAGGAAAAAAAATACAGGGATGTGTGAGGTATTTTGATCTATATATTATATAAAAGCATGAAGGTTTTGTGGGTTTTTTTCACTTTTTTTTTTCCTTTTCCCTCTTTTTTTATTTAACTTTAAGATGTCTTATTTAACTATGTGGCACTTGCTATCTCTTTTGAAAGGGAAGAGTTTCAGAACTCAGCTCTGAAGCTTTGAAGATTTGTCACAAAAACTGAAGGTTTGGCTGGAAGCTTGTTTTCAACTGTCCTTCGAAATTTTTACTGAGGTTCAATTTCATGTATTCATAACAATTTTATTTGTTTCCTCTTGAGTGACAAGCTGGGGATAAAAACATCTTTGAAGAACTGGGATTTTTATTGGATATGAATGTAAGTCGTTTTTTTTCCTTGAATTCCTTAGGTAGAGCCTAAAATTCAGACCATTTTAAGGTAAATTTCTGGTGTTAGCGGGATAAAATTATGAGAGAACAACTATATAAAATCGTGAGAGAACAACTATTCTTCAGGTAATTTCTGTTATCCATGACACAGATTTTTCCAGCAGAAAATGTAGCTCTATTGTGTGTTGCAATTCTTGTGACACCTCTTGGAGCTACACAAGTCCAAGGCACTGATTTCAGTGCAATGAACATGGATGGTACAGCACTAGACCCTCATTTGGAAAGAAAATTTTAAAACTAATTTTCTAATGCCACAAAAAGTGAAAAAATAATGAAAATATAGTTGCATTTTCCATACGTCCTATTGAATCAATCTCTGATCTTGTTAGGCAAGGGGATAAAAAAAAGCACCTCTCTTTGATAGGGTGAATTACTTCTCCAGGAACAATTCTCTTGGCTTTTTGGAATTGACGTTGAATTTTTTTATGCAATGTGTTGCTTGATTTAATTTCTGGCATGATGATTTCCCTTCCCTTGGTAGGTTTTCAGCTGCTCAAGGAGTAGAAAGATTATGGATTTGATCTATGTGAGAAAATCTTCCTCAATGAAGCAAATTGGTGATTTAATCTAGTTCCAACTAGAATGAATGAACACCACAAAGATAACAATTTTTAAAAAAATAATGATTCAATGACATTTAAGTCTGGTGTTAACTTTCACTGGGAAATAAAATACTTTATGGAGAAAATATTAACATCTCCAGACAGCCTCATGCCCAGAATAGGGAAGGAACATTTGGAAAACTTTCAATTAGGCTGAACCTTTAATGTTATCCCATGTGTATAAAGTTTTGTAACTGAAGAGATACTTACTTTTCATCTTTGCTATTGGCCAGAAGCTCTTTGGATAAATGGATGAGCTAAAAAGTTGCTCAGTTATCTAGTAAGATATTGAATCAAGCTTTGGGCCTACATGACTGAAGAGGCTGAAATGTTTGTCTCTTTTCCCTGAGGACATTGAAAATTCTGCACAAAATTTACAAGTATTGTAAAACAAGCAGGCACTTAAATGCTGTGTTTGTTCACTAGGATGTACAACGTAGAACAACAAGCTTTTCTTCTGTGTCCCATTTTTTTCAGCAGGAAGATTGCTGCAGCTTTTTATGCTCATTATGTCTTTAGCAAAATCAGCAAACAAGTTAAGGAACTGAATAACTAACAAGGATCACCCACGTGTGAAACTGTACAGGAGGAGGCAGAAGTACAGAATTACAAGCTAGAAATCTTTGTCGGAATAAGTAGCTCTCTAAAGTTAGCCTGTGGTCATAGAATCCTGTAATGATTTGGGTTGGAAGGGACCCCAAAGACCACCTCATTCCAACCCCCTGCCATGGGCAGGGACACCTTCCACCAGCCCAGGTTGCTCATCCAATCTGGCCTTCCTGGGATGGGGCATCCTGATCCTTGATCATGCAGGGAACTGCTCATCAGGAGGGCAATAATGGTAAGAGTTGCCCAGATCTTCAGCATGTCCTGCTAAGTAAATGTGTGTCTCGACAGTTGCACCTCTTGTGAGGCTGAGAGGGCTGGGAGAGTGGCACCCAGGTAGCCACAGGGCTTCCCTTCTGCTTCAGTAAACTTCTTGAAGATGATAAAAAATCTACTGAAAACAAGGAATGAGTGGATAAGAGAAGGACTTC
The DNA here is from genome assembly GCF_001604755.1 of Lepidothrix coronata. Classification (NCBI taxonomy): domain Eukaryota; kingdom Metazoa; phylum Chordata; class Aves; order Passeriformes; family Pipridae; genus Lepidothrix; species Lepidothrix coronata. Next base: position 1,844,230 of record NW_016690355.1, on the reverse strand, counting down.
TAAGAGGAGTCATCTCTTCTCCCTTCAGTGGGCGTGATCTCAGATCTCTGTGCTGTCCTCCACCAGTGATTCAAGTGCTGTCCATCCACACATCTCCTGCAAGTGTCTGTAGGGGTTTTTGTTTTCAGTCAAGCCGTCCTTTGTACCAAGAAAAATTTTTTCCCTTTTTCCATTTTCAGCTGTTTCATAGAGAGTTTTACACATTAGTGTTTCACACGTTGTCCACGCAAAATACTTTCCAGATAAATACCAACAAGGACAGGAGATAAATAATAAAGATCAGGAGGTTACATTTTTCTCTAAATGGATCTTTGTTCTATGCTGAATGAAACTTTAGCCAAAATCAAATGCCAAATTCATTTCTTTCTTCCTCAGCTCCATTATCTGTAGCACTGGAATATCAGTCTGCAGCTGATGGTTGCAGTGTCTTTTCTAGACTCTTAGGAAATCTTCCAATGTAAATATTAAAAATATTTGAATAGTACCAATCTATAAAATGTGATGGAAAATCTTCCTGGCTAAGATGACTCTGCTCCTTAATGGCACCCCCAAGTGCTATCCATCATCCAGCAGGACAGGCTGCAGTATCAAACACCCCCATACATCAGGGGCTGAGGGCATTTCTGAAGTGTCCTGTCTCTCTTTGCACTGCACTGAGACAGTGCATGATGCTGCAGGATACTGCAACAGATTGGATCAGGCTCTTTTAGACCCTTCTGCCTTTCTGCTGCACAGGACCTCTCGGAACCACGAAGAGCTTGTGACCTACATATGCACCTCATCTTAAGTGTGTTAAAAAATCTGTGGTTGTTTAGTACAGAACACTTATTCACTTTAGGAAAAAACAGTGTTTTAATGTGCTTTAAAAATGAAAAGCAGTTTCTACTAAGAAGCCACAATTAATTTGTAGGGAATCTGATAAAAACAATTACTTCATTTCTCTCTGATTATTGCATTGAAAAAGTGCAGCTGTTCCCCTCCAATTTCTATGTAGTAAAAGCTCCTCAAGTTTTCAAAATATCATCAGGAGTTTCCCTTAGAGTGTCTTCATTTTCAGTGTATAGTGATCCTGCAATGTTATTTTGAGTGTAAGGTGGAAGACACTTTTTCTCTTCTCTGCAATAGTTTGAGAGTTCTCTAGGACTGCTGTATCTCATCTTGTATAACACAGCAGATGGGAGAGAGAACAGAGTGGGGCAGAATCCAGTAACATCCTTTGGATTGTTGGACTGGCAGATTGCAGGAAACTGTGTTGATGGTACCTGCCAAGTCACCAATCAGTCTGAATCAATTAATTGTCAAACTGGCACACAACTCCTAGCAGGAAGCTCCATGTCTCGTTCTGGTTGGTCTTCTTTGTTTTTCTATTTTTATCAATCCAATGTCACATTTATTTTTTTTAAAAAATAGCTTTTTTCTTTGATATGAAGGTTCATCTTTTTGTTTACTGACGTCTTTGAGTATCCATGCTTCTTGTAACTCTGTAGATAATGCATCAAAGTCAGCACCAGCCTGGTTTTGCTGGTGTTTAATGTTCTCTGGATAAAAAATTGTTTTCAGGAAGCGAAAATATTATTCAAAGGAAGATATGTTTAAGATATCAGAAGTTAAAGCATCAATGACAATACTGGAAAAGAAAATATGTTTTATTTCTTCATTAGCAACATCCTCTAGCCACTTAAAAGTTCTGCTTTCTGTTTTTGCATGTCTTTCTCCAGCAGGAATATTGCTGTTGGCTTCACATAAATGACCTTGTTTATGTCTTCATATTTATTCATAGCACCAAGTTATGACATAGTATACAAATGTAATGTACACATTACTAACAGCATTTAAATTAAATATGATCTGTAGCAGAGACAGATTTTTCCTTGGGCTGGTGAGGTCCATTCCCACCATCCTTATTCCTGCTGGTAAATTCTTTCTGTTCCAGGGAGGAGGAAATGCCAGCCCCATGTTGGAATTGCCCCTCCAGCCCTTGTGTGCATCCCCACCACCTAGGAAGCATTGCAGCTGTTCTTTTTCTATATATTGTTTTTTCTGGATTGTTTTTGGACCAGATCTAGCTCTACCTCACTTCCCTGTCTGCCCAAATGACTGTAAGGATACAAGTTTCCAGCTCCAGCTGGAGCAATGTTTCACAGCCCAGTGGAAGCATCTCATGTCCTCACACCCACTGGCACAAAATCTGGGGTAACACTGGTTAAAGCTGCTGCGGTGTGGACAGAAAGTACCTGCCTGTCTGCACCAGCAGTCCCAAATCCACCATGTCTTTACTATTTTTGTATAAATTTTAGTGCTTTTCGTAAGCGTGTTGGGAGCTGCAATGTGAGCTCTATGCAAAGAACTGCTCTTCGATGGACTCGACAAAAAAAGTCAATTTTTCATACGAGTAACTTTCTTTAACATGGTTTTTGCCGCTGTGTGGAAGACACGATACACTTGTAGAAGTGGGGGCCTGGCCTGTAGGAAGCAGGTGCTCCCTTCCAGTCCCATCAACGGTCTCAAGACATATCACAGATGTCATTGTGCAGGGAAAGGTAGTCTGAGCAGAGTGAAGACGCAGATGCAACGAGCTAAGATTGTACTGCGTGGAAAAGAGCTGCAAATGTTCCAGAAAAGAAATTAATGTTAAATACTGCAGCCTGTGCAGTGCCCAGGAGAATTCCATAACCTGAGACGATCCCAAAGGTTTGGCACTGGCTGGCAAGGGACACATACATCCCTCAAATGGTGAAGGACTCTGAGTCCTGCCAGGCACAGACCATCACTGTTAATGCCAGATCTTTGCCCCAGATTGGACATGGTTACTCCAAGTCACTGGGGCACACAACACTGATTTTGTATCTGTGTTATGACACTGAAGGAAGACAAATAGAGGAAGTTTCATCATCCAGTTATTAGGATGAGCACAATATCCTCTCATGTAGATTTAACCCATCTAAAAACTCCTGAAAAGCTCTGAATCAGGTGCATGGGTTCAGATCAGGCTAGAGCTCTGTATCATGTGGCCACAGCAGCTCTAACTGGGTAGCAGAAGCCCCAGTAGGTGATGGGTGAGTGGGGATCTTGGATAGCCCATGATCTGCTGTACCCATGGCTCAGCCTTTTCCTAGACTGCAACCATCAGCCCGTTCTTGCCCAAATGGAATGCACTGGGGCAATACTCACCCTGGATCATGCAAGCCCACAAGGGAGTTCAAATGTCCAAATGCCAAGAATAAGAGCTGACATGATTTTCAGAAGCACAGATCCTCTGAAAACCAAAGCATTAAGACACAGGGGTGTGTCTGTCATGGAGGTGAAACCATTGTCTGCAAACCCAACCAGAGAATTTGAGAGCACAGCTTTTCCCAAAGCTCAAAAGTCACATGCCCAGATATAGAATTGCACATAAAATCTTAGTAACTTTTAATGTGTTTTAATCCAACCCTTAGGGTTTCTTTGGATACTTGTCACTCTGTTCCCACACCAGTGCATTATTGAATAATAAGTTAAATCTATTAAAAAGTTGCTTTGTGTGTCTGAGTTTGAATTGCTGTACAAAGGATTTTTCCACTGATGAACCTAGAAGATGGTGACTCTCTCTCTACAGTTGTCCAATTAATTTTGTTCCTAAATGTGGAAAAAAACCCTAACTTGTATCAGGATAGTTCCTGTTATACTTCAATGTGATTTTGATTACATTATGTTACAGAAGTAACACTGGCCTTCCTTCAAGTCTAGGTGAGAAGCTAATTGGTTTCAAACTGTTTTAAATATGCTGAAGTTATAGCTGTCAATTATTTTTCTGGAACAATAATAATTTCTCAGATTGAACTATGCTTTGTTAAAGGGCTTTAAAGGCTAAAATAATGAAGTGACTGCCATTATTTTTCTTGTTTTTCTCTGCTTTCACATTTAAAATCCCTTGGTTTCTGACCCCCAGAACCTTTTTTATTTTGATCAGCTTTCATTCTGAATTGTAATTGTGCTCTGTTCTCCTCTTTTAAATTAGTATTGTGATAATATGCTTTACAGTGCTTAAAAGTTACTTCAGGAGCTGGTGCTGAAGGAGACGTGGCAATATCTTTTAATAAGCTCACTATTCATGCTTATTTTTAATGTCTTTTTACTGATATAATCAATAATTTTGAAGCAGCATTGCACCCTCTTTGTGGGCATCTATTGTAAAACCAATTAAAAATTCTTTTAAATAGATATCCAAGGGTAATGTGCTGTTATAAAATTTAACTGTGGAAATGCAAGAGTGCTGAATACACACAGAATTGCCTCAAAATTTCAGTTGAGGCTTACACAAAATTATTATCCAGTTTCCAAAAAGAGAAAAACGTTGCTTTGGATGTGTGTTTGTCACAGCACCACATTCAGAACACACGTCTGGTGACTCCCAGCTACAGCAGACTTTTAGTGCTCTCCGGGTAATATATTGTCACAGAACATTTATCACTTTTGATACATAATTATCTGTAAAACAGGGATTAGGATTTTGTTGGATAAGGCCCAGCCGTATGTGAAATCAGAACAAGGGTCATTACCTTTAATGCCTTTTTATTTCTTTGGATGCTGGGACAATTACTGCTTGGAAAGAAGGAGGATCAGGAGTGAGAACAGGCACTCCAAGGTGTTCGAGACACCTGTTTGCCTGGATGAGTGTGCAAGAGACAAAGAAAAAAACCCCCAAAATTATCAGGTAATCCTGCTCATAGGCACATAGCAAAACCCACTGCAGAAAACAATGTGCTGGAGAGGGATGGGATGCTGGGGGAACAGAGTGACTGGATTTCCTGATAGGAGGATAAGAATTTCCTCTGCTACATACAGCCAGGGCCATTTTTTCCAGTTTTAGCACTCTGTTTTCAATAGTGATTTAAGGTGTAACCAATGGAAATGAACAGATTTCATACTGAAGCCCAGGACAGTTAACTTTATTTTTAAAGGGTTTTTACATTGTTCGTTTTAGGTATTAGGAACATAGGATTCACCTTGACGGATCAGATTAATCCAGCCTAGGACCTGTGTGTCAATGGTGGTCAATACTGATGTCTGATACTGTCCAATACTTCTTGTATGTGTCTATAACAACTGCTCACCCTGACCCTGAGCAGCCAGATAACTTCTCTCCTGATGTTCAGGGATTTACAACTCTCATATGTTTCTATTCTCTCAGTGTAACTGCAGATATTTTATTGGGGTATTTTTCTTTTATTTTCAAAGCTATTTTCTAATAACCTTTGAAACTCATTGGGCTTCCCTATCACAAGCTGTAAGGCTGAGCTGGTGTCAGTGCAGCTCAATGTGTTTACCTAAAGGGGTGCATTAAGAAAGACGCTTGTAAAGCCAGACACCTCTCTCCGAAAATCTGGAGCACAGACATCTGGTCACGGTCCCATTGACATCAGGGAGACTTCTGCCGGTGTTGTACTTGGGAAGAGGAGGACATCCTGCAGGTGTGGATTTTTACAGCTCTGTGCTGGGTGCAATGAAGTCGTGATCAAAGCCGTGTAGTCTGAGGTGTGTGCGGCGCCTGCGAGTGAGATCTGAGCATCTGCTGCAGCCTCCCTGAGACACGGAGCTGACGCACAGTGGGCACAGATGAGGAGAGGGTTTGCAGCAGCTCCAAATACCCTTTAAAGAACCAGGTGCTTCTCCTACCTGCTTGTGACATGCTCATCTTCCCACTGACCTGCTGGCTAAGGAGAACTGAGACACCCTGCTCAGTCCACAGAAGGAAGCCTCTGAAGCACACGGAGGGAAAAGGGAACTTCGTTTTCTTGTTCTCTGGTGATTTTATCTGTGTCACGAAGTCAGGGTAAATTTTATGAAAATGAACTAGACTATCACTGGATGTCCATTCCAACTGAAAATATTATATTCTTTCTATTCTATTCCATTCCATTCCATTCCATTCACCCAAGACCCTCAAAAGAGCGATCTGACAGAAGGTACCTGCTAACATACGGAGTGCTGCACTTGGGGGCTGAGAGGAAGATTGGTCTGGTATGGCTTTTTTTCTGTTCAGTTGAAAATGTATTTAGTGCTTTCAGAGATCAGGCTGCAAGACCCAGAAAACAATTCTTTCTGCAGGTCGAGAGTATGAACAGCAGCAGCAGGCTCTGCTTGTTCATTCTGCCAATGTGTCCCCACCCTGACGAGGACAGGCCACATACTGAGAAGTGAAAGTAATTCCCTTTCCACACCGATTCATTTTTTTGACTCCTTCACTGAGATTAATTCCCCTCCTTTGTATTTAAAGGCATCTCCAACTAGCAAAAGAAAACCAGCTTTATGAATAGCAGCAAACAATCTCCGACCAGGCTGCCAGGTACTGTGGTGGGTTTGCAGGAGAGACACCTGTCCGACGGCAGCTTGACCGAGACCGACGGCAGAGGAGCAGCCGCAGTCCCACGTGCTGACATCAAGCTGGGAACCTTCATGGACCAAAATGAGAAGTGGAGAATTTCTCAGTTCTGTTACCACTGTTCTGAAATTTCCTGTCTGTTTCTAAAAAATGCTCTTTATTTTGCACTTGGCATAAGAAATGCCCCAGAATGCAACACAAAGCTTTAAAAGCAAAATAGCCTGCGCTTCTTGCCATGGAGTCTATGCACAGGCTTCTCTCCAAGACCTCATTCTCATTTTCCAAAGGATAGTGGGACAGATTTCAGCCCTCGTCAAAGTCACAGCCTGAGTAAAACTGAAATTAACATTTATCTGAATGAAATTAAATTCCAGCTAATTATTCCTGAAACCGGAACCCAGGGCTGTAGTGTAAATCCCTTGGATCAGAACACACAACCACCTTTGAGTCCAAACACACAATGGGTGTATTCCTCAGTTGCATTTACACAAAAAAAAAGCTATTTCTGTAAGACTTTGGCTTTTGATGGCAGGATCTCAGATCCAATCTCTGCAATTTGAGGCTGAGCAGCTATGGAGCATATGTTGTGAAATGCAGAACAGAGTTTCTGACCCTCCACTCCAGCACTTCCCAGCCTCCTGCTCCCCGGTATCCTTTTCTGAGCCCTCAGGTCCCAATTTGTGCAGAGAGAGCCAGCTTTTCCCTCCTTTCTGTGCCAGCCCCAATCACATCTCTGTTCTAAATATGGGTTTGGCAGTGGTTTAAGCATTTGGTTGAAGCCTGTGTGTGTTTTAACCAGAATGCTTCTTCTCCGCGATTCCTTTACAGGAACATGCCAGACTTATTTGAGTGTCTGATACAGGAATGGCTTATTTGCCTTTTCATACAGGAGCTGTGCTCTTAAAAAGCACATTTACACTGTAATAACCGGATCTATGCCAACACAGGCAAAGTGGTGCAACCTGCTATTGCTTGTAGTGCTTTTCTCCACTTTGTAGTATCACTCCTTGCCATGACAGCTCAACCTCTGCTTTCTTGCCATGACAGCTCAACCTCTGCTTTTGTCACCTTTAGCATCTCCCATCCCCACTCTAGGGTGGACAGAGCCCATCCATCCTCTATTATAATCTGTATAAGTTTCTTTAAAAGAAATTAAATCTCTAGTCCAACCTTGAACCCTGAAGCTGACGGAGCATCTTGTTCCATCCTCAGTTTCTAATATGCCTGTGTTTGTCCTTGTTGTACAAGTTGTTCTTGGCTAGACATGACTGTCAACTTTGCTGGAGACACAGTGTAAATATTTTGCACTTGTACAGCAGTGCACTCACTATAGGAAATGGTGCTGCATACCAGCCTGTGCCGGGTTAACAGAAAAAGCAAGTTTTCTCATCTCTTTGGAGCAGCTCAATCTGTAGTGTGGTGCATGATTTAGCAGCATTTGTGATGTTTCCCTGATTAATTCTTAAACAGGTTTCCTAGCAACAGACGAAAGGAGACCAAAAGTACTTTGCCATAGGAGAAACTTCTTTGTATTTTCGTGTGGTGTCAAGTAGTAGGATTTTTACTTTTCCATTTATAAATGTGCACAGAGGTCCCTGGCATACAGTCACTTCTCTGCATATACATTCCTGAGATAAATAACTGGGCTAGGGAAGCTTCTGTGGGCATGATGGAAATAAGGAAAGTAAATAATTTCTTAAAATTTTAGCAACTGGATTTGAAATTCACAGTAACTACTTGATTAAAATATTTCTTAAAGAATGACAGGTAGAATTTTAGTGATTTTTAGGAGATGTTCTGTGACCTTCTAGGCAAATCTGAGGAAAAGAGTGAGAAAAATAAGACTGGACCTTTTTTTTATATTTCTGCATGCAGAACAGTTGTATTTAAAATTAATTTCCACTGTTACAGAAACTATATGTAAAGATATATTTGAGCTCCAGTCTGATATGACCAGAAAATTTGACATTAGAATGTGGCCCTTATACATTTTTTATATGTAAAACTGAAATAAGATGAAATAGAATAAATGTGCCATTTCCATCATTTCTTCCTACCTTCCAGCTCATAAAAGCCTATTCTTTTAAAAATTAGGCACAGTGCCTACAAAAAAAAAGTGTCATTAGCAAAAAAGCTGCATGTTTCCACTGAAACACAAAGTATCAGTAGAACTCATCTGTGATTGGAATTAAAATCATACCAGAAGACTGCAGGACTTGTGCATCCTTCTGGAAAAATAAAGGTGGAGCCTCCATTCCAGGTTTGTCTTTGCACTCAAGAAAACCTCCCAGTGGGAGTGCTAGGAGGAAAAAGCTGGTATTTTTCTAAGGGTAGTAAAACAACTAGTTAACCCAGGGAAAATACAGCTGGATAATCGTAAGCTGTTAAATCCCTAATTAAAGGACAGTACAAAGGTATCTCAGCAGACACACATGCAAGGCATTTGTCCTCTCCTCAGTTTTAATAAAATTGGTGTTTAGACGGATTTATTAATTGACTTCAGGATTAGATGCTTTCCTTAGGTGTGTCTTCATGATCTGGGAGTAAAATCAACACAGCAGCAAGAATGTAGATTCTGAAGTGAAAAAGGAGTTGAACACTGAAGAACTGAGAAATAAAGAAAGTGCTTAGTCCTCTTTAGGCATTGAAATCTAACAAAAGAGGTTTGTTTTCCTAAGAATTATAACTAGGGAAGCAGGACTTTGTGTGAAATTAATCTCAACTTTAGAGTGAATATTCTGTGTGTGTGGATTATCACTTGGGTAAAGATTTGCAAGACTGAGCTCTCAGCACACATTGCCGGGTCATTACCTTTAAACCAAGTCTTGGAAGTTAAGTACTGAGCTGCTGTCATTTCTGAAGACCCCACAGTGACTATTTGCACAAGTCAGAGGGAGAGATGGGCAGATGGGATGAGAGGAAGGTTTGGGTTCCCCTGTGCTGGGGAGAGGGGAGGAGATAGTGAAGGCTGTGATTCCTGCTGCTCCATCCTGCACCCAGAGCTCAGCAAGACATCCAGCTCAGCTCATCCTCCACTTTTCTGCCTCCCAGGGCAGATGCCCACATAAGTACAAACCCTCAGTTCCCCTATTTCCACTTCTGAGCTCTCCGCTCCTGGTGCTGCAAGCAGGCAGCTCTCTGTGCTGAGGAACAGCTTGACAATTTAAAGGAGTGCATAGGACTATCCATCATTAATATGAACACTTGAAAGTATGTTTAATTTTGCTGTCTTCGGGAAACCAGCTGAGTAAGATTCCAGCTGCTCCAAATGTGTCAGCAGTGGCTGCAACTGCAGGGCTCTGAGAGTAAATGGTGGGAGCCACGTTGATTTATACATCTGCTGCTTCTGCAGGGCTGAGTTTTGTCTTCTCCGTCCTTTATCATGGGTTCAGTATCACTGGAGCATCCCTCCATACATCCCACCATACATGCTTGATTTTTATTCTCAGACTTTGCGTGGTTCCAACACACAGCCCTCCTTACAACAGTAACACCCCACTTATCTCATAGAGAGGTATTTCAGAAGAGTAGCATGGTTTCCATGTCCTTTCACCAGATGGCATCAATTAATCCATCTTCTAACTCAAAATGTTAATATTTTATGAGACTCAGAAAACATTCACTTATTTTATTCCCCTTCCCACAAGCATACACTTTAAAAAATGTTTTCTAACTTATCTTAATTCATATCTCTTATTTCATAATTACCATTTTACTGTACTTGCTGCCCCTGTCATAGCTTACTTGTGGTTTGTTTTTTTTTTCAAATTTAATCAAATAATAATTAAATTCTGAAGTAACACCTCTGGTTATCTCTTCATAATTAAACTTTACTTTTTTCTTCAGAAATATTTGAAAAGAAGAAGCAATTGCTTGTAAGAATGCATGCACATCGTTTTTGTGTGAGTTTGATGACTGAAGTGACTTTGACAGGGAATTCAGAGGAAATACAACTTATGTATTCAGATACTTGAGTTTTGGAATTTTTCTTTTTTCATTTGGATTGTTTAACTAGTTTCAAGAAGTCTCAAATACATGCTAAACAAAACCCAAGAGGTTTGTAAGCCTTATGTCTTAAACATTGTTTTTGCTGAGCAATGTAGGTGTTGCAAATTGTTCTCCCTTTACCTTCTCTCACAGGCAGACTCATTTCTTTCCAAGATGTGTTCAAGGAGGATCTATCAGTATTTGCATAATGAGTTGCTTGGTTTTCTCTGAAATCCTAGGAAAAAATCCAAATCTTACTTTACTGAAGAGGAGTGAGATGGAGTTAAAACACCATTAATACAGTGAGAGCCTTGCCCAAGCTACAATTTTTCTTTGCTAGAGTCCAGGGTTACTTGGCATCCGAGATTTATAAAGGGAAAAAATAACCCTGCACCATAACCCTTTCAATATTTCAGAGTTTACATTGACAAAATTGTTCTTAATATTTTATTGGGCTATCTCCTCGCTAGGCAGCTTGTGGATGTTTTCCTCAAAATAAATAATGGTCAAGAAGATCTAAAATAATGGCTTTCTGTTCTGCAGTTATTTACAGTCCCATGATTAAGTCATGAAACTGCAGACTACGTAAAGAGGTGATTATAACATTGTCAGCGTCCAGCAAAGTGTCTGACAGGACTTAGCTAGGCAAGTACATCCCCAGCTGTGACAGATGTGCCAGTGAGTAGGAAGAATATAGTTTGAGTCTATCAGCAATGGAAAACAAGATTTTAAAGGTGCTGTCAGACATGAAGACAGAAAATTATTACAGTGAAGGAGAATGTGATGAAAGTTTCCCCAAAGCTGAACTTAGAGCAGGGCAGAGAGAGGGAACAGTAAATAGTAATCAGTGCATATGTTACAGGCAGGATGAAGTGTTTGTTCTTGGCTACGTGGAATAATTCTGCAGGTAAAATGGGCTGTTAAGTATCTCACATCAATGTTTCTCTACCTTATTAGATTACAAGGTTTTACAGCGCTCTCTCAGAACCTGATAACAGCTCCGACTCCCTCTCCTTACACAAACCTTGACAACTATACAACATTTTACATTTAATTACTTGAGCTGAAACTGTTCCTTGTACAAAGGTTGTTTTCAAATTAATTAATCTGCTTCCTCCATATGTCACAATTCTCTTTTGTATCCTTCGTGATCTTTCAGACATGAACAAAACTCATCCAAGATCCATATGTCTCTATATTTGCTGCTGTTCTACTCTTGTACCTGGTTTTTTTTCATTTAGACTTTCATTGAAAAGCTACTTTTAAAACTAACAAAAAGCTTTTCAGAATGTCACTTTATGATAATATATTTGGGTTTTTTTGTTGTGTGAGAACTGTTATCACCAATATGAGCACTAATCTCATTCATATAACAACTATCTAAGGAAGCTACTGGCTTCATTTGGACTTTTAATGTAATCCAAAGGCTGGAATAATTTAAGCCCATAGATAACCAGGAGGAACTCTGCAGATCACTGTCTAGTTTTCCACAACAGCAATATTCTAGAGAAGTTAGCACCTAATCTAATTAGTTTCCTTGGGGGAAAAAGAAAATATAAAAAGGGAGAGCACTATCTCTCTGGGTTTATGATGTCTAGTTTTTAATCCTGTAATTAGCATTGCAGTGGTTTATCCTGGTAGCATGAGATAGTCAAACTTATCAGCTTTGCTACCCAAATTAGAACTCTTAGTCTCTCCTGATTCAAACTATCTCAAAATAATTATAATAATTTCTTTTTTTTTTTAAAAAAGGACAGGAATCTCACAGCTGTCTTATGTCTTCCTGGAATCTTATGGAAGTTTTTCATAGTTTGAACTTTGAAGAAGGAAAAGAAAGAGGCTGGTAACATCAAAAGTTGACTGTGGTGATTATCATCATTGGTCTGCCAAAAGGAAGTCAAGAAATCTGAAGCATTCTGGTGATCTTCTGCCTTCTGTGCCATCAATTTCCTTTATTTTTAGGTCTACTGCTTTTTAGTGCAAATCTGCATTTTGTTTCACCTAGATATGTTGATGTAACGGTGAAAGCCTGAGAGTCAGCTGAAGTTTGAAAGACTCTTGTCTTTGAAAGATATTGGCAAGGTAGGCAGAAGGGAGCTCTTGTAATGACAACATTTTTTGGAATCAATACATGAGGTTTGAATTTTTCTGGATCCTGCTTAATCTTTTTCAGATCTTGGCAGAACAGTGGAGCTCCATCTTCAGGAGATACAATAGAGTAGGGGAGGAGCAGAGGATATTTTAGCAGTAACATACCAGCTCTTAATTCAATTACAGTGTTAGGATTTCAATGAAAAAAATATTAATTTGGTAAATTATTACAACATAGTAAGTGCTATATAAAAAAATAAAAAAAATATAGCTAACTTCTACTCCAAGGTGGGTTTTTTCCTTTTTTTCTTCATACTAGGAAAAGATAATGAAAAGTCCATGGTTTTCACTTCAGATTTTACCATGTAATTCTGAGTACACCTTAAACCATGAAGGATGAGGCATGGAATACCAAGAATTCTCCATGCTGCAGCAAAAAGGAGTCGGTGCCAGCATAGTTTTGCTCATGGCTCTACTTCACAAACAACAGCAAACACAGAGGAAGATGGAGAAATGAGAGGACAGTGGTTTATTACTGGCAAGAGCTCCAAATCTTAGGAGCCTGACACATGACTCAAAATATGACAATTTAGATATATGAAATTTCAGAGGATTAGGAACATTATTCTGAATGTCTTATTGAAACACACTACACAATCATCTGCCACAAAATTGGAGTGATTTAATTTTAAGGCAATTTAAAAATCAAAGTGAGGACATCTCTCATTCCAAGTGAGTGAGACTTGGCAGGTCCTTTACAGACGAGAAGAGTTGAGCCCTGCTGCTGACTGTAAAGTTCTCGTTCATAGAGACAGGAGTTACAGAAGGGAAAAAAAAATCCTTAACAACTTCTGTGAGTAAGGAGAGAAGTGTGCCCCTAAAAACCAGAAGAGAAATCAGGAGAGTCATTGGTATGGGAGTTTTTATCTCCAGATCAAAAGGTTCAGAGCAACACAGGCTGTTTAAGTAAGAAAAAAATCTTTAGATCAGGGAGCAGAAAAAAGGATAACAAACACATGGGACTATTTGCTCTAAGAAGGCAGTGAAAAATAAGTACCCATTACTAGAGAAGAAACATTAGCACAGTGTTCAGCAAACAGCCAATGAGCAACAGAGGAAAACAGAAAGCACAACAAATTTTGAGGGTGATCTCAAGAAAGGAGTCTAACAATCTTAAACTCAGGCATGATTAAATGGGTTTGTAACTCAATTTGGAGCATTAATGGATTTGAGACAAATGATTTCATACACAGGAAAAAAAACAAACCAGTCTAAATTCTTCAAAAGGACCTGGTGATCAAATCTATGAATCAAATCTATGAATTTATTCAAGTGACTAAACATGCACAAAAGGATCAAAGTTGCTTTCTAAAAGCACCTGGATATTTCCACATACCCTTGGCCCCAACACAAATTTTTGAAATGACCTAGGGTCAGATTTGTAAAGTTATTCAACAGCCTAAAATATATACATAAGTACTAATGGGACCTACATAATTCCTAACTAATTCAGTTACTTGACTTCTGTTAAAATTTTCAATTAATCTATTCCACTGAGCTTTGAAAAGGAATTGTAAATGCAGAGAATTTATTCATGAAGAGCTCATCTTCATAATCTGGTGTGTAAGAAAAACAATGTTTAATGGCACCAGATGTATCTGTTGATCACCTAAATCCAAGCAGTCCGAAGTTATTCTTTGTACTCTAAATTATTCACTATTACTTTATCAAACATGCCAAAGCAATTTCACTATTATTTCTCCTAGCATAAAATTTGAGTTTTATCTTTAGATGTATCAATGTGATTTTGGCTCCATCTGCACTTGCCAAGTAAAATTAATTGGAATCACATTTACCACGATCAAACTAAAACTAAATGAGATTGTTAAACTGGAGACACTTTTCTTTTCTGGCTTAGGTAGAGTTAAAACAGAGACTTTTCCTGTTCTTTCCAGGTTGTAATAATTTTTTTATCCTAAACTCTTAAACCCAAAGAAATAGAAGGAGTTCAGCATAATACTGTGCTTTTTCTTTTCTCTATTACCTTTTAAAAACACTATCAATGCAGTCCTTTTCACTTTAAAACCCCAATAGGAAAATTATAGACTTTTCTATTTTTTAAAAAGGGTACCATTTTGCACAAATACAGGGAAAATTATTAATAAAAAAATGAAGCACTAGCACCGCTTGAACGTTAGTGTATATGTTCAACCACTAAGCCAGTCTGTGTGAGATGTGCTTTATACTCAGAGCATTGTGTGCATTCAGAATGAGATAATCAGTTTAAAACTATCCAAGAACTTTTGAACTGCAGATTAAATTCCATCATCCTCTACAGAAAGGTAGAGCAATTGCCATCCACTTGCTGCCAATACAACCCAGGAAAGAAATTATTTGCCCTTTCTTCTTTATATACAGAGAAATGGCATTGAAAAGCAAATTGTTTCCTGTTGAAGAACCTGAGGCTGTTTTCATCAAATCATAGAATGGTTTGAGGTGGAAGGGAACATAAAAATCATCTTGTTCCGATCCCCTGCCATGGGCAGGGACACCTTCCACTAGCCCAGGCTGCTCCAAACCCCATCCAACCTGTAACACTTCTAGGGATGGGGCAGCCACAGCTTCTCTGGGCAACCTGTGCAGGGCCTCAGGACTCTCATAGCCAAGAATTTCTTGAAAATCTCTAAACTAACCCTGCTCACTTTCAATTTGAAGCCATTCTTCCTTGTCCCATCACTCCAGGTCCTTGTCCAAAGTTCCTCTACAGCTCTCTTAGAGTCCCTGGATGGTCTCTAAGGTCTCCCAAGAGCCTTTTCCAGGCTGAACAATCCCCACTCTCTCAGACTGTTTTCACAGCAGAGGTGTTCCAGCAGCTTTGTGGCCTCCTCTGGACTCACTCAAGCAGGTCCATGTCCTTCTGTCCAGGGTTCTCAGAGCTAGACACAATTTTCCTATATTACCTGTAACTGTTTATTTTGTGCCCACTGACAAGACAGGAAGAGGAATGCAAATTAAGAAAACCTTAAAATTATGTCAACATTTAATCTGCACATAGTTTCTGGCTGGAGTGCTGTTACCTAACCCCTGGTATCCTGTATTAAATTACACTTCTGCTGTCTCTCTCTAACCTTGAGTTAAAGGTCCATCTCCCCGCTTCATTCTTCCAAGTAAATTATTTAGGCTGAACTCTAAAGGCAGAAGATAACAGTACTGTTTTTCACTTTGATTTTCAGAAAGCATTCAATTTCTGAAATACTTTCAATTAGTAGAACACGGCATAGGGTGTGTAAGGCATCTTTCATTTCTGAAAAGAACACAAGCTTTCATCACTAACTTGTCAACGCAATTAGCCGTACTCTTGATCTGATGCATTTCTCCAAAGCACTACCTTTCTGTTTGTTGTCAGGGACCACACATCTATGACAAACATTTCAAAATGAGTGATAAGGTTAAAAACATCTCCTCTGAGTTTGTGTGCAAACATTCTGCACATTCTTAAGCCTCTCCCTTCCCCAGCTGAATGCCTGAAGTGGTGTTTTCCATTCTGACACTGGTGCTGTGGTTTCTATGCCTGCAGACGTTGAGATACCACGAAAAAACCCTAAATCACAGGGTATCATGAGTGCTGACTTGGTAACTAACAGAACTACAGCTTTACTGCACCACACAAAAGATCCATGTTTCATCACATGTAACAAACTGCTGAAAGACCTGTAATTTTAGATAGCAGGAACTGAGAAGCTCTGTGCTCTAAGTGGGGAAGAGATAAAGGACTACAAGCCAAAGGAAGTGAAATGATAAAGAGCTGCAAGACTCATTTTTGATACTATCAATCCCTTTTAGCCATCTTCTTTTAGCTAAAAGGTTTGTTTACACTGTCCTGGGTTTTTATTCCAAATGTCAGAGGGATAGGAATGGTATGAAAAACACAGATTAGAAAGCAATTGCTCAAGTGCAATGTCCTCTGAGGCAGAGAGGAGAGTTTCTTTATGAAGTCTTGGACAGAGGGAGCATGGTAGTCCTTTCATTCTCCAGACTGGAAACCAGCTGACTACAACAGCACTGCTAAAATACAGGATCTCTCTACCCTGTTTGTGCTAATCAGCAATTGCTGCCTGTACTACACCAACTGTGCTAGTTCCTGGATTTGTCTCAATGGAGAAAAGGGAAAATTGCTTCTGTCTGTCTTGGCAGACCATGTCAAGAAGAGACCCCTGATCTTCAGGTCGATGGAGGTGGATAACCTCACTCCCGTAGTTTGCAGACCTGTTGCTCCTTGGAGCCAACTGACAAGGTCTAAATGGTAGAACATTTGGTTTGCATTTCCATGGGTTGCATATGACTGCTGTGGCCAGGGAGGGATCATTGGAAGAAACTAGGATGCACACAGCATGGAGTAATGAGAGAGCAGGGCTCTGGAGTAAAATGGGAAACAATCCAGTGTAGACTTGGATGCTTTTGGGAGGAGGGCAAATAAGTATTTCCATAAGTCTTCCAGATTGCCATACCCACCTTTACACCATGGGTCAGTGTTAAACAGGATCTGGTATATGGGATCATTATTTGTGCAAAGAAATGGGTGCTTGGCTCTTGAGCTGCAAAATTTTATGCTACTTTGGAATGAAAAAAAAAAAAAGCTTCTACAAATTGGTGGGACTTTTTTAAGAAAACATTAAAAATTATACTTTGCATAGTTATATGACGTATTTTAAATACATATAAAACCACCAAGTAGTTTTTCACTGTCTCAGAACTAGATTTTGCAGCAAACTTATCAGCTCGCTTGGGAACACCAAATGATATTGATTTCTTCCCTTTTAGAGGTGTTGCTTGCCAAATTTTGTTACAAATAGCTTTCACTGACCTTAAAAGGAAGTTATGTCATGTGTTACAGGAGGACTTGGCATCTTTGATGCTTGTTCACTGCAGGGAATGATTAAAATAACCATAAAGGTTGCATTCAGATGGCAAATTTAGCCAAGGCATGTCCATACAAACGTTGCTACCAGGCTTTATTGTGTTCTAGTCACACCTGAGCTCACTGTGTGCATGTCTACACAGTTCAAAGAATAACTCAAGCTCCAGAAGAGATCCTGGGAGCAGAGAAGCATATGTGCAGGGTGGGCAATCAAGGCAATCCCAGGGCTTTGCAGTGGGTTAGAATCACAGAACCATTAAGGTTGAAAAACACCTCTAGATCATCGTAGCCAAACATCATCCTAGAGCAAACCATTTCTGAGCTGTAACTTGGGTGAAAATGAGGACTTTGGATTATCAGGAGGCAGACAATGCAGCTGCACTGTATGTTCTTCCACAGAGACACTAAAGGCAGCTCTGAGAGTTGTCTCAGTTTGGGCTGTGCCCTGAACCCCTGGCACTGCTGGCTGCAATGCAATGATTGACTGTGCAAGGGATATGAGTCCAGCTCAGTGCAAAGGTGAGCAGAGCAGTTTAAACCACTCTTCAGCAGTCATTTAAACCAAACCTGAGTGAATTAGGTCATACCAGTTTACAGTCATACCAGCTACAGATGAGGAAAGCTTTAAAAAGCTGTCCTTGACACCTCTTAGCTTTTATTTATTCTTATCTCCTTGTTTCTTTATGACTCTTTCATTCAATCCACCATCCAAGCTGCATCTTGCTCAGGAGCAACTCAGGCCAATTCCCTTGGTTTTTTTCAAGGAAAAAAGTATGATGCCTAAAGAACAGAGAATTCCTGGGGGTAGGACCAGGGGACTTGGAAGTAAGGGAGGAGCAGGACCTTGAAAGAGTGGTGGTACAGCTGGATGTAACTGCAGCTGCTCTTGTTCCTCCTTGGCCTCCACATGGGAAGGTGAGGTCTGAGCCTGGCAGGGTTGAAAAATGCCATCTGTTTGGTAAAAGGCAGACAGAGGAGCTCCTGGAGAGGGACAGCAGCTGTGAGTAGTATGGTGTTATGGTGAAAATTACTAGCAGCTCTTGGTAATGATTATAAGAATTAGATTGACATTTGTCCGTCCACCTTTTGGCTGTCCAGTCATTTTTATACAAATTAAGCATCACACAGTCATCTTTAAGAAAAAACTACGACATCGTGGGTCTATCTGAAACAGAATTAATAATATTTTGCATATGTTCTGCCCCAAATTTAGATTCATATTTTTCGATTTGGAGTGTGCTCCTGTCAGTGGGTCAGGCTGGTGCTCACTGCTGTGCTGGTCACACCCCATACCTGTATACACTTCACCACCTCCGTGACCTATCCGTTAACTCTGAAATAATAACATGTAATTAAAAAAAAACCCATCATAATTTTGTCCCCAAACAATATAATGAATATATCAAGTTTGATCTGGTCTTATCTTGGGCTGTCTTGGGTCAAAGAGGACAAGTTTGGCACAGGTATAGCAGGGAAGAAGGGTCGGTGTGATGCTCATGGTCCTGCTATTCTTGCTTAAGCAACAGCACAGCTCAAACTAGAGCAAGACTTGATGCTCCCATTGCACCCTCACACTAAAAGTTCAAGAAACCAGAGTGGGATCAGTGAAGGCAACACTCAGATATCTTTTTTAGTCAGATGTTTCTCTCTACCTTTCAAATCTTTAATGGAGGAATATGCAGACGCAGCAGAAGAGACAACCCAGTGTGTGATATAGCTAAAAAAAGAAGAAGCATAATTAAAATGATAACAGAGGCAAAAAGGTAACCAGTCTTCAAAGATGATTTGAGAAAGCACCAAGTGAAATGGGATTTTTGCCATTAACTTAACTAAAGCTGGGACTACCCTACTAATCTAACACCTTCCTAGGTGTCCTAATTTTTGGTTTTCTTAGCAGTTCTACAGGTAAAAATCAAGTAGATCATTGTCATTGTGAGATACTTTCAAAAACCTGCAATAAAGTTGTCCACTAGAAAAATAATATTTCCATTTCAGAGCATAATATTTATTTGATAGCTCAGCACATTATTTCTGCCTTTCCTTTTACATGAAATAATATGTATGCATTGAGGTGATACAGAACAGTGTGATAAAAAACATTTCCCAAAGTTCAATTGCACATAATGGCTTATATTGCCTATGCACATGTGCATGCACAAGGTAAGGCTTATTTCAGGGGGAAAAAAAAAAAAAAAAAGAAGTGGAAATTTGCAGTATTTGTTACACTTATCGGACTTGAACACCTTTAAACAGTTTCTGTTGAAAGATGTTTCTATGTGACCAAAAGCTGTTAATAGTAGTTTCTTGCTGAAGACCTCCAGCTATCTTCCTATAAAAGACTGAGGCTGTAAAGCCCTTATATCTGGTTCTGTTATAGACTGTGAAAATGCAGTAGCAGCGCTGCAGAAGGAGGAGTTGTACTTGTAGTTTCCCTCAGAAGGGCTTTGCTATGCATCTTGTCTGTCTGTGTTTTCACAACAATCCACTATTGCTTAATAACAATCCATAATGTTCTAAAAATAATAAGCCTAGGTGGTCTGGAAAGCTAGAAAATAGAAATGCTGTCACATTTTCTCCAGAGGGAATTGATACATTTTGTTCTGCTCCATTCCCCAAAGGGCACAGCAGATGTACAGGTGCTAGGCTAGAAATTGTTATAATTACAAAACCTGTATTCAGTTCCTCAGAGAGCTTTGAAATTTCAACATACAGTACAAACTTGAGCTTTGAAGAGAAACAAAAAATCCATATGCCCAAAAGAACAATAGAGTACAGGATGATTTCCTGAATTATTTACTGCAGCGAGTCGATCATTAAGAAATACAACACAACAAACAAAACTCGAAAAAAGCACTGTAAATCTAAACTACATCAAAACCAGAATTCCTGGTCCACAAAGGGTTTTTTAATACATATAAACAACTTCTGTTTTACACTTTCTCCACGGAGTGGTTATATAGGAATCTATACAGGCCAACATCACTCTTCTCCTCATCCTATCTCTGTTGCCTGTGAATTGCAGCTATTTGTTTTCTGTGAGGGGAAAAGCCTTTATTACCACTAACACAGGATAATGAAGTGAATTCTTTATGTTCCTATGAAGCTGCAAAAGAGAAAAAAGAAAAAGATTCTTATTCTATATTTGGAAATGGTCAATCATTGGTGATGGCAATAGAGGAGAAAAGGTTTTCGGGTGTTTGCTCACAGTCCATAGAATTGTAGAATGGTTTGGGTTGGAAGTGACCCTAAAAATCATCTAGTCTAACCCCCTGCCGTGGGCAAGGACATCTTCCACTAGCCCAGATTGCTCCAAACCCTGCCCAACCTGGCCTTGGACATTTCCAGGGATGGGGCACCCACAGCTTCTCTGGGCAACCTGTGCCAGGGCCTCACCACCCTCATAGCCAAGAATTCCTTCCCAATATCCCATCTAACTCTGCCCTCCATCAGTGTGAAGCTGTTCCCTCTTGTCCTGTCACTCCAAGCCCTTGTCCAAAGTCCTTCTCCAGCTCCCTTGGAGCCCTCTTACAAGATCCCACAACTGGATTGCTCTTTTGGTACTCTGCCAATTGTTTGGTACTCTGCCAATCTCTTAAATCCACAAAGCCATGGGTAAATCCTGTGATTTCATGGGCACCTCCAAAACTTACTTATATCATTATGAGGCTCAGAGCCTTTCATCAGTACTGTTGGGACACTCACATGTTCCTTCTAAATCAAGACATAATTTGTGGATATCTTCTGGAGACGAGAACATTTTATGTAGATCTGTCCCAATTATTTGACAATCTGCATTGTTCAAATTTCATCCCTTCCTCATATAATTTGAAATTCATATGAAAATTGAAATGCACTGCTAGATGGTTTCAAATTTCTCCTGGGAGTCTGGCAAGAACAGAGTTTCCTTGTGTTTAGCATTTTAACCCCCTGTTGTATTTACCTGAGGCCAATTTGCTACAGGGGAGCGCAGCAGCCATTTCACTGGCAAACAGGGAGAAGCTCAATGTGTCTGGTGCCTGCAGCATTTGGTGACTGGCACTGCACCAAATTATTAATACTGTGATAACAGCTTTAAATCAGGTCCTGTGATGTACATCCTTTTCCTTTTAATCACTGAGTGTTCTCTGCAAGGCACTGTCACAGCTCTCATTTACGTTTAGGAGATTGTGCTTAGGTAGGAAGAGTGAGGCAGGGGAAAGAAGGAGAGAGCAATGTTGCAGGAGGAGGATGAGGACAGAAGGCTCAAGGTTACTGGTCAGAATGATTTCCAAGACCAGGCAGTCATCATGGTGCCCTGTGAGACAGCACAAATTCATACACTGGGACCTCCAAACAGAATGAAGCAGGAATTGTGATTTCCTATTTTCCATTATGATATCTAGTCTGTTTTGAGAGCACTCTTTACTTAGCACAGTTTACAAATAACAGCCTAATCCAAATAATTACTAAAATTATTTGATAAATCTGTTATACCAGCAAAGCTTCAGTCTCATTGAAAACATGAAAGTTACTATACAAAGGATTTTTGACAGGCGCACTGGAGCCCACTTTGATAAATCTATAGGGAAATAACTCTCTGCATTGCTATACTCATTATGAGGATTTTTGGACAATAATTTCACTATTACTGGACAGAAAAGCTTTACTTCTTGTCCTCTGGACAAGAGCAACTTTGTTCTTTTCTGGTTTTCACAGAAACCAAACCCAACAGCCAACAAGTAAAGGAATTATCATTTAGCTATTGCTGTCACTTCTGAGGGACCTTGCAGAAGATGAACTTTCCATTCAGTCTCTGAAGGAAACAGTGTTTGTTCTTCCATCTATCCTGAAGACAACACCATGTTCAAATGGACTTTGCAAGCTCAGCTCCATTAGCAGACAGAAGGAATGCAGTGTCACTGCTATTTTTGTGTGGGTTTTGAGTTGATATAGCTATTTCTGCTATGGAAATTTACCTTTCAAGTCTTCGAGATTTGTATTCTCTGATAAAAAATAGCCTGAATTTAATAGCATCATCTGCTTTCTGAGACATCCCAACTTGAGGAACAAAGCAGGAACCTGCCTTTTACACTTTTACATACAAAATATATGAAATGGGAAACTGAAAATCTCTGTAAGTAGCATCATTCTGTGAGCTTTAGAGCATTCTTAAGTATACAACAAATTGTGTTAGCATGACTCTTAAAGAGAAGCATTTAAAAGAAGAACATATCAGGGTTTAAAAAAAAAAACAAAACACAAACAAGCAAACAACTGAAAAATAACCCTCAGAGAATATCCTGGCACTTACATTTCTCACAATTAAGCTCCAAGGAAGGGATTTTTCTCTACTTTCTAGGAAACTTCTGTAGTAACCTTTCAAAATTTTGCAGAAACAGGAAAGGATGTATTAGAATTGCAATGCATTGTGTTTCATCTAGCACAGCTCTTCAACGTCTTCAATAATTTCTGGCGCCACAAAATGTCTTCGTGTAACATAGCAACAGTTTCAGCAACTGTGCAGATTTAGAATCATCAAAAACATTGTAGTTTGGTCTAAACTGAATGGCTCCCTTCCCTGTTCTATACATTGTATAATGTGTAGGTATGGCATTTGCTGATAGCTGTCTATACTCCCACAACAAAAAAAGAGAATAATAATAAAACAGTGTGAATGGATTGTGCTTGAAATCCCTACAAAGCATCAGAGATGTCTTGGAAGGGAAGACATCCTGATAATAAGGGCAAGATACCCTGTTTTTTTCTGAGTACTCAATAGTAACTTGTTCATGGTCAAAATAACCAGATAGCAGTAATTAAAGTGGAAATGATAAAATGAAGAAAGATCTACTGCCTTAGGAATGTGTGATTTCTTATGCAACGAACTGAGCTTCAAAAAAGCTTTCAAATATATACTCATTGTACAAGTTTGTGTTACCAACAGGGTGAAAACACTCTGATTGAGTTCAGGGAACACTGCGAGAAGTGCCAGAGCCTGGGATGTGATGGTTCATGTGCAGGAGCTCATATGCAAAGAAAAATTTCATCACATCAAATAAACACCATAACAGGATTTTAATTATACTTGTACGGTTACATATCTAAATAAGTAAATGTTTAGGTTTAACTTGCTAAGGGTTTGGTGTTTTCTCCTTACCTGAAGGATGCTATAATGCTCTATCTTGAATTTGTGGAGCAGTGTAAGGTTGCTCAGTGTTAGCTGATGGTCAGTGCCAAGTGCTGTAGCTACACTTAAGTGTGTATAAACACTTATCTCTGTGTGTGTGTATAAACACTTATCTCTGTGTGTGTGTATAAAACGTGTGGGTGAATATAGCTTGAATACGGAAACTATACTCTGAAAGGAAACTTCTTTCTCACCACCTCTCTCTATAATATGCAAGTAGGCTCCAAAATTATGACTGCAGGGAGTTTTCTTTCCTAGCAGAAACTCACAATCAGAGCAGGGGAAAGGAGCTGCTACACAGTGGAATAGGCCCCTCAGTGGGATGATGCATTAAATGTCTCTTGATCACACTGAGATAAAATCACGCCTTCTAGAACATGAAATGAAGAGCATGCTGGTCTGAAAACACTGAAGAATGTTATTAAAAAACAAAAATCCCTCCTGCAGTTCACTTGAGTGACCTGAAATTTAGAATGAGCATCCTTACATTCAGGTGCACTCAGTACACAAATGGCCATGCATGTCCAAGTAGGTCACAGCTCCAAGATGCCACCAGGCTCTGCTCCCATCCCAGAGACGGGAACTGTCTTTGCCTTGGTGCTGAGCTGAAATGCACTTCATAGCCCTGCACTTTGATTTGAGCTGAGGTACCCTCGTCAGTGGGGTGCAAAAGCAGAGGGAGCTGGTGCATGGCACAATCCACTCTCTGACAACGACCATGGAGCACCGTGGTGGTGTTCTTACAGAGCTTCTCTCTCCTTCTGCAGCAGAGCTGCAGCTGACATTGAGGGTACAGGTTTCACACTTCAGCAGCCATTAACATGTCCAGAACATGAGCTGCTGGTAACCAGCTGAGCAATTGGCTCATTCTGAACATGCAGTTTCTGGAAAGATCTCATTTTACCTCTCTGACAGTGCATCTTAACAAATAATGGTGAACTGGAACATGGATGTGAACATTAAAGAATTACATACTAAAAATTCACTGTTGGTGCCTGACTTCATTGTTAGTAAACAGCACATTGTAAGAGTAGAAGAAAGCCTAATCTAAATAATCTCATTTAAAAACAAATATATATTCTTTTCCTTAATTAAGTCCATTCGTTCTCACAATTAATCTCATTTTAACTGGGATTTCATGCAAATAGTTGCTGGCAATATTATGTTATAGTAACATTTGCCACAGCTGGAGGTCATGAGAACTTAAGGGCATTTTCCAGACTCTTCCCTGAGTACCACTTTGGCAAGGAATAATTATGCAGAGTGAAAGCTGATGGATTGTTCTGATATCAGTGAATCCTTCATGTCTTTTCACCAGATGTAAAGTGTAATCAGAATTTTTCAGAAGTACTTCTGAATGTCATTTTTACAGTTTTATTGGCAGCTTTTTAGAATCCATTTCCTGTCATACACGGAGGCACAAAGAGGCAGAATTGTGAAAACGCTGCACTTCTCTTCCTCCTTTTTCTTTAGCAGGGGAAAGATAGTGACGAGGAAGAGAAGATGGAATTGATATCAGATGTGTAACACTGTGGGAACTTCGATTACCCTGTAAGCTGGCTGTGGTTTTTTTCCACAGTCTGACAGTGCCAGGTTGCCTATTATCCCAACTTTTGTCTCGTAATTAAAATGTCTTTAGTCAGAAGTATCCGAGTATTGCTCTGCTCACTGACTGAAAATCTCAGCTCATCAGCCTCCCCTGCCAAACGCCTCGTGCACACTGCGCCGAGCACCTGGAACATGTGGCTTACAGCAGCTTCCTCTACTGCAAAGAGGAAATATTTGGATTGCAGTCGGGACTCACAATGGCAGAGCAGAGCTGAGGGTGGTGTGTGGTGCTGTGCTGCTGTGCCAATGGCAGCAGCAGAGCAGGCAGGGGAAGAGCTCAACAGAGGATTACCCAGTTGTTTTTATAGACAATCTACCTACCTGGCCAAACCTTGGAGAAGCCTGTGGCCAATCCCCACATCATTACCAGACCTTTAATTAAAGTCCATCACTTCTGACTGCTGGTATTTCACAGTTAATTTAGTGTTGGTAGATCAGCTGTATGGACTGTTGTCATGGACAACATTTGAGAGCCCACAGTGCTAGATCATAAAAAGATTGGCAGCAATACTGGGAATCTTACACCTGTGAAGCTGTCAAACTGTAGATAATGTACATACTCATTGTCTTGCAAAGAAGAGAAAGAGAAAGGTTTATCAGCAGAAAAGGATTTTGCCTGCCTAACTTCTCCAAATTGAAAGGAAAGATGTATATTGACAAGATCTTTATCAACTTTAGGCTGTTTTCTAAAATCAGTAATGGCATTTTTTCTTCTCAGGCTTCCTCTGACCACTACACTGGGAGACTGAGCTCCGTCTTCGCTTTTCTGTTTTGCTTCTTAGTGAGCATTTATACATCATGAAATAGGCCCTTTCCTTTCTGACTGTACACATGTGACAGTTGGGTCTTGTTTCTGATCTGAGTGCACAGTGAGAGGACAAAACTCAAAAGCTCTTACCATTCTCAGTGTTGTCCAATAAGGTATTGGACAGGTACCCACAGTCCTGAAAGATCAAAGGAGTAAGCTTTGCCCAGAGAACAAAAAGTGCAGGTAAACAATGTGACACATCATGACCAGTAGCTAGTAAAGATACCTCTGGAAAACATTTGGGTGAAATAAGGCTGAAAAAATATTCTATTTTTTCTTACTTTGATGCCATTACCTAAATAGAAAGGATGTGTTTGAAACCAAGGTTTTGATCTTGTGAGGAGTTAATGGGATGGTGACTGACTGGGGAAACTGTTCCCCCAGGAGGTCTTTCACACAGGAACAAAAAAATTGTCATATTATGCATCACCTGAATAAACCCAGGAACAGTGCACCCGAACATAGCAACACATTTGTTACATAGGAACAGTCCAAGAGTTTGCCTTTGGTGTGGTTAATTAGCCCAGTAAGGGCTTGCAAAGTTAGAGACTAAATGATGCTCTGCAGTTTTTGCTCAATGATCTGCATGGTGTGGTTACATTGGGAAATTATACTCGAGCTTGGAAACAAATGCAGACTAACCCAGCTGTCTGCCTGTGCATCCTGTACAGAATGCAAACTCCACAACCTCTTTGTCATGACTATTCACTTCTGAATCTGCTGAAATGCTCTTCCTCTTCCTTCTCTCACTGTTATGGGCCCATTTTAAGAGAGATTTGCCATTCCCTGAACCTGCTTACTTACCTTGTTTGGCTTTTCTCTCACAGGCTTGGCAGCCTTCCACAGATAAGGTCGCTAATGAAGACACAGAATTTCAATGCCAATGTAGTCAGAAAGAAATGTACCTAATTATTATCCAAATATTAGTATCCATGCCAACAGCATTGCTCGTATGATATATTTGAATGGGCTTTCTAAATCTGCTTTCAGATTGTCTGCAGGGTGGTGAGACGTTTTGTAGCACACTCAGCCTTTGTTCCAGACTGCTACCCTGGTGGTGTATGGCTGGTGGGTAAACAGAGAATGAGAGGATGAAGCAGAAAGGTGAATAATTTGGCATAAATTACTGCAAGTTACATTGAAACTGGGAGATGGTATAATCCCAGGGGCAAAAGGCACAAAACACAGGGATCTTGTAGGAGCTGACAATCAAGATGGGCAATGCTGTTACCAGCACTGTAAAAAAGGTTTATTTCTATTCTTCTAATTTCAAGTAGGTCTAAAGGAGAATGTAAGTGTCTCTAATGTTTGCTGTCTGCACAGCTGTGAATTTCATTTAGCTCCCATGTAGTTCTCATGCATTTAAAGAAAAAGCTTGTAAACCACCAAAGTAAGAGCTGGGTTCTATCCAGAAATACAGCAAAAACAACTTCTGTAGGCATCACGTGTCTCTGACTCTGCTTCTTGTGGCTTTGTGTGATACAGAGCACCATGACCTTCTCCCACACACCCCAAAGAAAGGAAGTTTTGCTTTAAAAGAACCTTTTAACTTTTCTTTGACATCCTCAAGGTGCCTAAATAACAAAGTCAAGTCATTCAGCCTCAAAGTCAACTTATCCAGCCTTGATATTTTCCAGACTCACACACCAATATGAAAAGAAATACTGGCTCACAGTCAATAGGTTTAGGTATGCATTCAGGAAGATTTAAGCCTGTGTCAAGCACAAGTACTTGCTTTCAGGTTTAGCTGAGTACAATCAAAACTCTTGTCAGATATAAGTCTTTAATTAGATTTATTTTTTTCCAAGCTATGTCTACAGTAACATTTATATAATCTGTGAGAGCTGGTAATGTCATTCTCCTTGCAGCATATTTACACTCCAACATGCTCCTGTGTCTGTAAATTCACCCAGACAGAGCACATCACTTGCCACCATCCAACTGCCAAGAGCCAAAACAAAAGAAAAAGGGCAAAGCTGTATGTATTTTTTTTTCCAACAAACTAAAGAAGAAGAGTCAATCATGAGAGCAAATGATTGCCACTCCATGAGAGATAAGATTGCAGCTGCAGAATGCAAAAGAATTTCATTGACCTGTTGTTGGTTTGAAAAGATAAAGGACTTTCTTTAGAATTGTTTTAAAAATACGTACACACACACACACACGCAAGGCTAAGGGGAAGCTAAAAAAGTTCAGTTGCAAGAAATTATACCAGCGGAGCTGTGATGTCTTCACGTGACCAGGAATGTGTTGTACTTGTCTCATTGCTGGCTGAGGAGTTTGTGGATGTCTGCGAAAAGAAGAGTAATCCCTGTTAATTAAAGTTGAGAATGGAAGAAACAGATCAGTGAGAAATAAAGGGAGGGAGGTAATCAATGAGGAAGGAGGATCTTGCTGGTAGGACGCAATTAGATTTCAAGGAAAAGGACACAGAGCAATTCATCATATGATAATTCCCTGGCTATCCAGAAATATTTTGCTCCACTCACTATGAGAGCACAAAAGTGGTAATTGTGTCAATCTTGCAGTCAAAGTTTTGAAACAAAGGGAAGTTGACACAGATAATTGTACTGAAGGGGAAAAAAAAGCAAAGACTGAAAACACCAACACGTATTGACAATCACAGCATCTTTCTGTTCGATATCGAGAAAGAGAGAAAATTGGAATAACAAACAAATAAAAGTTGAGTTGTCTGGTATGACCTTAAATAACAGAGCGTTGAAGAATTGTGGACAAAAGATTCTCCTTAGAAAGAGTGGTAGTATTAGGAAGCATTTTTGATGACAAGTAAAAGAATAAGCAAATATGTAAAATAAAGAAAATCTGATAAGGCATAGAAAAGCACTAGATTTCCTTTTCTGCACAAACCATGAGGCAGCCTGTAGCTGATGTGGATGCCTCCCTTTGAGGCTGTTGTGGGTGGTGATCCTTTGAAATGGGATGGACCACTGTGAAAATCTAGGTGGAAGGTTTTTGACCCAAATCTCATCCTATTATGGGATTTCACATTTTAATCTTGAAGTCTGTTCTGGCCCTGGCAGGAGGTCAAGACACCACCCTGGTGGCAAATTCTCATTACATGGGGTGGTCTCAAAAGCTCATAACTATCAGCTTAGTTGTTTATTAACAGCTAATCCAAACCCTATACTTTTTATAGAAACGGGATTACTTTAATTTTCAGCTTCCATCAGCCCAGTACACCTGCTGCATTGCTCTTCACATAGGCTCTGGATTTTTAATTGTATTTTGGTTTGGTTTGTTTGGGGTTTTTTTTTTCAAATCCTTCAACACCATATGACAAAATGCCCCCAAAAGACAAACCATCAGGAGCACGGGCTGGACTGGGGCAGGATATTACAGGACACAGATAGAAAGAAGAAGCTGTAAATTCCCAACATGCTGACTACCTTCCTTACCTTCACCACTGGGGCTCTCAGGATATATTGCTGCCATTGAGGAAGTCGCCTCTGAACCCAAAATGGAGAAATGGCAAGTGCTGTGTTCTTCTTGCAAGTTGTTTTCTCAGAGATATTTATTTGTTTTCCTTTCTAGAAGGGCAGTTAGAGAAGCTCATTCTGCTTTTCTTCTTCTTCAAGTTAACATTGTGAGCAAATGAAAAAAAATCACACCTAAAATAATTACCCATCTGTAAAAATGGGGATAATAACGTCATCTTCACAGGGGTGTTGTACATCTCAGTTAAGTGTTTGACACTCTCTGAGGCATCTTCTTTCTCTCCATGTGGCTTCCTCAGCACTCAGGTCCCTCGCTGTGTGTTCACACAGGAGCTCATCCTCAGCAGCTCCTTCGGTGCCTTGATTTCTTTTAAAGCTGGTGCTTAAAGCTCCTGTTTATCTTCCAAATTTCTGGTCTCCAACCCTGTAAATCCTAAGTTTTACTCTGATACAGACTTCAGAAGAATCCAGCAAAATATCATATATGTTGGATGACCACTGAAGGACTTTTTGTAGTAATATGGTCTAAAATTCATAAAAATCATAACTCTGTGATTATGATCATTGTGCAGCCTTTGGATGCTGTTAGGTAATATCCCAGGGCTGTCCAAGGAGTGCAAACTGCATTCTTTCAGCTGAAGGACCCACACTCAGCCTATGCCCTACATATGGTGCTTTCTGCATACTGAATTCATAACGTGGCCACCCTCTGTGCAACTTTACGGAAGTTATTTGAAACAGATTTTTTTTTTCTTTTTCTTCTACTTCCTTCAAGTTGA
This sequence comes from Lepidothrix coronata, assembly GCF_001604755.1. NCBI lineage: Eukaryota > Metazoa > Chordata > Aves > Passeriformes > Pipridae > Lepidothrix > Lepidothrix coronata. The sequence goes on along the minus strand of NW_016690355.1, from coordinate 1,814,057 downwards.
TGTGCATTTGGATTTTATTTTTTTTCTTTTCAGGATGTGTTCTTCCTTTCCTACACAAAATAGGACATCTGTTGACAGCTGGGTGAGAATTCTTTGACAGGAAGGGTTTTTTTTCAGGGGAGAGGAATCAAATTTGGTGACATGAAACATTTAACAAATTTGCTTCGGTCTGTCTGAGAAGCTGGTGCTGAACAAATTTTATAAGAAGCAGTTAGATTTGTGTTGACTTTGCAACTTAAAAATAATATCATGACATCTTAGTGAGCACCTCTATTGTGTGATGGAAGTGCATGTGGGTAAAAGATATTTAATAAAAAAATGTTTTGAAGACACTAAACCTAAATTTTAAAAAACCCCAAACTTTGTCTCTTTCATCACTCTTCTCCTCAAAGAAGAATGATTTCATAACCAAATTTTAATTTTGAAATATTCTCCACCATCAAGGACTAGAGTGAACTGCAGTTCAGATTGAAGACAATTGTTTGTCTTTAAAAATTAGTGAGAGAAGGGACATTAGTGGATCTTTTCTTCCTATTTGACAAACATGTTGCAGCTTTTCCAGGGCCCCCACAGCACAGGACAGGAGTGGTCCTTTCCCTGTCTGTGTTTTTTGCTCACTGCTCAAAATGACACTCAGTGCCATTTCCTATTTTATAAATACTCTTCTTTTTGAGGGATACTGTCTCTGCCATCCTGCACTGGTGCAAATCACAACTCCAGTAGGAAATACAAAGATGTTTTGGTGTGAAAGCAGCCTAAGGAAGGAAAGAATTCCTATCACTGAGGAGTTCCCAGTAATGTGCTTCTGCCTGTGGTTTAGTTTTGAGGTCATCTTTCTACAAAATGTACTTTCAACAACTCTCTGCTGTTTTCCAAATGTTTGGGATATATTTGCAGTGGTTCAGGGGATTCAGGACTATGAAAAAGCAAACGAGACACCCATATCATATTTGAACACCAGAGTTTAAATATCCTTTTTCCTACCCAATTGCTTATGTAGGTGGGCTTTAAATGAGATATATTTTCCGCTAAGCTTTGGTGTTTTTTCACAATTAGACATTAGGCCCAGTCTCACATTACAGTGTGAGCAATAGGTAGGGATGTGAGGACACTTCACACCAGCCCCCCTGCCCCTTCCAGAGGGTCCCAGTGCTGGGCTGACTCTCAGGTGCATCCTCTCTCCCACCCACCTCTGCTCCTGCCGTCATTGCCGAATTCCTGCCCCCAGCACCTCTTTGCTGCGGGGTTCCTCCTCCTAACAAATGTGAGCACCTTGGTGAATGTCAGACCAGCCCTGCCAGGATGAAAAACCTCAACAAAAAGATGATGATTACAGACTCATTAGGCCAACCTGTAGTGAAAGTGCTGTGACCAAATGTTCAGTACTTACAGTGCCATAAATTTTCCTAAATGGGAAAGTGGTGTTTTAAGCAGGCTCGCACTTATTCTGGGTCAGGGTCATTAGGGAAGGATTCTCTCCTGCTGTAACTCACGTGGCAGAAACAGAGGTTGTATATTTTGGGGTTGCTTCATTTTTACTTTTAGTATATGGTCTCAAGCCAAATGCCTGGATGTGAACTCAAGCTTTGGATCCAGGTTTGTGCTATCAAAGCATCCTTCTGACAGGCAAGGGCAGTGGAACATGGAAAATATTCCTTTTGGGTTTGAATTTCAAACTTCCAGCTGAAAGATCTGGATTCTTGCTTTTTGGTCCACTAAAGATGTACAGTATCTGTACACAGAAGAATAATTTTGGTTTGCACCTTTTTTGGTATGTGGGGGAGCACAGATTGTTTTATTCTTGTGTTTTATCTCGGATTTCAAGGCCAGGTTGGATGGGTCTCTGAGCAGCCTGGTCTAGTGGAAGGTGTCCCTGTCCATAACAGGGGGCTTGGAATGAGATTCTCTTTAAGGTCCCTTCCAATACAGGCCATTCTATGATTCTATGATTTACAAAGAAAGAGCAGTCTAATATTTTCACAGCAGCAATTAATATTAAACATTCTGTATATATAATTGATAGTGAAGATGGCTGAGTAAATGAACTCTGGGGTTTATTTTTCTTGGAGGATCTCGTGTCTTTCATCCAAAATTGATTAGTTGCTTTGCCTTGGCTTTATAGCTCCTTACTAAACTCACTGGCACTGAACCCACTGCACCTGTGTCTTTGTGGGGATGAGTAATGCAACCTCCACCAGGTGTCACATGAAGGAAACAGCAATCTGGACAGAGCAACAGAGTTATTGATGTCTGTCCAGCAGTAAGATAAAATAATACTCACTACACCCTCCACTGAGTCCTCCAGAACTGTTGGACATCACTGAGTTATTTCCTTGGAGGAACATCCAAATGGAAACCTTGGCCTGCTACAAGAAACTATAGGTAATAAAAAAAGGATTGGTCTTTGGGTACCATTCTACTATGATTAATAGTAGAAATAGTGAAAATATTTTTTTTATAATAGTCCAGAGGATTGCTAAGGTTGGTACAAGTGTACCTGAATGTTAACTTTGGTCAATGTTTTCCTGTGTGCTGCGGTTTTTTTTGTCAGCTGTATCAGGAGTTAGTGCTCAGCTCTGGTCACCAGAGGGATAGGCAAAACAAGTTGAACAATAATAGAGACATTTGTGCAATTTCAACCACTCATGGCTTTACTGTTTTGAGTGACAAGTGGCAGGAAGCCAACTTTTAAGCCTGTGTTTGGAAAGAAGGGACGAGCTCATTGTAGTCCTGTTCAAAGAGTGATCATGGGTAACAGAGGGGAACAATTTACCTCTGCTGACAGACTGAGAGGGGGCGTAATCTCATCCCCAAATACAGCACAGAGCTTAACATTGGGAAGGAAGAAGAGTTGCTTCACTTAATCACGATATTGGCACCAGAGTAAAACAAAAAGAATAAATGTTTATTAATAAATGGCACTGGAAATTGGAAGGGTTTTAACTATAGCAGGAGTAAAGTTATGGAATCATCTTTAGGTTTAGGTCCACCTCTCAGCAGAATCTCATTCCTAGAGGTAGACCCACAGTATTTATCTGAGTTCTTTCATTCCTTTCTTTAAAATGAAAATATGGCTCACAGAAATGCTCTGTTGACATGGTGTCAGTCCCACGAGCCTGCCGTACTCTGCTGAGAAACAACTACAGCTCCACAGTTTTCCACCTCAATTTTACTCTCAGATTTTCACCCTTGCTCTGTCTTCTTTTTTTTTGTTTCCTTTACTTAAATTTCTGCATGCAATACCTTTCAAAGATTAAACAAATTGCTATTCAAAAGCCAACACTACAAATCTATTTATACTCCCAGGTTCTTCACTAAAACTCAATACTACAATGTAGTTTCTGAAAGTGAAAGAATTTGCTTTTTTTTTTTGTACAATATGTTAATACAGAAAGGCTTTTGAAGGAGAAGGAACTTGAAAGACTCTGTAATGCTCTATTATTACCTAGTTCATAAAAAGAGTACCACAGCAGCACATACCTTGCTGACAGTGCATATGACTACCTTTTTTTTTTTTTTTTTACTTTAGGACATATAGGGAAAAATGAATTACACAATCAGTCATTTGACAAAATGGTTCTGGAGAAAGATTAAGCTTCACCTATGAATTTCCCTGAAGCACAGTCATTTGTGAATATACATGGAGCAAAATACACCTTTATAATCCTGGATCATTATATAGAACTGTTTTCCACTAAATAAATACTCAGCAAATGGGCATTTTTACACCTTTGCTGTTCTGGGCTTTTTGGGTTTGGTTTGGTTTTTTGGGAGTTTGTTTTTTTGGGTTTTTGGGGGGTTTGATTTTTTGTTTTTGTTTTTGGGTTTGTTTGTTTGGTTATTTTTTCCCTTGAGGTATTATCTTAATTACTCTTCTTCATACCCAGCAAATTATCACTTGACTGAAGGACCTGGGAGCTTATGAAGGTTTTTCTGCTGGGAATATTAAAAAGGAGGCTGGTGTCTTGTCACTGCTTTCTGGAACTGTTTCAGTGAGCACACAAGCCAAAAACAGGATCTACCACCTCACTGGGTGTTGTTGAATTCCTTAGGGCTGTCCCACTCTGAGCATCTCTGGGGGCCAGAGGAACTCGAGGGGATGGACCACAGAGGTGGGCAGTGGTCTGAGCCCTCATATATGTTGCCATGATATTCTTCTCTGCCTCTGACAACAAACCTAATATCTCTTACATGCTTTAATCACTGGAGACTTTTTCTTTAATGAACCGTATTTTTTTTAAGAAATTGGACTCACACGCGTACACAGAGCTATACACTGATATTAATCAGGCAAGATATTGCATATGCTCCGAGCCATGGAAACTTCTTAGTCTCCAAAGGCAGTTACAGAAGTTGTGATCATTATTAAAGAAGGAAAGAAAAAAGAAAACAAGGACCTCAAACTGTCAAACCTTCAGAAAGAGTTTTATGAAGATTTCTGGAGGTCTCTGGAAGAAAACGGGGAGCGTTGTTTCCGCAGCGTGTTCCTCAGAGGAAACCCACAGTGCTCCACTGAGCAGGTTGCCCTGCACCACGCTCATAAACCAGTATTTCATGGAATTTCAGCTACTTTTCTGCTTTAAAACAAAGGGTGTGAACATATGTTTAGGAATCTTTCCTGCAGTATTTTCTCATAAGGTTTTAGCACAGCAAAGCTCCAGGTGGATCCTCTCGAGCTGTATTTAGTGTCCAAGAGCGAAAGAAGGCAGAGCTTTACAGGTGCCCATGGTGCTGCATTTTGGGGATCAGTGGGGGAACAGGGGAGGTATAGAACAAACCAGGAAAAAAAAAATGCCCCTTTTCAATCCTCTTACCATGCCTTTATTTTATTTTAAGAAAACTGCACACTGCCAGAAATCAAACCATGAGAAACATCTGTGTTTTCTCATTTTTGTAGAACAGTTATCCTTTGAGCGCTGTCTGATGCACATCCCACGCTTATTTTTTCATATTTTGCACCTTTTTAATTAAAAATATTTCTTCTATCATTTTCAAATGCTGTTTACTTTTCCTGCATTGTAAGGTTACTGAAATTTAGAGGAGGAAAAGCAGTAACAATGAGATTTTGAGGTGAGTGGATGAAGTTAAACCACAAAAAACCCTGTAACAACGTATTACAGCAGGGATAAACCTCAGACAGGTGTATCATCCCTGAGAAGTCAGTGAAAGCAGAGAAATGACAGAACAAATTAGGTTCTATAAATTAAAATGTAGAAAAACTCTGACTAAGCATCTTGAATGTCTCGTGAAATAAGAGGTCACTAAAAGATTGTTCTTGCTGGTGTCAATAGAATCCTTTCAAAACCAAACACCTGCCTTGCGCTGGTGTGATGATATATCTATTCTTCCATTTCTAACTTCCGCATTTTTGCTTTGCATCTCTGCCAAACATTGAACACAGCATCTTCCCTCATTACTGTATAAATCTGTTGTAGTAACCTACAAGTCATGAAATTGTCAATGTGCATTTATGGAGTAGGTGTATTTTATCAGGGCTTTTTCTTCCAGGTCTTTTAGTGGCAGTAGACTGATACTTATTGAAATTCAGAAACATTTTCTATAAATATATGTTTATCGTGCTGTTATTTAAATAAATGAGACTGTACTAAATGTGTGGCTCCTGATACTTACACACAAATTTCTTTTAAAAAGATGACTTAGCCAATTTAAAATGAATGTAAAGAAAACAGTCCTTTACCAAGACTTGCATGCCAAATTTCAGCCAGGGAGAATTTTAATACAAGAATTTAGACTCACAAACCCCTCAGAAACAGTATTTATAATGGAAATTTTGACAGCACCTTCAGTACAGCAGTGAAAACAACACCACCATAATGAAAAAGAAATGATGATAAACAGAATATATTATAAAGTAGGGTCTAGCAAATTCATAGCCTTTAGTTTTGTCAGCAAGCTGGCGACAGGCAGTGAAATACAAAACAAGCCTTAGCTTTCAAATAAGAACAACCTGAACAAAAAAAGGCTTCTGTAAAATAGATTAAGAAAATATAATACCATCCTTACTGCATAAAGTACTATTTTCATTAGGAATCATAACTCACAAATTAACACTAAGAGCACTTAGAACGGAAGGAGTGAAAAATGTGGCTATCTGTCATTTTGGTAACATATTTTCTTCAGAAAGACATCCTTATTACATTTCCCAGGCAGGTTTGTTAATGCCTTTTGTTTAAATATTCATATGTGGGCTTCTGAGTCTGACTCCTGCGAAGACAGACAGAGCCTGGGACCTCCTGCTGGAGCAGCTCCGAGATGTGATCCACGGGGTGACAGGCACAGGTGGATGTGCTCTCTTCCTTCCCTTGGCATCCTGGTGCCTCCCCTCATCTGAACATACTCACCTGCACACACACACCTACTCACATATTTACCAACAGGCTACTTAGGAGGTTGGCCCATACTAAAATTTACAGACCAAATACTGGGAATGATCCCCTTCCCACATTCTGTAACCACATTTCTGCATTTCAGCTTCCAAAGGTAGCAGCAGAGGACTGATTGCAGCAGTGGCATGTTGTGGGGTCAGGGATAGAGATCTTCCCTTACCCAGTGCAACACAAAAATAACATCTCCATGCGGAGGCAAGATGGAAACGCTCCCATAGAAACAAATGTGGCTTTTCATCAATTTTTATTGGCATGAATACAACTATTAGCTTACATAATGAGCCTGCCTGTGTAATAATATGTTAAACACGATATCAGACGTTCTGTCGGCAGAAAAGGCTATATTTAGTGAAGACACACATCTACAACAGAATTTGGGGTTTGTAAAAATGTAGAAGGTAAAAGATACAATCCAGACACTACTTGGTTTCCATATTTGATCTGTCTAGTGTGATGCGGTATTTAAAAATGAAAAACAAAAATTTCAGAACCAGGATGCCCTACCTCTCTGCTTGGCATGGGAGATTGGAATTAGGTGACTTTTTAGGGTCCTTTCCAATCCAAGCCATTCTATGAAGCCACGTAAATCAGATACTCCTGAATTTTCAATGTGTTCCCTTTTCCATTCAAGACAAATATCAAGGTTAGACCACTAGAAATATGTATTGCTTTGCCTCTCTCTCATAACCTCACTGCAGAGCATTGCCATTTGTTAGCCAGTACGAGCTGAATTCTTTAAAGCAAAGAAATAAGTGACATGCTATATAATCTTGAAGTGATCTCTGTGAGAAATGTGGTTCATTAGGTGGGCACACTCAAATACACAGAGGTGACTATTCATGCATATCTATTACTGTCCTCCATTCAATATCCCTATTGATCATCCAAGGTGTAATTCATGTGCTCTGCACAGATCTCTTGCTTTTCAAAGGTTTGCATGAACAGAGTTGTCCCTGCCTCCTTTAGCTCAGCCTTTTAGCTCTGTGTGTGTCACTCTCTTCAGGATCTGACCCAGCAGGGTCTTTTCATACCCAACCCATTCATGTAACACATGTGGAGCTACTTAGGGTGTCACCTCACCTCCTAATCAGTGCACGAGGATGCCAATTACATAATAAAAGCCACACCGATGAAATTACTTTATCCTGTAGATTACATGACTTATCACAGTGTGAAAGGTTAAACTGGATGGCAGGTCATTGAACCACAGAATCATGGAATATCTCGTGCTGGAAGGGACCCACAAGGATAATCAAGTCCAACTTCTTGCCCTGCACAAGAAAACTCCCTGACTTCCACCATGTGCCTGAAAGCATTGTCCAGATGCTTTTTGAGCTCTGGCAGGCTGTGACCACTGCCCTGGGGAGCCCATAAGTGGCTTTCTTCTATATCTGTCAAAGCTGGGCCTTAAGTCCTGATCAAGGTCTTGGAACAATTTATATACATTAAAAAAAAAAAGTGAAAAATGCAAATGGCTAATTAAATCTTGGTTTTTTTCCAAGGAAGTATCCTATTTCATGTTCTTTACTTGGAAAATCCTTTGCACAGGTAACCTGTGCACACTAGTTTATTTTAAAAATGGGATGCATAATGGAAAGTGAGAAATTTTATCACCCTTTATTTATTTTTTTCTTTAAAACTTTACTTCACTCTTCACCTGAGGACAGTATGTCTTCCATGACAATTTCTATAATGCCTCTCTCTAGCATGTTGGAAATATATAGTAACCAGAGTTGCCATCTTTAAGCTCTCTATTAATTTGCTCCCCAGCAGTGTCCTCTTCACACTCACAACTCCATCTATCAGAGTATCTGAATTTCATGCATGATCCATAGTATGTGGGATATCTACACACTTGTCCCTCAGCCTGTAAGTCCCTGCAACCTTGGCAAGTTGTTTCTAGGACTTGAAAGTGCTGCATCATCTGTCCTATCTGTGGACTTTAATAAAGCCATCTGCATTGCTATTCTTGGCCAAGACCAGCACCGAGGATGAGGCATAAGGACAGTGATGCTGGGCCAAGGTCACATCCAGATTCCTGGGGACCACAGCCAGGCTGGGGACAGCAATGAGCCCCTGCCCCTCAGCTTCAGCCTCTCTGACTTCTTCCATACAGTTGGTGCCTCCTCCTCTATCCCGTGCCAGTGGGACCAGCTTGGGAAAAGCATTAACCTCTGCATGATCTGACAACAAACCAGCTGATGAGCAGCAAAAACTGGGTTTCTAAATACCACTTTACATGCTAACCCACTCAGCATCTGACAAATACAATGTCATTAAGTTGTACCTGGGGAAAAACAGGCTCTTCTCAGTTTGGCTGCTGGCAATTTCCTTTGGCATTAACCGCATTAGCCACACATTATGTTCCATCACTAATTCTCTATTAACTCATAACACCTTCTGGCCCCAGATGACCTAACCTGGATACACATTTCATTTCAGTTAAAAGCTTTCTTGTCCAGGAGCACTGCGGACAGCACCATCATTTCATCAGTTTCTAGCACTTCTGATAAAATCTTGCAGATATTTTCATCCCAGCACATCCAGTATTCACAGGTTTTATAAATATCAAAACAGATAGAAGTTAACCTAGACCTTTTTCATCATGAATTTCACCTTCTTCAGTCCTATTCTCCTTGGCATTATCAGTACATGCCTGCCTCAAGTAGAATGCTGTTCTTAATGCGCTATATTGCTCATATTACTCCTCCTGTTTTCTCTGCTATGTCAAACATAAACTTCTTGTGTCCTCCTCCAAAGCCATGTTGCATCCCCACCTCCAACAAGATCATACTGCTGAACTCCATTTTTAAAGGATTCATTTTTCAAGTTGGCACTTTGATGCTTTCTCCCATACTATCACTCCCTCTTTGCAGGAGTTTCCCATAAACATAAGAAAAAATAACTACTCCTCCTCCAGAATGTCCCTCAAACCTCTCTTTTGGTGAAGTGACTGTTTTTCATTGGCTATGGCCATGCTGAGATGTACTACACACCATGTTAATCAATATCATCTCATTGCTTCCTTATATTCCCCATTCTTTTTTATTTATTTCTATATTGTTGCCTGTCTTACTCTGAGATTAGAAAATCATCTTTACGTCCTGCATGTTCACCTTATTTAGACAGTTGCCCATCCCTATGATGAGGTCTCATAGGCAATATAGTGACACTAAAAATAAAGAGTTATGGGCATATAAAGACGTCTGCGAATTGGAAGCACTCTCCTAAAGGGAGCAGAGTGGAAATTTACTGGTGAACATTAAATCTCAACTATTCTTTGATTTTAAAAAGATGGTGTACCCAGACTCGGATGGAGATGTACTGGTGAGCAGCATGTGGTTTTTCATTAAGTACAGAGATATACTTTGAGTTATGGCCATGACTTGACTCATGTTTTACAGGAGAAGAGTATAGATCCTCAACAGGATTCATCTCCAGGTAAATATTCCTGTCCCTGTGAGCCCAAAATTTTGCCCAACAGGAGGCCATACTTTAGAATTTATTTCTGGAAGTAGACAAGGAAGCAAATTACAAAAATGTTTTTCTTCTTCTTCAGGACAAATGTTTCCTGGTTGAATACTGCATATAATGCAGCATATGTACTTGAATACGGAAGAGTAAGTAATACAAGGCTCCCCACCTTTTACCAGTCACTGTCTGCAACCATTAGGATGAAAAATTATAGATGTTTTCCCATCTTACACTGCTCTGCATAATAACTAAGACAGAATAGGTATGGCAGGAGGCACGGGATGCATCACTGTAATAGATTTTAGAGACAAAACTCCACACTATGTTATTGACTAAAATGCTCTTGTTAAATTTGTGATGATACCATCTCTTTTTTTATCTCTTAAGGACAAAAAAGTGGTATGCTCCAATATTTTTTAATACTTCTTTACATGTAAAGATAATGGAATGCCAGAGAAAATCATGCAAACTAAACCTTCATCAGTCAGTCCTGGAGGCCAGCCAGAGACTAGATGATTTGGACAAGGCCAGGATGGGCCAGATGAAGGAGTGGGAATGAGGTAGTGTAAAATGGCTGTATGCAGTCTGTCCCTTTTTAAAATGTGCTTAATTTTTTTTTTCCAGAGTGAAAACAAAGCCCAACATTTTTTGCTTGGCTCATTTGAAAACAAAGTCTTGAGGAGAAGAATGAGAGAAACCACGTTCTGCTGTAATGGTACTGTGCTCTTCAGCCATACTATTACAGCACAAAAAATACACTACTTAAGAACTTTGTTTTTAAGAGCTGCCAGGATTTTTAACCTCTTCTCAAAATACATGAAAGACCTCTTAAATGTATTGCCTCAGCCCATTGCAAATCTATTCATTTAGCAGTTATATCAGACATATTTCTTTGTCAGCTACCCATTTAAGAAGGGATCATCTTAAAAGGCACTGACATAAATTGTTGCATGGAAGATCGATTAGTTTAAAAGGTTTTCCCTTTTAACAGATCACATAGCTATCATATCTCACCATTTGGTATATGGAATTTTCATTGAATATTTTCATTATTTAATCACTTCTTTAAACACATGTTCATTTTAAAAGATTTCACCCAGATTCCGTGATCACAGCTTACTTAAATGAGTTTTACACTTGCATGTTGTATTAAATTGATGTGATCAAATGGCCAGGAAATTCTTTTGGAGAAACCAGTTTAATTAGCTACGAGAGGTGTTTGGTGCAAAGGTAGGTGTTATTCAGCTGAAGCAAGTAAAAATAGCTCTTATAAGGTAGGTCACAAATTATCAAAATCTTGCAAAGTATTAGGGAGCACAAGGGGGAGAGTAACACACCTCTAGCAGTCATGGCAGGGCAGTTTGTTGGATCCCATCCTCCCCATGTAAATGACTGAATTAATTCCTACAGGTGTGTAAAGGAGTGCACATGAACTGTTGCTATTTACCACTGTGAAAATCACACTTTTTGACAGACACGTAATTGTTATTGTTTCTCGAAATTAGTTCATAAGAAAGATGCTGAAAACAGCAATCTGGTAAATAACTTTAATTGAATTCTAAGGGCAAAATTCTGCCAATCATTATTCCCATCGGGTAACACTTTGTCTGCAATTAGTCTATTGATTTTGTTGAGATTACTGTTGAGGTTTGCATTGGGTACCACCCAAGTAAATGACTGAGCAGAGCTTCATCTTAGTGCTGAAACATGGCCAGGATGTTTCCTTCTCAGGGTACTTCCATCTTGCTCAGGCTGATGGGCTCCGTCCCTTATCCCAGGACACCGATGTTTAGTCTATAGAGATATCAGACAGGTTGGATGTGGGAGTGCCGTGCATCCAATAATAGTCATTTTGTTTCCTTCCCAGCTGGAGACAGCCTGGAAGCTGAAGCAAGTTCTCACATCCAGTGGCCACAATCCATTTCTTCTCTGAAATATAAGCCTACAATTCCCTACAGCTCTAATATCAACTTGGGTATTATTAATAGTGTATAAAGGAAGCATAAAGTTTCACTGATAGACTTCAGTTATGTGCTTTCTTCTGTGTGAATCCCAACTATTTATTTTTTCTACTTGACCTGATAAAAAAAAAAAAAAATTTGACAGCTCCACAAACTTCAGACTCTCCGAGAATTAAATAAACTAACTGTGGTAGAACTATGATCTCATCAGCCTCCTACACATTTACTTTTGTGTTGTACTCATTTATATTGCATGCCTAATTAGTCCAGGGACTTGACAATTACAAAATTAAACTACCAATAGATTTTCTTATGTTCTTAAAGCTTTGAGAAAAAGAAGCAGAATCAAAAAGAAAGGATTATGAATCAGAAACTTGTTGGAAATTATATAACCATGATTCTTCATATTTAGAAATCATTCTAAGCTCTCCCAGTGAATTTTTAGCCTAAGTCTCACAGCAAACTCAGATTTATTCCACTGCAGAGGGAGTTTTTTTATTATTTATAGTTTGTTTTCTTGTGAAAGCCATATATAGAAATAATAAAATAAAAAAATCTTTATTCCTTTTTTTATCATGCTTCCATCATCTTAAACAGAACAAGAAGATGTTACATTTAGATGAGTTTATACAGATTCATGGAGTTTTGAAAGCAAGAATATCTCCATATGAATGGCATTTCAAAACCAAACTCAAACATTATGCTGTAATTCCCTCTGAAAATTCTCTTTCGCATGCTACACATTGAATAACAACCTGAATGGACTCCATGTTTCTAAAACTAAACAGTTTTTTGTATTTTGATACATTTGCAGAGAAGCTGTGCACTCCACATACAATGCACTGATGTTCTCATTCCCCTGAACCTCCTTTCTTTTCTAACCTATGCTCTTGTTTAAGCTCCTTGTTGGCTAATACAAAATCCTTTTTAATGATTGCTGATTGTATTTGACACAAATGTCTGCCGGGGACAAAAGCTGTGTAACTCAATCAAGATTCATTTTCTAAAGCCACTGACCTGCCAGGGGACAGAAGGGACACTTGTGCCTAAAATTATTGGTTTCCTCACTCTTGAAAACTCATTTCTGAATCTCTAACCCTTTTCAGGTTACATCATTATGTGCATACAATTGTGTTTGTACCAAATCCACCTGGAGAGTAGGAAGGAACAGGAATCTTTTCATGCTTTCCTGTGTATTTTCTTGGCTGTCGGTACAGCCCTTGAGAAGCCAGATGTCCTGCATAGGAGACCTCTTTAGGAATCAAAGGAATTTGTTTTGTAATTTTCTTCTGCATAGGTCAAACAGTCTGTCCACCAAAACTAATAACAAATAGCCGGTTTTTGTTCGGTCTTTGTTCAGTGAGACTGGATGAATTCACAACCACCCTACTCACAAATCTATCTGCTTTTCATACCTTCAGTAGACATATTTTCTCTTTCCTTTCAGATTTCCAGCTGCCCTTTTGTTGGATTTTAGTAGAATTGGTAGAAGTCTATATTTCAGTTGCATTTTGAGTTGCTCTTTTGAGTCACTGGGGAGGGAAGTTTGCTGCTTCCGAGTCTTGCTTGCTCTCCAGGAATCCCTGAGGTAGACGCACGTTTTCAGTGGAGGGTTGGTTGCTGCTCTCTTACACGGAGAACTGCAGGTGTAATCAATAAACTCAACTCCTTAGATTGCCCCATTGCCACATCCTTGAGTAGACTCTTCTCTTCTGCGCCTCCTTCAGTCCAGCACACATTCAGATAAGCAGTATATATTACACTTGTTGGATTTTCTCAGGTAGCCTCAATTTTCTCGCTGGTCTCAGAATATTTTTACTATAACTCAGGACCGCTTGGCCATATTTCTTCATGTTGCTTCTGGGATTATATTGTTTCTTGATGTCCAGCACAACTGAAATGATATGATTTGCGAAAAAATAGTTGCAAACAATGTCTCCAAATGTCTAGCCAAATTTTTTCCTGCATTTTTCTTATTACCTGTATCACTTATTAAATTGCTTTTGTCTGTCATTACATACTTTTTTGCTTCTCATATTACTTTATGGAATGTATATACTTAACATGGGGTCTGTCAGTGTGTCTGGATCTTCAACAGATATTCTAGCCATGAGCACAGAAACCAACTTGTTATTTTCTAAACATACTCTTTCTGCATTTTTTCCTGGAGTACCACTCACGAAAAATTAGTAAGAAGTGAAAATCTATCCAGAGCAAATGCAGTTGAAGGAAAAAAATCTGTGTTTGGAGTCATTTGTATCAGTCTGTTGGGGCTTAAGTTATGTTCCCAGGCAGAGAACAAGCCCTAATAAAGCAGATAAAGCAGGGAGATTTTGAATTAGTTCCTTCAGGTAACAATTTTTATCGGCAAGTGCAATGAGTTATGTGGTATTTCTTATGTACTAATGATGAGCAGCACTTTCATGTACACAAACAAGGTGATTTTGCAAGCAGAGCCATGACACACATTGGGAATTTAGAATATAACATTAAAGTTTCATCTCCAACAACACTAAACCTACCTTGTAGGACACTTTTCCAAAACATGCATTAGTGGGATGTCCTATATCCTCTCTGTGTACAAGCCAAAAGCAGGTAATTTTTCCTAATCACATAGAAGGAAGAATCTCCTAAATAATCAAAGGAGGTTTGTGCCTACTTAGTATTTCAGTTGTTTCTAACTCGGCGAAAGCACCAAGAGCCCCTCAGGAAAAGCTGGTATACTGTAATGCACAGGGAAGATAAAGATTAATACATGTTTTTAAATATATATAAGAACAACGGCAGGTAAAATAATGATTCAAACATCTGATGTATTATGCTTGAAGGCATTCAAGCTCCTGGCCGATAGGTATAACGAGGAACTTCCCATTTTGTGTTATATTGTTGTGCTGTATAGGGTTTTCCTCTCAAGCATCTGGTGTGGGTTATTGTCAAAACTCTACTTTGAGCATTGCTTTGGCTCAGAATAAGAATTTCTCTGCTCCTGAAACTGGGACATTCTAATTATCTTTCAACATTACACTACTGTGCTACCAAGCCCACTTTAATCCATAATAATAACAGAAAAAAATCATAAGCCAAAAGACTGTTTACAAGTTGACACAAATGACCTAATCTTTGCAAAGAGCCATAGTGGAAGGAGTGTGAAAAATGTACTTCACAGAAGCATCCTTGGCAGAAGAAGTGAATTCAGCAAGAAGGTTTAAAAAATTTTAATGAAAGCCTGAATTGGATGACAGAGCTGTAAGAAGTTTATCTTGCACCAAAAGAGTGAACAGAAAAGATGTCAGAAAAATATAGTACCTACCTGCTCTGTTACCAAACAGAGTTGAAAATAGCAAATAGAATAAACAGACAAATGGCAAGGAAACACTCAAACACAATGAACTAACCTCTGCAAGATTCTTCACTGCTTTATTCCCTTGTATATGACCTGTGATTTGAATGCATATCAATATTTTTCTAGCAGTTGTGTGGGTCCATTAGCCAAATGTCACTCTTCGTAACAAAACCATTATAAATATATGGGCTCAAAGTGCTTTTGGCCCGAGTCCAGTGGATCCCATATTTCACCAAGCCATTCCAATACAGAGAAAAAAGAAAGAAAGAAGGGGAATCTCTTTTTGAGCATGTCATAACTCCAAACCTCATAATGTATATTGGGACAGATCAGGCAGGTTCCTGTATTGCCCAAAAGTTATAAGTTAAACCTGGGAGAGACTGTTTAATGAAGTCTGAGTGCTACCTGGCTGCAGCACAACATGAAACCATGATGTTGACCTCAATGCTGCTGCCTTTAGTTTTCTCTGTGGAAAGAGAAGCGAGATTTGAAATTCTATGCCCTGCAATATGGCAAACTAGAAGAAGAAAAATAGAAATAATTATTTTATAAAGTTTTGTCAATAATATTTTTCATTATTTTATTTAAGAGAAGTGAGAAAAATTATTGTCTTGTCACCTTGAAGTAAACTGTGTTTACAGCACTGCTTAAAGCAAAGCCAAGACAGTTCACCAGGACTTTGTTTCTGAAAATCAACCTTTCTTAGCAAAATAAAGGGGAGGGCTGGCTCAGGCAGCATCTGATGTGGCTCAAGCATAACTTAAGTGCTGGAAAGAAATAACTTAATATGGGTAAAGCAAAAGGCCAAGGCCACATTTTGTTCACTCTCATTTCCCAGATTTATCGTTGTGCCATGGTGCACATTCCCCAGTTTTTACTTTGTCTCAACTTTCAGATCTATAAACTAGGCATAATTTGCTTTAGCTGCCTTGTGTGTGTGTCCAGTCTGATTCATTTTCACTGAATACTCAGGGTACACAGAGATGAGTACTGTCAGCAGGTAGAGTATTTCTCTGCAGAGCTGATATTCTTTTGTCCATTAATATTGAATTTTGTTCTCATTTCCATGGGAATCACATCCAGTCGAGCTGTTGAGCAAGTCTGCTCAGAAGCTGATCTGCAAGGCAGCGTGAGCTTCACACAGGAAGCAGCAGGTGACCACTTCTGGTGGGCAACGGCAGCAACACCATCAGGTGTGAAAACCCTCTGCTATTTTAAAAGACGTCTGACAACCAGATCCCAGCTATGGAAGATGTTAATTTTCACATTTTAGCCAACAGATGTTACCATTGTAGCAGAAGCAGAATGTCATACAAATTGCAAACTTATTAAAGTAGGATGTGTTTATGTGGGCTTTGTTTGATTAGGGGTTTTATGTTGGTTTTTTTTTCCTTAGAACATAAGGTACAAAGTGAAATCAAGTAATTCCAGTCATGTTAATGGGATCATGAACAATTGGCTAATCAACTGTTGGGATTTTCCCCACCCTGGGGTGTCAGATGCAGTATGGATTAAGTCAGAAAAGTGCTAGCAAGACAACAGGTAATACAATGATAAACAGATGCAATAACCCCACAATTAAATATGTGAGGAGATTAAAAATCATGCATCCCTACACTTAGTGGCACAAAAATTAGACTTCTGAAAATTTATAACTACATGGGAAGGTCTTGCTTTTCAAATATCTGGAAAATTCCCTAAATGCTTTTCTCTTTCCCTAGCCCCTATGTTTGTTCTCTCCACTCTTGGAAAAGCTGAAAAGAGACCTATGCACACACAAAAAACCCTCACAAACCAAATAGAACAAATGAAAAAAAAAATAACTTCAGGGACTGAAATTTATCTTACATAGTTGGTACAAAGCACACATTCCATGATTCAGTTCACCAATAAAAAGAAGGTATCAGGGAAGGCTTAGCTACCTCCATCCAAGGTAAAGACACTTCAGCCAGAGGTCTCAGAGTGCTGAGGGATCCCACAAAAACAGTCACCCTAAGGGAACAAATATCTGAGACTGCAGTAAAGGAGACTTTGCATAAATGTGGGACAAGAAATCCAATGAATAAACAAATAACACATAAACACTGCAAAAGCCCTCAGATCTGCAGAAGTTCTAAAGCAACTTGTGGCTGCAAAAACATTGTCATCTTTCATGCTGCTACTGGGCTTTAATGAATCTATCAAACGATGCATCAGTGTGGCTTTATATGAGTGTCAGTCAGACCCTTGATGCATTGGATCATATCAGGTCTGAGATTAATGAGATCTGAGTTTAATGTGATCTCGTGGAGTCCCTTCTCTGGCCCAAGCATTTAATGTGAAGCATTGGGCTTTATGCAATGTAGACACATCCTTTTCAAAGCTGCCTTCCAGCAAACCTAAAACAGCAGCAAATATTAAAATAAGGTGTGCTGGCAGAAGGCTCTGAACTGCTAAGCACCAAATCCTCATCATGTGCTGAGAGAAAGTGTCAAGAGTTTCAGGTAAAAGCCTATTTTGACTGTCTGAACCGTCAGGTTGGGGTTTTCACAGCAAGGAACTAATATATTGTGTAGCTAGGAAAATGATAGGTATTCATTTCAGTTCATGATTTTTCAATTTTTAATTTGGTTTTAAAGATTTCTCATCGGTAGCGTATTTCCTAATTTTTCCACTGTCTGAACCTGTCAGACAGCCCTGAACCAAAGCCAGGCCACATCTCCTGCCTCAAATTAATGGAAAAGGCGAAATGAGAAAGTTCTATCTCAAGTAAACTAAGTAAGAAAACTCCGTTGCAAGCAAACCAAACGCACAAACAGAACCAAAGCAAGCTGAAGGCATTCTTAATGTTTCTGAGAACCACCTATTTTAGAAAGGAGTACAGCTTTCAAAAAGCGTTTCCAACACAGTGAAAAAAAAAATAAATATAATGCTCTGGGGCCCTTGTCCCCTGCTCCATTGTGGCACTGGGTACATTGGAAATTGTATTCATGACTGCAGGTTCAGGTACAGTGACTCAGCCCTGCTGTACCACAGGAGTGAGCCTTCAGGCCAGCTGAAGAGAAGGCTCAGTTCAAGAGAGGTTTATGTATTCCTTTAGAAACTTGTGAGAACATGATCCTTGGATTGAGACACTGCTCTGGAGAAACAGCTCTGGCTTTTCAAATCTGCAAAAGTTATTTAGGTAGGGTGTACTTTCTGGCCCTTCGTATTTAATGGCCTTAACACTTCCATTGTGTGGTTGTCATTACACATAACGCTGCTCTCCGACCTTTGGATCACCACTAGAAGCTGCCATGAACAATCTACATGCCAATCTTGATTCCCAGAAAAAAACCCATGGGCAAGCTTCTCCTCTTAAAATGTTCTTTGTGTGCTTTGTATTTAACGCGCTTCGTATCAAAACAAAGAAATACATCTGTGAAGCACTTACCACTAATTACAAACATCTGTAGCAAAATTAAGTTGGTGGAAGGTTCTTTCATATCCAGAAACTTTAAAGGATTTCCAAGAGTTGAAATCTGTCAGATATTTTAAGTAGGTTTATAAGAGAACAACGTATCTTTGACTTTAGCATCTCATATATATAAAGCTAAACTGACAGAATTAAAGCTATTCACACTGGAAAATCCCACAGTGTAGTTATCAGACTCCAGGAATAATATGCATAATGAAAGAAGTCTTATGATCAGAAGGGAATTAAAGAAAAAAGGTTGAGGAAAAACTCATTAAAGGACTGATCCTCAATGTTGGTGTGTTATGAGCAAATGTGGATGCTGTGAATCTTTCCAGACCAGAGGCTGAAAGCATTAGATGCTACAAATGCTTTTTGTAATCAGAGAAGAGTATTTTGTATTTCACTATTGTGCATGAACCATTTGCTTTATGCATGATTTTGATAGTGGGAAGTGTTATGCATTATTTTAAATAATTAACTTTACCTTTTATATAATTAACTTTACCTTTTAGAGCTTTTAAAACTGCTTTTGTACCATTTGCAAAGGGGTTTTGTCTTTTTTTTTCCCCAGTGTTTCTCCTCCCATCCACCTACCAAACCACTTTTAATCCGTTTATGCTAAAGAACAATGTAGTGTCATCTGTTTGTGTGAGCAAGCATGGCTCTCTTAAGCATCTTGAGTTTTTGTAGAGACTCCACATCTTATTGAATACCAGGAGAAGTGAGATGGACACTGATCCATGTACATTAGACATTGTGCTCTGCTTGCAGGATCCCTTTCAAATTAGGGGACCATGAGATGGTCCCCATGGGCCCACACTTTGAGACAGCAGTGCACATAAGCATGAGAATAAAGTAGTTAGAAGAGCCAAAATGTCACTGTGCTCTGCATATTTCATGTGCTTTAATTGTATTATATTGATTTGAGTCCATTATAGCCTGGTTTGTTACTCTAATAAATTACATTATTCTTTGAAACAATGATGGCTTAAGATTGAAATATTATATTAAAACTTGTATCTGACTGGCAGGCTTCAAATGTGGTATTTACCACTGGCTATGGAAAAAGTAATCCTGGAAAGGTTTTCACTCTTCAAATAAAACCTTTAAACAAGAATGTACAAGTTTTAAAATGGTCCTCAGACACTGGTTATGAGTGGGAGGAGAAGAGCAGAAGAAACAGCCATTTTTCAGGCTGAGATTTATAAACAGGAACCAATGCAAGCAAAAGAAAAGAAATAACTTTTAACTAGGACCCGAGGAGCAGAAAAGTTTTAGCTTTTAAAATGCAAATAAAGCTTTATTATGCAAACTCTTGTCCGATGTGAATGCTTTTCTGTAAATACCTTAAGTTGGGGCTTTGGAAGAGTTAATTAGTGAAAGAAAAATAACTTTCCAAAAATGTGTCTGTATAAAGCACCTAATTTATTATTGATTGTATGCTTTATGTGGCAATTCATGTGAAATCTGAAACTAGAAGAATTCAGCATATAAAGATGCATGATTTCTATGACTGGACTTGATTTCTTTAAAAAAAAGCACAACAAAAAGAGAACAATTTTCAAAGTAAATAGCAAGACAAGACCGAGAGAGTAATTTTGTTTTAAAAAAAGCCTACTAGGCACCATACATTTGACATGTCTTATGTGCTTTTCTGGAAGTACAAAGTTTATTTGGAAGTAAAAGGAAATGTGGTATTGCTGGAATGCAAAACAGTGTAAACAGGAGCTCAGAGTAGATTAAAAAAAAGAAATTTCGTGGCAACATATACACTTAAAAAGATGAAGGTGAGTCATCAACATGAGATAAACTCCTTATTTTTTAAACCCTATGGGACTCCTCTTTGATGAGCAGCAGCACAGTCACTGCAGGTAGGTGCATTTTGACAGGCAAAGTTCTGCATTGCACTAATTCACTCTGTCAGAAATTTCCACTTTAAAACTGATGTGATATTGTGGGATTTTGCTCCTGGGAAGCAGCAAGTCTGGTCGTGGGACCCTGCAGAAGCAGGTGTTCAGCAGCAGGAGAGGAAGCTGTCACTGAATAAGGAAAGTGTTTCTTTACAGCCCAGATAAGCTACTGAGCACTGCCCTCGGACATGCAGGATTTTAAACTTTATGTAAACTTCTTCATGAGAAATGAACCTAATTTAAAATAGTCATAGACCCCTTTTAAGAATACAATGAAAAGACGTAAGTAACAGAAGTGGAATTTTGGAAATTTGGAAATTTGGCCTGTTCATATTTTGGTGCTTATAGTTTGTATATATATATATATATATATATATA
>NW_016690355.1:1717264-1792962 GCF_001604755.1 Lepidothrix coronata | reverse complement strand
CTCCACCATCCTGTGCCGTGCAGACAGGAGGAGCTGATGCCCACAGTCCCTCCCAGTCCCCCCATCCAGGTTTGCAGACAACCCAGGGCTTGGTGGGCTGTGCCATTGCTGGAATTGCCACTGGGACTGACATTACAGAATTGGTCATTCATCATCTTTGACACCGGGGCTATTTCAGAAAGTACTGCTTTGGCACATTCAGGAATAATTATATCAAAGTTGGGGCTGAGCATTGCTTCAGAGGGAGGTCATGCAGGCAATAATATTGCATCACAGTTTTTTTCTCTATTGTAATGTTACCTATGTCTTATATATGTCTCTTGGTATACCTCTGAAACCTTCTGGTGTTGGGTGCCAGGGCTGTTTGCCTTTAGAGGGAGCCTGCATGCAGATAGCAGGCAAACAGCAGAGAGAAATGGGGAGCAATGCAGATGAAAACAAGAAAAAAAATATTAAAAGTATGTGGGAAAAAGTAGGATTCTTATACAAAATAATGTGTTAAATTTATTCAAAAGAATTCACAAGAAAAGTCAATGTTGACTTGCAAAAACCTAAAACTTATAGAGCAATATGCAAACTGCCACTACACACTCAAAACAACATATTATGTTTCATTTATAAAGGCACATGTCATAGTCACAGGGAGACACTACAAAACGATCTGATTTACACAAAGCAGAACATACACACACCAAATTATAAACATAAACCAGAATGTTTTCCATGCAATCTAAAGGTCTGTCTGTACACTTTTTGTACTAATAGCAAAATTATGCTTCCAGTAGGCATAAGATTGGCTCATAATGGCCTAATCCCACTGATGTTCCTTACCTTGGCATAGTCTGATGTCAGCCTCATGAATAATTCCATGGGTGTCAGGAAAGATGCAGCTGTTAAAATGCTAAGCCAGGCCTGATCATTACATTAGCTTGAAAACAGTGACTTAAAAATGTGAGTTCTCAGAACTGACGTCTGATGTTAAACCTTGAGAATCAATTTTCTCAAGCTCTTCGCCACCTAAACTTAAAATTCGGATTTTTTTTTTCCCCCCTTTTCCTTTCTCATTTTTTTTCCTTTTTATAAGCTCGGTTTTGATAGATCATAAGGGAGGTTTAAGGGGAATATCAAGTGAGATAAGACTTAAAATAAACAGACAAGAATCGGCTACATGGTGTTTGCAAGAGATATCTTCATTTACTGAGTACTGTCTTAAGGAGACACAACCTGTTCAGTACTGCACAAATAACAATATTATATCTTTTCATAATAGTACAAATTGAACTTAAACCTCAAGAAGTCATGTCCATATGGTTACATTACGTCCTGCTCACAAAGAAAATTTACTTGACAAGCAGAATTGAGATGATTTCAGTCCTTGCATGTACACAGTACCTCAGTGTGCATCACAAACAGAACACCTTAAATCACAGTTAATTACATCTACTGCTGCCTGCTTCAGAGGATATAAAAATATAAATATGTTTATTAGGAAAGGCATTAGGACTTTGACCTGCTGGCAGTTAACATTGAAAATAAAGGATCAAACAGCCCTCCAAACATTCAAAGAGCAGTTTTCCTCATGTCAGCTATCAGCAACATAAAAGCGCTGGATATTATTTATGTTTTTACCTTCTCCATAATGATGATGAAAACAGGACCCGAAAATAGTTCCAGCAAAAAACTCTAAGAAATATCCTTATGCATTCCAGTTTTACTGGAGATTAGGTACTGAGCATTTCATCACTGTCCTTGATTTCCTATAAGCAAAGCACTGCTATGAGTTAAACTGCCCACAGAAACCCAGCGACTGTAACTTGCTCCCACTGCACTGGGAATGCTCTCAGATTTTGTCAGGGATTTTTTTTTACCTTGCAGAGTTATGACTGAACATACCCCACCACAGCATAAAGTCATGGTTTAATATTTTAGACACAGCACAAAGCTTCCCTGGAAAACACAGAGTGGTAGCTAATAATGAGGATAATTCTATATTTTGTGCACTAGCAGCTCTGAAAGAGGAGTTGCAAAGGTGTGGGTGTCACTCATAGGGGCAGGAAAAATTGGAGAGGGAGAAAAGGATGAGGATGAGGGAGGAGGAGGCGATGCAGGAGAGCAGACAAAAAACAACCCTCCTCCAATAACCATGCTCCTCCAGGACCATATGGACAAAAGGGTAATAATTTTGGTTTAATACAAGAAAATTGCACCTAAAAATCCACATAGAAAAATTACGACAATCTGTTTGAGATCCCAGTGAAACTGAGCGTGATTGAGTTTCCCAATTAAAAAAAAAGTCAGAATCATGACTAAACTCGGAGAAAAACATGAAGTTTGAAACTATGGAGTTATAACCAACAAAACAATGTCTCTGCTACATCTCAGTCATTAACTGAATATCAATCTCATCCTTAAAAAGGCACTTTTTCCCTGCTTCTGGTGTCAGGAATCAATCTGCCTCACTTGTCCCCCAACTCCACTGCTTCCAACTACAATAGCCAGAGTTGTGCCTGCACCCATCTGTTCCCCACACTTTTAAGACCCTTTGTTGCTTTGACAAAATGAAAGGGTTTTATTGTTTCTTCTTATTTTTTGGTTTTGTTGTGTTGGGGTTTTTTCCATTTTTACTATTTCAGTGCAAAATTTGAGGATAATTATCCTCACCTAAAGTAGAGGTGAAACTCAAATCTGTTCTTTTGTTTTCAGGCTTAAAATAAACTCCTTGGAGTCAACTGTGGGATCACAGTTAATGAGTGGCCACTCTAAAGTATTTTACACAATAGATGTTCAACATAGCAGCGATGATACTTGGCAGGGATCAGATTTCCACCTGAAGTTACACATTCCAGAGCTTGCTAGAACCATATAAAACTAAATCTAACAAAACTGATTCAGGTATTAACGTTAATTAATACTTAGAAAGAAAAAGAGTCCCTTTTAGGTAAATTCACTTTCTTTCCAGTAGCTATTAAGAAAGGGTAAGGAAAGCTTTTGGAATGTAAAGGATACAAACCCTATCACTTACACTACAAGTTTCCTTGGAAGGAAAATGAAAGCTTTATGTTTGATGAGCATAAGCATCTTTGATTTCTATGTGGTGTAATTTGTTTTAACTCTCATGTCAAACAAACAAAAATGAGGAATTCTGGCATAAAATCTTCCAATAATTCACTGTAACACTTGTAACTTATTCAAAAGGTACCTGGTAGGGAACCAGTGACTTTGCTGGAACTCGAAGAAATGAGTACATATATTGAATAGAAATATAGATAATATTTAATTTAGATGAAATGTTAATATTTTGGTCAAGCATCTTTGTAGACAAGATGGAATTTTAAAGATAGATTTCCTGGCTTGTATATTTGCCCAGAATTACCATAAAGCACCATCAAAATTGTATCTATGCTTGCCCAGAATTACCATAAAGCACCATCAAAATTGTATCTATGCCTGAAATTACCCTGTTTTACCCATGATGTTGCACTCACAAAACTAGAATATAATTTAACATTTCTTGCCCTTACATTAATTGAACTAGCACATCTCTATTAAAATGAGTAAAATCTAATAACAGCATTTCAATGGACAGGAAAGATATCTGCTTGTTTTTCTTAAAATACAAGGAGGGGAGAAGGAAAGATATTTTTGGGTTGGCTAAACATCTATTGCCAACCCATAATAAGGTTGTTATCAAGCAGAAAAGCTTATTAAGTTAGAAAATGAATGCTGAAAGCTTTCTAATTAAACACTTTCCACTGACATGATACTGAAAGAATAGAGTGGTAGATGGTGGGGCTGATATTGTATTAGTCATTGTATCACTCATATCATGATGTTGTAATCAGCTTTCAGGACCCTGTACATGAATAACCCAGTTCTCAAGCTGTGCTGAGATTTGTAATTGGAAACATCTTTGGATAATAGGTGTCTCATGAGTTGTTTTCTTTTCCTGTCATATTTTTTTAATGTGATGTGACTTATAATTGAGTTTTCTATTAACTGTCATGCAACTGTGTGTTTAAAACTTTAAGCCTGATCCTGCCAAGCTGCTCTGTGCGGATTTGTCCTGGGCTGGAGTGGAATATGTCCATGGAAATGGTACAGCACAGGTCCTGTCCCTCTGAACCAGCAGGCTGCAAGAATTACATCTATCATTCTGATATCTACCCACAAGAATCCCCACAATCGGTGTATATCCCGGTATTTTTATTAAATTATTCTAATAGCAACAAAGCTAAACCAACAGCAGCATTTCCCTTCTTCAGACAGATATCTCCTGTTACTTCTCACCAAAATTTTAAGTAGCAAACAATACTCAGCAAGTTAAAATGATTTCATTACGTTGAAAGAGTAATTCAATATTCCAAAATGTTACTAACAAGAAGCATAACTTTTACCACACCCTCCAATAAGTCCATAATTCTACGTATCTGTTTTTTTTAAAGTGTAGCAATGACTTTTGTTGTTTAGAGACTTCCAAGAAAGGGGGAGCATTTGGTAGCCAACTTAATCTGAAAGAATCTTGAGAAATACAGAAAGTAAATTTAGTCAGAGGAACGTTAAAAATCATATTATTTCAGCTACATTAAAACCACTGGTATGTTGCAGTTTACAAGAAGAAACCCATAATATTTCAATTCACATAATTTATTTCCTTCCTATTTTTAGTTAGGTATTTCCACAGATCTGCCTCATACTCTTCATGGGCTCTACCAAGACACAGCTCAAGTTTATATAACCTATAATCTTGATCAAAACACAGAAATCATTACTATCTTTAACATTCTCACGTGCAAACTATTTCTAATATGTATTATTCTATGTAGTCTAGTCAAAAGTTTTTAAATTATGCAATAAGTAGAGTGCTACAGGTATAGTGATAACAGCATGGAAGTGAGAGCACTTTCACAGAGGTGAAGCAAATTAAAAAATTGGATATAAATATAAAGTTCATATAAACTGCTAAATATATGGAACACAGTTCATTTCAAAGAGCTAAATGCTTCATATGAGAGTATCCCATGAGCACATGGCAGCCTGTACACAGGGCACCAACCCTCCTGCAGCACACTGGCCTCTAAGGAGAGCATTGTTGAGAGAAGGTTATTCCAAATCCCTTTCTGGGGATGATCACTCTTCTGTTTTAGGAAGGTGAATGAACTCAGTGGCTGTTTATTCTCTTGGCTTTCCCCCATGGCCAGTGGTAATTACCCAAGTACACACAACAAGGATGAACAGTAACTGGGGGTCTTTTTTTGGACACAAGATGCAGAATTGACTGTTGTAATTTTGGGTTATGATGATTGCTGAAAATATTTTTGAAATTTTATACTGTGGTTTGTTTTCAACCCACAAGGAACAGCATCTCCCTGGCAGTACTGCCCTGCAGAGAGGGCTGTTTGTGTTACCAGCCTTCCCTGGCTGATGAGCTGCAGAGTGACACGTGAAAACCCAGGCCAGGTTTTAATTGCAGTCTCCTTTGGAGGAGATGATTGCAGACTGTTTAATCCAAGCCTTATGGCTTCCTCACCCGGTTTTGCTGGCCTGGCTCCTTTGCTACACTCCCCTCAATGTTTGGTTACACACAGAGATACATCTAATATCTCCTTATGCTGTACAGTGGCAGAGGCTGCCCAAAAAATTATCCTCGCTAGCCAAACAATTCTTGTTCTAAATTCCATCATCATCACACACAAGGTCACTCTCTCCATCCCTGTGAATCAACTGACAAAATGAGAACTAAAACATGTTGTTGTGGTGGTCCAAAATTTTAGATTTAAATTGCAAATGTGCAAGGAAAGAGCGAGCTCAGTTCTTTAATCATTGGTAAAATACAGAAACCTAAAATTCTTCCCTTAGATGCAAATTCTGCAGTGTTTGACGGTGCAGAAACTGCCTTCCCTGGGAGTTTGGGAACTTAGTTAACCACGCGACCACGTGGTCATTTATTCTAATTAATAGGAATACATTTGCATTTGCAGATCTAGCAGCTTTTGCAAGCCAAGAAAGAGCCCACAGTGGTTTTCCATGGTGCACACAGATGTGCTGGTGCAGCACAGGACACACTGGTCAATGCAGAACGTGGCAGGTACCCAGTGCTGGAGGCCCCAGACTGTTCTCAGTAGATGTTCCCCAATATTTCTGACCTATGAGAGACTGAACTCACTGTGTAACGGTAGTGGGAGCATTTTGTTCCGTCAGAGACAGTTATCAGAAACTTGACTAAATTATTCATATTAAAAAAAAAAATAAAATCAAGCACATAGATGAGCCTCCTTGAACCCGCATAAATTAGAGCTGGCTCATTCCTTTGTGCTTTGTTCCCAATTGCTGTTACTTTCTCCTACAGACAAGATTTTATTTTGGAAGTCACAAGTTCTTAGTTAAAACAGGTTTAACTATTTAGCATCAGATTCACCCACCTACATAAAACCCTCCAACTGTTGAAGTTGTTAAAGGGACACCGTCAATTTTAAAACTGCACGTCTGTTTAAAAGTCTCTTACCTTCTGTTGTCACGAGTGAGCCCTGGGGTTGGATGCTTGAAAAGCACTAAGGAGAAAATAACTCCTTTGGGTATTTTGGGTACCAACCCTTTCACTGGTTTTCTTCCCAACTTGCCTGGGCCAAGGACATGCTCTGATGTCCCCACAGAGGACTCAGGCTGAAGTGTAACTGCTCTTGCTTTAATTAGATTTTTTTTTACCTAAGTGACTGCCTGGCCAGGTGATACTCTTAGTTCAAATACAGGATAAACTATAAAGCAAACTTCCAATAGTGTCATCTTAAAAGATGAGCAAAAGATAAAGTTTTTGCTTCAGTATTGAGCCCCTTGTGGGACACCACATTCCCTCTGGGTGCCCGTGGCTTGAACCCTGCCCTTCATCAGCAACTCCACATCTTCTGATACTTACCAAGAATTAATTCTTCCAAGCACTGACCAGTACTGGGGGAGGAGATTTCAATTATTTCAGAGATGTGGAAGAAATAAAGAGAGAAAATCAGGGGTAAATGATGAAGTATTAGCACTGTGCTCTAACCAACTGAGCTAACCTCGGAAGATTTAAGGAGATGTGAGATAAGGCAAAGGGAGACTAATACTGTGAAGGAGTAAAGGAGAAGTTTTGTGACAAAGGCATGAAAAGCTGCTGTTAAAGAAAGTATTATTTTATATGCAGAAGGAGGCTTAGTCTGAAGTGGCATGAAGTAGCAATGGTTTTTATGGAATTTTCATGCTTCTAAGTGTTTGATTTTGCTAACTTAACCTTCTTTTAATGTATTTTTTTAGTGTAATATAGAGATTTTGAATGTTTTATTTTTTGTGAACCTAATGTGTAATTCTGACTGACTCAGCTTTTAATTCGATTTCCTCTTCATAGTTCAGATTAGAGGGCTTGAATGAAGCTGCACAATCTAAGTGAACTTCCTATCCTTTAACTGCAAAGCCACGGGAGATTTTGGTGAAGTTAGCTTTCACACAGCTCTATCTCTGGCAGAATAACTGGAAGGAAGAGGCAGGAAATGCTGAGGAGACACTGGCAGGCAGTCGAGGAGCACCCCACAGCACCAGTGCCTCAGGCTTCCCAGGCAGCACAGAGAGAAGCAGCCACAGGAGAAGCCGAAAGAAACTCCCAGGATAAACTCACTCAACGGCTCATCTCCATATTTTTGCATACTAAAGGGCACGCATACTTCTCAAGGCAGCATAAAGTGGCTGCCTTGAGAGGCAGAACTGTCTCTCAGAGCATTTTAAATGTTGTGTACATTACCTACATAAAGCCCCGTTGTCCCCACTCGATCCTTTGCAGGTTCTAAACAAGCAAAGCAATGTGTCTCAGCAGTTGCATTTTTGGAATGAAGTCTATCTATCATTGTACATATCACTGTGCTCCTTATCTGTAAGAGAAGGTAGGATGTGTATTTAGAAAAAGGGAGGAAAGGAGCATTTTGTTATTTTCTTGTCTTTCTATGTACCTGCAGAATAGAGTTATCAGCCACCTGATATTTCTCTTCAGGACCAGCACATGGGACACTCATTCAAATTTCACTATCCCAGTGCAAAAGACAGGAGACTTTTTATCAATAGCATGACGCTTTTCTGAAAGATCTGATTTTAAAGGTGAATTATGCATACTGGAATTTCAGGGAAAAGGAAGACTGAATGTCTATATGAAGGACTTTTGCTCATATTCCAGCATAAGCAAGAATATTAATGAATCTTCTGAATAAAGGAAAGAAGTTCTGTATTAGCTGACATTCATTTTTCCAAAAGATATAACTCCTGTACTTAATGCCTGATCTAAAGCCCTGTGAAATTTTACTCACTTCATTGTACTCCAATCTTCTCTATGGAAGACATACTTGGTCAAACAGTTAACAATTAATTAACTAAATTAAGTACTTTGGCCCCAACTTCTTTCCAGTAAGACTTGAGTAATAATAATTATATCAGTGTGTGACATATGTGCAGTGAAGTCAGCATTTGACATAATGCTTCTAAAGAAACTTCCAGTGAAGTATGTACCATTAATGATGATAAAGCTAGGAGAAAAGGCCAAAAAATGGTATTCTCTTACTTAGTAGATCTGATTCTGATGATTACTGGGAGTCTGTCAGATATATGTTTGACTCCAAAACATATGTGCCTCAGAGCTGCTGAAAGGCAATAATAAAAGAAAAAGCTTGATATCATTTTTTCATTATATATTTTCTTAGGGACTTCAGTGAAGATGAGACAAGCTTATGGGGATGGGGAAGTAAAAGAGTTGCTATCATTAAATATAGCATAGTTTTAGTGCAAAGGGAAAACAGAATCAAACAGAAAAAAATCCACAGAGGTCACCAAGCACAGCTGGAGTGGCAGACTTTTCAGATTAAAGAGAGAGAAAGAGATGGAGAAAAGTATTTCCTGTGCAAAAATATGAATGAAAAATATTATAAATTGTCCGGAGTTATTTCAGAAAATATTGTTTTCTTTTGTTGCAGCTACTTGAACTCTAAGTAAGATTCGTGTATTCAAAAATTAAAATAGATTACGTTAATTTGAACATTTTCCCTTGCTGTGGCTTTATGATGTTCGGTGCTTTATTGATGAAAAAGCCTGAACCTGCTCTGGAGGTTTGCTTAAGGGCCATTAGTGCAGCAGTAATTTACAGCTACCCAGAACCATGCACCGAGCTACTAATTGATTGCTAATGTTGATGCGCTTGATTGGATGTCAAGTTATGTGTAAAATTTATTGAAAATAATTCTGTTCCTTTCCTGTCTCCAACACCACAGTCAGTAAATTGAAACAGATATGCAGGGTAGTTCCATCTACTTCCTCAGGCCTGATTTTTACAGAAACTCCTGCCAGCTAAGAACTTCTCAGGCTAAACAATCAGGATATCCTGATAAAAATAAGCAAAATATAATATTCCTGTGCTGTCTTTTTCCCCATTATTTTGCACAAAGGCATAAAAAAACGTTGCTAGCACCCAGAACCAGAGGAACTATTCCGATATTTCAAAGGAGCAGGTTTAACCTCCCGAGCTTTGGTGTCAGCAGGAACATTAACTGTGGTACTTCTCCCTCCTCTGTGGGCTGCTCAAAATCCCCACGGTCTTTTAAACTGGGAGTTACAGGTGCCGAATTGCCCACGGGGGATGAAAGAGCGATGGGTCTGAACTCTGTGATCCGCTCGGGAGGCAGAGCACGGCACCCCCGGGAAAAGAGCAACCTGGAGCAGCAGAGGCACTGCAGATGTCACCGTCTGCTGTTCACAACGGGATGTTGCAGGATTTTTTGTCCTGCGTTTCGTCTGTGCTCAGGGCTGTGCTACAAAGAATCAGCTGAGTGAAAAGTTTTTCAAATCCCAAAGGAAATTGCATCTTTATATATATATATATATATAAACTCAGCAGTTGGAAAGCTAGCTTAGGATCAAAACAGCAAAATGTTTACTTATTGTCTGACTGGTGGGGGGGGGCAAAGTTGTTTAAAACCATTTCAGAACAGTATTTGTTTCAATGTTTATGAGCAGTGAAATAGCAGTACTACCCCTATAATAAAAAGTTTTAAAAAGGCTGGAATTCCTGCTCCCTGGCAAACATGTCCAATGAAGGGAAACAGAGCTGGGGAAGGGTCTGGAGCACCAGGAGCAGCTGAGTGAGCTGGAGGGGCTCAGCCTGGAGAAAAGGAGTCTCAGGGGGGACCTTCTCACTCTTTCCAACTCCCTGACAGGAGGGTGGAGCCAGGGGGGTCGGGCTCTGCTCCCACAGAACAAGGGACAGGATGAGAGGAAACAGCCTCAAGTTGTGCCAGCACAAGTTTAGGTTGGATGTTAGGGAAAATTTCTTCACCAAAAGGGTTGTCAAGCCCTGACAGATGCTGTCCAGGACAGTGGTGGAGTCCCCATCCCTGGAGAGATTTAAAAGACATGTGGATGTGGCACTGGGGACATGATTAGTGGTGGCCTGGGCAGTGCTGGGTTAATGGCTGGGCTCAATGAACTTCAAGATCGTTTCCAAACCAAGTGATCCCATGATTCTACTCCATCAAAAAATTTGAGAGGACATAGGAGGCACCCAATACTTTGTCAAATTGACACAGAAGCATCCACAGCATTCTTTGCATTCAGAATCTTAGAAATTCCTCCATGTTTGTCTATTCATGGAACACTTTTTAAACTAGAAGGAGACAGAGATACCAGAAAAATTTGACAGTGTTTATAAAATCTTTTTCCTTTCCTCTCTGAAGATGAACAGGATAGAAGAGAGCTACAGATATGAAAAATAAGTTCTGAGGGACAAGATCAGATTTGACCAAAGTGCCTTAAAAAGTGTCTTATTTTGGAGGAGATGTGAGGTGAGCTAACCGATACTTTTGTTCCAAAGATTGACTGAAAAAATTAGTTTTCAAAGGCATTAATATTACTAAGCAAACAGCAAAACATTTCTTAGAGTCTATGACATGAAGATGTTAATATTTATTTCATGAACCCCTTATTTTAATGCCTCCCTGAGACAACATCGGGATTGGAGCACATATTCCCTGATTTCACAGTAATTTTACACTTTTGCCTGTTCCCTCCCATGCCACGTATGCTGTGCAGATCCCTCCACAGCATTGCAATGTGACAGAAACTCCATAGGGTAAGTGCTAAAGAGCTTTTGCAACACCAACCTGCTTCCCAGGAGATCTCCCAATGGAAAAGCGAAGCTATCCTTCAGAGCCCAATTTTTTGGGCTTTCTCTGAGTTTAGGATTTGTTTTATTTAAAGGATAAGTAATATACAGTTGTATCATAAAAGAGATAAACTTTGCTGAAGCAGGAGTCATGTCTGAAATTTAT
Source organism: Lepidothrix coronata (assembly GCF_001604755.1). Taxonomy (NCBI): domain Eukaryota; kingdom Metazoa; phylum Chordata; class Aves; order Passeriformes; family Pipridae; genus Lepidothrix; species Lepidothrix coronata. The sequence goes on along the minus strand of NW_016690355.1, from coordinate 1,781,635 downwards.
TGTTTTAAAATAAATTGCAATATTTAATAAGGATATTTTAATGAAACATTTTACCAGTTATTGTTGCAGTATTTTGCTGTCTAAACACCCTATTCTGTACTGTCATCATGTTCATTTTTCAACTATCAGTGCCAAAGACATTCAGAGAGCAAAACAGCAGTATGTCTAAATTAGCTTATATAATCATGACTAGAGCAGAGTAAATAATTTAATAGGAACTGTGTATCTGTAATGCCTACCTTTATGTTTTTCTAATCAAGAGTGCATCTGAAAGAAGTTCAGAATTTACATGAATTAATTCACATTCTGGTTTTGTATAGAGACTTTTCAGCTTGCAGTCTCATTTAGAGTACCTCTTTAGTAGGTTTTAATAGTTCACCTCTGAGGGGAAGGATGTTACAGCACTCGGTGCTGCTGCCTGGGAACTGGGTGAACAGGATCACATCTGGCAGGGATTTGGCCTTAATTTCTCTGTGCCTCTAATATCCACCTGAGAGATGATGAGAATATCACAGTCTTTTTCTGAAACCCAAAGGAAGCTCCTTTCCTTCCAAAACTAGGGAAATCCTGGGAAAGTGACTGTTTATGCTTCGTATTCTTGGGTACCACCTAGTGGCACCAACTTGGTTAATGATGGACGTAACTAATTTACAGAGTTTGGTTACTGTGGTTGTCAGTGGATATCAAATGTGATCAAAAATAACTGCGGGAATCTACTGAAAAGAAATAGGGCAGATATTCACAGACTTATGTAGCAATATCTATTCCAATGGCATCACAATAACCCACGTCCATCACTTTGTTATACTGGTCACAGTATTATTTTATGCCTTTTTCTTTAAATTGCAACTGATTTAATAAAACCTGAATAACTTTATGAGAGTTTGTACCAGTCTGCTACCAGGGGAATGTTGTTATTCCCATGGAGAATATCTTCTAACTAAACAGGAGCAGCATGCCAGACTCTTGCTATGGGTTTGATGGTACAGCCACCAGCAGTATAAACTATTTGCAGACAATGCAAAATGCCTTTATTTTATAGGTTCTTTCCCAGGCATCCTGAATGAAATGCATATCACTAACCTATTAAGTACAAATCGCTTAAAGATGTAAATTTTTTATGACTTGCTAAATGTTAATGTATGACTTGTAAAATGTTAAAGTAGTAAATAGTGTCTTTGAGCTCATACACACTAAATTTCATTCTGTAGCCCTAAGCATTTAAGGTAACAGTCACAGGGTATTAGTCAGAGAGATTTCCATAATCCTCATTGACTTTAATTTATTATTGTTAAAAAGAAAAAAAAAAAAGATAATTAAGAGTTAATGTCAGTAGAATAGAAAAATAGGCCATTGTCAAAGGATAATGGTCTTTCACTAATAGGAGACTGTTGAGACATTCCCTAAGAATAAATGTTATGAAATATGAAACACATGATACAATACCACAATATGTAATTATAGCTATTTTATGTCAGCTGTTCTGAATGACTCCAGAAGACGTTATCAAAATCTGATTAATGTATCCACCTTTGATACTTCTTGATTTATGTATGTAATAACCAGCTGAGAAGGTCTCCTCACAAAACCAATTTATTTAAAGTTTGCCATAGAAGCTCCTATACACTCTGCTTTCCATCTGCTAGAATAATTCCTATATTTAGAATAATATACACATAAAAATGAAAGCCACCAAGTGGAATTTGTTCTGGCTGAAAATATCAGAGGCTGATATGGTTATTTGTTGAGAAGGGAGAAAGCCAGTTTCCAGGGAATATTGATGAATGGTCTCCAGATACACAACAAAGAGCTAAATTCAGAGGTGTGAAATTAATGTGACTGCACCTGTGAAAACTAGCCATGAATTTGATCCAAAATGATATATTATGAATATGTGGAGATAGCAAAGATATCCAAGGCCTTGGAACAAATGCTGTAGTAAATCATGAAGATCCTAGCATTAAAAAAAGAAAATACAGCTGCTCTTTATCCCTCCTAAGCTTAGCTATTTCCAAGTTATCTACGTATTTAGCACCAAATTTTGATTCTGTTATTCATGGAATATATTAATTTTCAGGGCTGTTTAGGAATTGGTTCTTGTTATCAGTTATGGCTTCTCCCTTCAGGTCACAAGAGAGTAGATATGCTAAATATTTCCATCTCTTAGAATAAAGACTATTCTCTTTCAATTTTTAATAACATTTTGAGATCTATTCCAAGCGTGATTCACTTAAATAAAAATCAATAGGCTTAGCTGCTTCTTTTGAATCATTTAAGACAACATCTTTTCATTGGCTCTTCATCAGGGGCCAAATTCTGACCTGATTTATGCTCTAATTTACACCGCAACACGTTGCCTTGAGAGGATTTGCACATTGCGTAAATTAGCACAGGTTTGACTCCAGGGATCTTCGGTAAGTGGCATAAATTAAGAACAGGGAAAATCCGGTCTCTTTTAAAACCCCATAAAGGTCAACACAAAATCGAGAACAAGACACAGCCCCAAGACTCTTAGTTGAAATGTATTAAAAGGTTTCACGGAGCAGTTTTTTCCTCCCCACCGCAATCCGCCCTCATTCTCCCGTCCCGCAGTGTCTCATTCACATCCACCTCGCCGGTACACTGAGAATGATATGAGTCAGATTTTGCCCCCCAGAGAAGCATATTTCACTTACAGTGTTGACTTCTAACGTGGCACCTGGCATGAGCCTAAGTAAAGGTGACTGTGGCTGGAACAATCTTTTTTATCGGCTGTGAGCCCACGGGCTGAAACTTCCATCTGAGGGAAAGGATTTACAGAATTGCTAATCTGGGCATTTCATTACAAGTATTAATATTTGAGGACATGTGAGACTTGTTCTGGAAGACAACTGCATAAAAAATTTAGCAATACCAAGGAGCATTATTTCTTCTGGTTTTTTGTTGTTTGGTTTTTGTTTTTTGGTTTTTTGTTTGGTTTTTTTTTTTGAGAAGGTCCCTCCTGGCAAAAGCGCCTTCTCTCTCCCGTGCCACTTGATGTACAGGGACACAGAAATCTGTGGCCAGTGGCGAATGTTGTGCTCTATCTGGGTAATCAATCACTTCCCCTTGGTCACCAGCATAGTCAGGGCAGGTTGCCCGCTGCCGTTTGTGCTGACAGGGGCATTTTGGCAGACGTGGGAAAGACACTGAAGAAGGTGAGATGTCCTTTAGCACAGCACATGAGCAGAATGGAAGTTGTGGAGAGCTCTACTGGAATTATTTAGGTTTTTCTTAACATCTGTGCCGTTTCCCTGTAAGACATTGGGTCTCCTTTGCAAACATCCCCAGTGGTCAAAGCAGTGCTGAGCTGTAGTATTTTTATCAGATTTTTATGAGAAAGATTTTATAAAAGAATCACTTTGCACCTCTGATGTGCAGTAATGTCACACAGCCTGGCTCACCAGCTTGGGCTAAGTTTATATACCCTGTGAAAATAGGTCCTACTAGAAAATTTCACATGTAGCCACAGATTGTGCATTAACTTCTTGTAACACAACAGATATTTTCATCTTTTCTTTCTGGAAGGAGTGACTGCAGTATATATCATGAGATCTCATCAATGGAATTAATGGGATGCAGAAAATATTTTGACCAGTATAATCTAGATTCGCTTAAAACAAGAATTAGGGGACCAGACATCAAAACTGAAATTAAAATTCAATTTACTCTCAGGTTGCAGAGAACTCGATTTTCTGATGTGTGAACAAGCACAGCAAATAGTCCCAGTGGACTGGGCTCTGCAATGTGTTGTGGGCAGAGTTAATCATCATGGGGTGAGGATTTTTGTGCATTTTATAAGTTCAGAGAGAATGATTTCTTTTAGGTTTGCTAGGGAGAACTTTTTTTACAACATTGAAAGAAGTACAGGGCTTATTACTCACATGGTAAATGAAGCAAATTAATGCAAATATTTTGTGTGGGCCATAATAGAGAGAATTTTACCTTTAAAGAGCAAGACAAATTCCCTGTTAATGCCAGACATGCAGATGAGTTCAAGCATTGAAGTATCAGTCTGTTGACAAGTTCACAAATGAAAGACCCCACAATGGTCCCTGTAGTTCTCAAAGGCTATCACCCCTCCTCCAAGGTAGGAAGTTCGATTCTCAAACAGAATCGAGAGGCTCTGTCCCTTTCTGAGTCATGCTTAACTCTCCAGCCTGCCTGGCTTGGCAGGAATTAGCCTTCAGAAATTATTTCTGTGGGTGCAGGGATCCATTGGAGCTGTAGCTATGGTTTCTAGCATCTGATGCATTAAGAACCTGGTTCCACTGCAAACAGAAGTCAGCAGCAAGAATTGCACACGCCTTGCTGTAATACCTGAAAATTGCATATTACATCTACATGGATACCAAATGCATTCATAATGAGTGTTGTCGTGTCAGTGAACAGCAAAGCAATGAACTGTGATTAACCTCTTCTTGCGAAGGGCTGACATTAATTTTGGCATTTACTATGGAAATACTTTTGAAATTTTGCAGGAGATTTGAATAGTTCCATTGATATTTTCATGGCCTTTCTGATTACTGAGAAATTAATTATCTGAACATTTTAGAGTCATGAATATACAAGAGATGAGGAAATGTGACAATATCTTCTTCATTAAAATCGGCTTTAAGGCACAGGACATAGGGAATTAAAAAGCCAATCTAGCTAAACTATTTATAACTACCTGATACTCTTTCAATCACTTTAGTTAACATTAGGCTATTTTGACAAAGACATGAAATACAACCCTCAAAATACTTAAATTCACTGACTTCAAAAGCATCAAGTTTTCAATTATGCTCTGATATTTTCAAGGAATAAAAATTGAGTGAAGGATAAAATAATCAATTCAAGTTCAGCTATTTGATTACACAAATAATCATTTGGTTTCAGTTTCCCAAGTTTTCCATCTGGGTTCATTTTCTGAGATTAAATCAATTTTCATTTTACTTGTCTCTGTCAGATTTTAGAGGTCTCTAACTTCAGTAAATTAGACACACCTAAAAATTGGCCAGTGGATGAGTGAAGTAAGGGTTGGGGCTCACATGTTTACAAAATTCTGACAGTGTTTTTCACCTGCACTTACAGATAGAATTAGGGTAATAATTAAGTTGTTTGGTTTTGAGTCAATGTTAATTTCTGGTTTAATCCTCATTAATGTATTTCAGAAAAAAACCCAACCAATCAAACAGTAAAACCAATTTTATCTAGGGCATAATTCAAACAAGTTAGGAGACCCACACTTCAAAGTTGTATTTTTGACAACACATAGCATTTTATTCAATGAAGGAAAATGCAGATTTGTTACTAACACATAATCTGTTCATACACAGTCAAGGTACTTTTGGCCTCATGAGTTCAAATGTATGTCAGATGTTTCAGATGGAGGGATCAGCCCTCTTTCTTCCTGAGACAAAAAAAGCAAAAAAGACACTAAATATATCAAATGGGAAGTAAAGAATGAAAAGCAATGAACAGATCTCTATAAAACGAATACAAAAATAAAATTTAATACATTAAATAGTTAAGAAGAAGCAACTCCTGACTGTTCTAAAGCCCACTGTGTAATAGGATGTCTCGCTGTGCTAATGTAATAACAACCTTTTTGAATTAATAATTAATCCTACATTTTATATAGTAGTTCTCAAATTAATATATAAGTAAAACTATAGAAAGTTGAGAAAATCTTTTAAAAAGTTGCTACAAGCTCAAGGCAAAAGGGAGAAAAATTTGCAGTAGGCTGAGAACGTTTTTAATTTTTTAAAAAAACAAAACTTGTTTTTAACTTTAGGCAAACTCTCAGGAAAAACATCTTCAGAAAGGTCACGAAAAAAATAATCACGAGGCTTAGTTAAAGAACACCACTTTAACAGGAGATAATTAAAAACAATAAGACATTCTTAAAAAAAAATTCAAATCCAAATAAAAGAAATAATAGAAAACAGTACCAGCTCTGTCAATTTAAATGTGAAAGCATGGTCAAGCAGACCTGTGCAATATGAAAACCTTCTACAAGGAGCAGGGAAAGGATTTCACAGTGCTGAGTAACACAACAATAAAATAGCTAAAGAAATGACAGGTGTAGAAGTGGTATGGAAAGTCAACACTCCCTCAGAGTCAGGAAAGCCAACAAAATCCCAGGATGTGATAGGGAAGGCACAGAAAGTGAAAAAAACAAAGTCATGCAGAGTTATGTCACTGTACAAACCCACAAACACTCACGTCCTGAACAAAGACAGAAAAGGCATCTCAGAATGGAAGAGTCTGAAGAAGGTGACCAGAGATTTCTTAATAAATAGGATGGCTTTTTCATGAAGATCAACAAAATGGAGTACTACCTGTAGTCTGCCCAAAAATTCCTTTTATTCCATTCTCCTACTCATGACAAAGGCTGACAACAAGTGGCCAGTCTCATTTGGAGTGCTGACATTTTGTGATGACAAAACACTGGTAACATATAAATCAGGGGTGAAAAAAGAGAATTTTGAATAGTTTGTGCCACAGCTGGAGCAGAATTTAAACATTCAGTTTGTCTGAATCATGATTTAAAGAGCCTTTACATTATCAGGTGGCCTCTGTGGTTTGAATTTATGTTTTTTCCCACACCTGCATCTCTCTAGTAAAGAGGAAGATGCAGATTTCCAGCTTCTCTGAGATTAGATTCCTACAAAGCATTGCCCACGAAAATGGACCTTCAGTCTCCTTGGAAACTTGATGGCAGTGCAGAAGGCACACATGAAATGAGTCTTGTACAGGTTTTCCTAATGGATTCTGACTTGGATTTGGGATGGAGTCTTGTCTTCTAATAATTCCTGAATGCCACATGATCTGCCTCTAGTAAGGGCTGTAGGTCCTCCTGAGCAGCATCTTCCAGAGGTTACTACCCCTTCAAATGCCATTTTATCTGCTCATACTGAAGTCAGAACTTTCTAATAATTTCCGTGTTTGTGAACATTTAATGTACCCAGATATTATTCCTCACAGGAAACAGAAAACATGGTCTAACAGTGATACCCTGGCTGAGTTTATATTTGCCAAAGTAAGTAATGTTGATAGGAGAGAGATATTTCAGTGGTGTTTCACCCCACACTTACTGCGCAAACCAGGATCGTCGTGCGTAATGCAAATTGAATTTCAAGTTACCCTGAAAAGGAGGTAAACAGCTAATACAATTAACATTTTATTTAACATCACCTATTCTACGAGTTTTTAAAACTAACCTCTGACCTGTCCCTCTATTACACCTCTCCAGGTTCCTGTCACACATTTATGAGAGCTACATTTGGACCGTATGTGACCCTTATATCCAATACTGATGCACTCAGATTTCGTTTAATTTCAAAGGCGCACGATAAAAAGTTGAATTTTAATCTACCAGATATTGAATTTGAACAAGTAAAAAAAAAAATTAGCAACCCCATTGCTGTCTGACTGATATTAGGTAATCAAACAAGAAACAGAAATTATATAATTTAGTCAGAGGGGGCAATGCTTTGCAAGCCACAAGTTCTCTTGTATAATGGTTTTTATAAAGCTCCACTTTAATTTTGTTTCCAAAAAGCAATAAAGTAGAAGTTGTTTTCACAAAGCAGACAGAAAATTGATTCATTAAATGGTGATCATTGTCCAAGGGTAGTTCAGAATTTCTAAACTCCTGCATATTTAATAGGAATTTTGTTTTTATTTTAAATAAAAATCTCAAAAAAGAGATTAACAGTTAACCTGCTTATGATTTGCATATTGGTCTGTGCTATTATTTCTGGTACAATTATCCATTATGCTCTTCTGTTTGCTTATACTTAAAAGTCAGGCTTGGAACATTTTTGTCCTTTTTTGCATTGATTGCTCTTTTTGCTCACCTCAAGTAAACTACTGTATAGCTGAAAATGAGAATCTGAATATAATAGCATATTGCAAGCAATTTACTGCTTGTACTGCTCATTTCAACTCTTTTTTTTTTCCTTTTTCAGCTTTTTTGACAGGAATGCAATTTGCATTTTCTTATTAATACTGATAAGAAGCCGGACATTACAGTTATTGGAAACACAAGTCAATTTGGTTTGCCCTTCAAACAAAACACTCCTTTGTTACAAGATTTGGCAGCTCTGCTGTAAAAGATTGATAGGTCTGAATGCTGAATTCTTTGTAACTGAAAGGTTACCAGCAAAGACTATTTATACTAAAGCTGAGAATGAATCTGATGCTACCTGCAGGTAAAAAATAATAAAATTAAAAAAAAATTTATCTGTGTATTTTAATTCTAAGTACTCCTGAAATAAATGTGAATATTAGGCAGTGCACTCAACATACAAGGGAGAGTCACCTCAAGGAGTTCTTGGAGCGATGCTGAAGCAGAAAGTACAAATGCACAAGGTACAAGAACAACACCCAAAACCAGTTTAAGGGAGGAGGATTTTATATGCAGTCCAGCTTACAGGGGGTTTATAGCCAAGGTCACATAATTTTATAGATAATGAAACCAGTGCCAGGAAGATAATAGGCTGCTGTGCTCAGAATGTTTGTTTTTCATAAAAAATTCAAGTATGGTGGTTCCACTTCTCTTGCCAGGAAACTGGTTGTTTCATTTGAAAAATTTTGACAGAAAAAGGCACTTTTTTCTGTTTTCTTTTTTTTTTTTTCCATAGGAAGGCTTTCTTCCCAATCCATATCTAAGGATATAACTTGATTCAGAAACAATAGGGACTTAGGCTTCTTAGTGATTTTCTTTTTATTTTAATTGCACCTTAAAAAAAATATTTTTCTGTCTAAAAAGAAGGTCAAAAGGGAAGTGGAAAGAGTGAAAGAGAGCACAAGAGAGAATGAGAGAAAACCAGAGCTCACCATATTATTAATCCTCCCACACGAAACTTAGCCCCCTGAAATACTGGAAGAAATATTCACCTCAGAATAGATGTCTCTCCCTTTCAAAGGAACCTTCTGCTGCCCCGTTCTCACTGAGTGCTTTCCCTCTGGATAAAAAAAGTAATTAAAAAAAGTACCCATTTTTGGTTGCTTGTTAAGGTTTTTTTTGCATACAAGCAGGAATGATACAAGAAGTGGTAGAAGCCCATTTCCAGTGATAACACTGAGTTTTGCCTCTTAGGATTTGTACTTTGCAAGACTATGCACAGATTGCTTTCCTCTCAGCGTAAGAGGCAGGTGATACAACTGAACAACTCAGGCTTTGTACTCACTCCATAAGAGCAGGTCATTTATTAGAGTTTAGCCTGGGCTGTACCTCGCCTTTATTGATAAAGATATTCTTTTTATTTAGAGACATGCCCCTGGCAAGTGACAAAACAAAAGGAAGAAGTGCCACACAGTCCTTTGGTGCTTAAAATAGAGTTTGCTTCTAACTTTATAGAAACACATCAGGGCTTGGGGATCATATGACACCAATTTGATTTATATAAACTCCCTCCACTGTTTGCCTTTGTAGGTTGTATGCTACTTCAAGGACAGTTTTCATGTTGGAATGACAGAATGGCAGGATTCAAGTAAACAGAACAGTCAGGGTTTTCTTATTTTCTTCTCCTATTTAATATAATTGCTAGAGTTTTTTCTCTGAGTGACCCTGAAACTCACCTCAGTAGTAATGAAATCGAGCTGCATAAAAAAAAGCTGTCTGATTTGAAAAAAAAAATAAGGTCCAAGTTTTTCATAGGTAAGGAGCACTTCACAGACTGACAGTTTGTTTTAAATTGACCATCTCCAGCTGAATATATGCCTTTATCACAAAAAGCACTACCGTTTTCTTGATTAGTGGGTATAGAAGAGAGAAATATGTCTTGATCTACCATGTTTAGTTAACTTAATATCTGCTTTCTAACTTCACCACTCTCTCTCATCCTCCCAAGTCAGGGCTGCTCCTATTCCCCCTGTCCATGAGCCTTAAAGGAGGTGTTAGGAGGATTTCAATCTGCCAACAGTTGTAAGGAATATTAATTGATTTTTATATACATAATCACAGAATCATAGAATGGTTTGGGTTCGAAGGGACCTTAAAGCTAATCTCTTTCCAACCTCCTGCCATGGGTAGGAACATATTCCACTATCCCAGGTTGCTCCAAGCCCTGTCCAACCTGACCTTGGACACTTCCAGGGATGGGGCAGCCACAGCTTCTCTGGGCAACCTGTGCCAGGGTCTCACCACCCTCTGAATAAAGAATTTGGTCCCAACATCCAATCTAATTTCTCCTCTTTACTTTAAAACTCTTCCCCCTTGTCCAATCATTATCTGCCCAGGTAAAAAGTCACTCAGCAGTTCTGGGCATAAGGTTTATGCAGAAGGATGGTCTTGGGAAGGTGGGTGTATTCTTGCCAGGGAAGTGTCACAGCTCCTTTTCAATTCTGCCTCTTATGCAATAATATTGAGGCATCATCTGTGTCATTCCCTGTGCAAGATCACAAGGCATAGGAGTGAAAAAATACTCAGCTCAAGCACTTAGTGAGTCTCCATGGGACAATCCTTTAGTAACAGGAGAGAGTTCAAAGTTCCCAAGCAAGGAATGGGGAGCTGGAATTGTGATTCCTGTTTCCCTGGAGATGTGGGTACTCTCAGCCCTCTCTCCAGCAAGTTTGCAATACCTTTACCCTCTGAAGTTGCTTTGCTCGGTACATTCCTTGGCCCCCTTAGAGCATTAAAACATTTTCATATGGTTAAGTCTATCATCCCTGAGGAACTGCCCATGTTGTCAAGGATGGAGCATTCATATGATATCCCCTATTGGGGACCTACAGGATATTAATGGTATAGGCTACTCATTCCGCCTAATTTCTCTAACTTTGGGAAGCAGGACTGTGCCTTCCCCCCACTGTTGTCTCTTTACAACACTTTTGAACTATTCCTTATCTATTCTGTCATTCTCATATCTGAAATGTTAACAAACAGAAAGTTTGATGCTTTTCATACTGAAGCCAAAGGATGCCTCACTGACACCATAAAAATCAGCTGTAAGGGGGCCAATTATATGTAGATTTTTTTTGCACCGACTCTCTCCCAGCATTAAGTTTTCATTAAGTTATTTTAATTGAAAGCAGCTGAGTTTAAGTAACACAGCCAATTTCCTTTTGGGTGACTCTTCCACTCTCTGACAGTAGTTACTACATATGCTGCCTCTTCAACACACCACCATGCCCACCAGTTACTTCTGTGTTAAGTTACATCCAGTAATGATTTTTTCCCAATATCAATCAGAACATAAAGCAGAATGGATAGCTACACGTAGGAGTCAAGATTTTGATTGACACCGAATTGCAAACAATATTTCCAGCTCAATAAATGTCAGTGAGCTTTTGATAAGCAAGATAAACTATAATAATCTCCAGAGCAGAACATAGTACAAGAATAGTAAAAGAAAAAAACAATCTACCCAAAAAACTTAAAAATTTAATTAAAGTGAAAGAAGCAAACCCAGGTATTTGAAATGTTGTGATCATTTCTGTGAAATGTGGTTCACAATTCTATATGAGCAGTTTTTATGGAAAAAGGAAAGGTAAAGAGCTTGTTTTTGTTAATACTGTAGATGTAATGAAATTACCTAAAAGAAACACAGCAACCTAAAGGAAAAAAGGTTAGTTTTGTATTCCTGAAATTAATGTTCACTTGTTATACCCAAAATATTAAAAGAGTGAATTCAATCACCATATATGATATGTCGAATATTATACCTGGTCTAAATACAAATGCAAAGAAGTACATAATAGAAATCCTTATGAATTTTTGCCAAAAGATATACAGACAAAAACAAAATAAAAGAAACTATAGAAACCTGCGCATGAAAACCCTCTTTCTGTTTATTTGGTGCAGTTGACCAAGTTTACAGGTGGATATATTTGGAATCTCTGGATATTTATTTCCATTGTTCATATATTATATGTCTCCAAAACCCGTTAGAGTTAAGTATTGTCATCTCCATAACTTTTCCTTCCTTTTGGAGCAGGGGAGATGGGAAACATAGAACATTGATTTCTTGTGCTTAGGAGTCATCATGTCATCTTCTCGTTAATCAGGGGTATGTCCAGTCCAAGATGATTAAAAATGTTGTAGTCCATCTTTATATTTTCAGTCTCCAGAGATCTTTCCAGGGAGCAAGGCAAACCAGCAGTCAATATTTGGACTTAGGGAGACCTAGATGAATAAGCAGGTAGTCTCTTTCTGAAACCTGTCATCCTGTGCCATAATTTGCTCCAATAATCCAGCACAAAAAATTGAACCAGTTCAAAATTTTAAAGTGATTCTAAATCTTGAACTTCTCCCTGATTTCCTAAATTTACTTAGTAAACCTTTGATTTAAGTAGTGGATTCATGCCTTATCCTCAGCTGAACAACTGTTTATACTTTTTCCCCAACTTGCCATAACCAATTGCAGACAGGAAGGCTTTGGAGAAGCTTCTGTGCCCATGAGGAGCTAAGAGGTGAGTTTAACTGAAAACTAGTTTTTGAGTTATAGTAACTTGTATAGATGTTTTAGGGGTAAGAATATATTATTTATTTCCCTACAGAACACTTTTGCACAGTGTAAAGGATAGTGCAATTTATCAGCCTGATCAAAGTCTAGTGGACATAAAAATCTACAAGGAAACAATGTCAATTAGTTTTCTAATGGCATATTATTATTTTGGTAGATTCAGGATTGTGATGGATCTGGATCAATGCTTTGAAAGATGTTTTGTGGGGGTTTTCTGTTTGTTTGTGTTGTTTGCTTTTTTTGTTGTCAAATATTTCTTTTGGTATAACGAAATGTCTGTACTTAGGAAGACATATTTTCTGGGAGACACAGAACACAGCTATTTATGAAGCTGAAGGCCTTCAGAATCATAAATGTCCTCCTAAAATCTCAGTGGCTGTATGTGATTTTGACCCACACGAGAAGAAAATATGCTATAGGGTGATATCAGGGTGATATCTCTGCAGCCTCATGTGGTGTATTGCTTTGGTCTGGGCCTTGTTGATGTTTAATCCTTTCAATATCTCTGTGACATAAAAATGCATTAAAGCTTTTGTCAAAAAACAGACTACAGAAGAGAAGATCTTCAACACTGCTGAGTGCTCACTGATTTCTAATGCCTCCATTTTGGGGACGAAGGGGTATTCGCTCATCAGAAGCATCCAAAACTTGTTCAGAGATGTCAAAATTACTATAATCAGCTTCTACTCAAAATCAGCTTCAGTGAGTAAGTATTCAGCTAATCTAAGAATTGGTCTCAAGAGTGTCTCCAGTGGCATATTCAAGCAGGACCCAAATTGAGTGAGCAGCTTTGGGACTCTGGATGCACTGCCTGGCCAGGGCTGGACATGGAGGCCCTGGCAGCAGGAAGAGTCAACTGACTCTGGTCCAGCCTCGTTGTGCATCAAACCCTCTCCCTCCACAGAGATCAATTTACTCCACTACAGGGATCTGTTCCTGGCCATCACTTCAGGCTGGTGCAGATACAGCCACTGTGTGTGCATAAATCCGGGAGGGTTGCACTTACAGCTGGAACTCTGTGCCCAGCACCAGCTCTGCAGACTGCTCCTTTTCATCCACTGAGAGTAGGATGAAGTAGATGGTCTTTTCCTGCAGCCAGCTCGTAAGAGATCGTGGTAGTCTGACAAATGCCTAATATATTTTTTTCCCTGCTTACGGAAATGTTACAGTTCTAATGTACATTTTTAACTAATGAAATTACCATATTTTGTCTCTCGTCTATTCACTGTCATCACATTGCCTCAAAATAAAATAAAGAAATCTAACAATTAGGATTCAGTGTCTGGGACCGATGTTGCCTTGACTGAGATCTCTGGAAATGGCATTGTCATTTTGCCACAAAGAATAGCAATAATTTGCTCAGTGACACTGAAAGGCCACCCACACTCTTCTACCCCTCACAACACTGATTTGATGGGATCCATTTCAAAGAGAGAGAGAAAGTAATTTTAGCTATGAAATTCTTGCCTTTTCCCTTTCTGCAAGGCTGGCCACCAGTGATTATATGGTGTAAACACCTCTCCATCATAACACAGGCTGTGAACATCAGGAGCATGGAGGATCATCTGTGATGGGGTAATAACAGCCTCCTCTCAGCAGCTGAGGTGACCAGATTGCAGCAAGACCTCAAGTGAATCGTCCCTATACAGAATTGAACATGGATATCCATCCTGGGCTGTTATTAATTTACATGAAGGGAAAAAAAAACAAGAAAAAAACCCCCACAAGTGCTGGAATAACCACTTTACCGTTCTCCTTGCCATTTAAGGTGAAATTACCTAAAGCCTTATTCTTAGCTTTAAATTTGGCAGATTTCTTACATTTTGGGTTATAGTCCATTGTAAACAAAAAGATGGGCACATCTGTTACAAGATTAAATCTTCTTATCCTGTTACCTATCCTCTCAACTATTATCTGCCTGCCCAGTGCCTTCATGAATGTCTCATACTTGCACTTTTCTCCCTACACACTGAATGACAACCCTGTATTGATCTGGCAATAAAAAAAATCTCCTAATTTAAACCCCCTTCAAGCTTTTCCTCTGTCGTGACAACTTTGGGAAATCATCCAAAAAAATGGAAATTATTTGGATGACGAGAGGCACGAAAAAGTGTATCTTAAGGGAGAAAAAGCGTATGTGAGCCCCACGTTCCTCCTCTTTTCCAACCTTATGCTGGGAATCCGGCAGCAGAGCTGCCTCCTATTCAAAAGCCACTTAGCTCTCTGGCCCCATCCTTTGGGAAAAAGGAAGAGAAGGGCTAAGTGGAGAATATCACTCGCACAGACTTTCTGCCCAGAGTCAGCTCTGCTGGACATCCCCGCTCCCGGGCCAGATGTTGGAACATCTGCAGCTCACCGCTGAGTGACGAGCCACAGCAGGTATGGGGAGCTGAGTTCAGCTCATCGTCCATCCTTTTCCCAGTAGCCATTCCCCAGCTCTCATCAGTCAAAAAGGGCAAGCCAAGAGGGACATCCAGACAGAAATCCCTGAGCCAGGACAGCACCGCTGCTGACAGCACATCACTGCACCTCAGGAGCGGAACACGACACGGAGCATTGATTGGACACAATCAATCATTTCACAGATGCCTTTAATGTCATCATTCAATCAATTTGGAGTTTACTTACATTTTTAGTGACTTCCAAGTAATTGCCAAAGTTATCTGAGGGTGAAGGTTCAGGTAAATAACACCGTGCACATAGATTGCTGATGGGGGTGGAAAGCTTCTCCTTTTCTGGAGTCTCTCACCATATGGAGCACTGAAAATTAAAGATTTTTGTTGTGGCACTGTGCTGTAAAAGTTATTTGGGTTCCATTGAAAAAAAATCAAATAAATCAGGTGGGGTTTTATCTTCTTCCTCTACCTCCTGCATTTGCCATCCCAGGAGATGTTGGAGGCACAGTTTTCTTATGTTTCAGTTCCGTTGATCATAACATACTTCTCTTGCTTTGCATGTTGTTGTTCTTAACTAGGGCATTGAGTGCTAATATATTTTTCTTTTCTTTATTGCTTTTTACCTCAGTGACTAGAGGAAGAGTCAGGTTCTAGAGTAATTATTTTAAATCTGACTTTAGAGGACCTTGGAAAGGATCCTGAATTTGAAATATAGCATTCTGCCATTATAGAAACACATTTTGGTACTCCTGTTTGAAGATACCATAAACGGCATATATGATCTTTTATTCAAAATCTACTGTTGCAGCTGATGCAGTTTGATTTAACTCTGTTTTTTCTTCATAGATAAATGCATTCTTTAAATGGCTCTGAACCCTTTTAAAGTCTGAATGTACCATACAATTCATTATGACAACTGGTTAATTAGACCTGAATTCTTTTTTCTTCTTTTGCAAATTTTGCTTTCATGTGCCCACTATCCTAAAAATTACATTTATTTTCCAGTGTTAATGATACCAAAACTGATAAAGCTATTCACAAAATCACCTACCAAAAGTTGCAGTTCCCTATTTACCTTGTGTTTCCTCAGATGTCTCCCGGTGTTAACTGGAAACCATGATAAGTCCTGAACTAAGTTGCTGACTATAATTGCAACCACAACCATGTATAATTATGGAATCATAGAATCACACAATGGTTTGGGCTGGAATGGAACTAAAAGATCATCTTGTTCCAACCCCCCTGCCATGGGCAGGGACACCTTCCACTGGACCAGGTTGTTCTGAGCCCTGTCCAACCTGGCCTTGAACACTTCCAGGGATGGGGCAGCCACAATTTCTCTGGGCAACATGTAGACTGAGTCTAAGTTATGGTGACAACTGTTATCCTTAAAATTTATGAATCTTTTGGAAAATTAGGAATTGCAAAAGGAGATACATACACGAATAAGACAATTCATTTGATCAATCCCAATTTCAGTGCTATTGACTGTATATTTCTGTGGAACAAGGAAATCCATATATCAATAGTTGTCATCTCCAAACCCCACCAAATTGAATTAGTGTTAATTCACATTTCATTATAAAATTATTTTTATCTATTATCTAGAGGCTGGATGTAACAAAGCCTACAGTGCACAACAGAGAAAGAATGCCAGGAAATTAAATCAGGAAAACTTAAAAAATACATTATCTAGATTAAACCTATGATTCTGCAGATATTTAAATTCAGCATAAAATTGATCCACAATATTCCAGAAGGAAGAAGTTTGCATTTATATCATAAAAGTACCCAAACTACTCTCTTTTGTGTTATCATGCCAGCTCTTTTCTTCCTCTCCTTGTAGGTGGGAGGCTTGAGGGATGACAGTAGATGTGTATTTCCCATGTCTTTCTGAGTACCTTTCAAAACCAGACATGCACCACCCAAAATAATAAGGAATTTCATATATTCTCAATACTTACATTTTGCATAAGAACGATATGTAATTAAATCCTGAAGATCTTTAGGGTTTTTCTCAGTTTATAGCCAGACAAACACCCATTCACAGAGCTGCCCACCAAGCCCAAAACTAGTAGTTGCAATTTCCTGCCTTTGACACATGGACCTATAAGGGCCAATTTAAAAAAAAAAAAAAATCCATCTTTTTCTATATATAGTGATTTCTATGGCTCAAAGTTACCAGTTGAACCTAAAATGAGGTCTCAGACATTTCTGAAATTCGGAAAAATACAACCTTTTACATCTTAATTTTCTGAGACTATCAGCAATGAGTCACTTCACCCCTGACAAAAGTGGGGCAGACACAAACATTCTTATGTCTCCTGCTCTCTCCCCCTGCCTCCCTCCTCGTTCCTTTTTTCATGAAAAAACAGAGCTTGATGGGATTTCTGAGAGCAGGAATTGGTGAGGTGGGTGTTGAACTCAGGTGCACCAGCCTGAGCTCTTACCTGGGACAGAGTTGGATCCTCCCCTCCACATCCTGCTTTTATTTGTGTGGCCACTTTTACAAAATAATTGTGCAATTTTGAACTTGCATTTTTATGATGAAGTGTTGTTGCAAAACAAGATCTGTGAGTGCATGAGTGGATTCTGGGGCCTTCGTGCACCAAGCACCACTCTCGGAGGGGATTTCATGGGCTGCCCCAACCTTGCAGAGATGGGGCTTGTGCCAACTCCAACTACCTCCAAAACCTGCTGCAGAAGAGGAAGTTGCAAGGGTATTTACTGATAAGTGTCTTCTGTTTTCCCAAATATAACTAAGATTTTCTTCTCTTGCTCAAAATGTCTTGAAAATTATTCATTTACCGTGGTTTTGTTAGTACAATCCTGTTCTCTCAAACTTCTCCTCCTCACACACGTTCACTGGAGGTTATTTTGCTGAGAACCACTCCCCCCATCTAAAAAGCATTAGAGCCACCACTGCTGGGCACATAATCAAACCAGGCTGAGGTAGAGCAGTTTAACAGATTACACTTATTAGCCGAGTGACTGCAGCTGACTTTGTACATAGTTTGGGCCTTTTTTTACAATGACAAGCACAACACTTTAGCTCAAACCTCTGTGGAGGTGATTTAAGTGAGGTCTACTGCTTTGTGATTTGGGCTTTGAAAGTGCCTCTCTGTGGTCTCGGTCAAACAATTTAATTTTACCCCATGATGTTTCAAACGCTTCCCTCTGAGACAGGGAGAACACTTGCTTGACATGAGGGACCGTAAAATAATTAAAGATGTTTTGTTAACTGCTGATTTGAAATGCTAAAAGGAGATCAATATGTTGATTTGTGTGAGCAGATATTGGTTTGCATGAGCAGATATTTGAGAATGTGCATAAAGTGCTAATGTTTTTTTCCTAACTAATTAATACCTGCAGAATGCAGAGAAAAAGGTCCTACAGTTCACTGAATATAGGAGTATACAAGGCCTGAAGTTCCATTCTGTTAATTCAGGCAATAACTGCCAAACATTTTTTTTTTAAAAGGTCTAAAAGCTTCATCATGATAGAGTCACTGCACTTACCAGCCAGGACAACCTGAAAACTATTCAATAATGGTATTCTGGGTCCAATTTGAAAAGTAGCCCAAGACAGGAAGCAATTTCCTCATCCCATAAAACATTTTCAGATTACGAATGTCCTATTCGGAGGTGAGGGAGAACCAAGAGGTTTCAGAAATTTTCACCCTAAAGCACAATTATGAAAACTCACTGTTGGAGGTGTTCACCTAAGCTGTGCCTGAGCCAAGCTCAGCTCTCCCCACGGCTGCTTCAGGGACTTTAGGCTGGGGGTCCTCCTGTCAGCCTATTATATGTTCCTCTGCTGACCTTCTCCTGGCCAAGGCCACTTTCCACAGATAAATAAATAGTTTTTGAACAAGTAGAGGTGTCAGGGTGAGGAAAAGAGGCTGACTAACTACTTGACTCAAAACAATGGCACGATCCTATTCCCAGGTAGGGACCATGACAATTTGCTCAGAGAGTCTTTATCATTGTGGTTCCTCCTTGTCTAAATGCTGTTTTGGAAAGGGAATCTTGGAAATCTTTTCCAACCTTAATGACTCCATGATTCTACACCTCAGTGGGGATACATGCACATATGATATTTGGGGAAGCTTGTGTTCAGCTAATTTGATCAGACTAAAACAGACACTTATTTCTAGATGCAGATTTCTCTTTATATTACCAGAATCAGAATTTTCACTCTCAATTTGTAAAACATTTGAGAAAACAAAAGTTTTCTCAAAACTGGTACTTTCCCATGAAAGCTTTGTTTAATTACAGTGAGTCAGAATTTTTCAATTAAACATTCTGTTTAAAAAATAAAAATGTCCCATCTGATTACACTGAATTTTTTTTTCTTCCACCAGTAAAGCTGTTATGAATTTGATGCATGTTGGTGTCCCAAGATAAGAAGACCATTGCCCATACATAAAATAAGCCATTTAAACATAAAATCTGCTATACACTGAGGTCATGGTGGGCTGACTTGACTTATATTTGCTGCAGAGAAGCAACAAACTATTATTTTTCCCACCTTCTGCTCAGTCAGCCATCTCAGCTGCTATTGATTTCACCAGAGATTCACTTGCTTTAAGATTTGATTTGCAAGTTGTACATTTTGCATTTGACCTATTACCCATATTTTCCATTTCTATCCATGTCTTTTAATCCAAACAAATTTTTATAAAGGAATAGAGCACCTAATTATATAAAATTTAAAAAACAATCTTTCTTTTTCAAAATCAAGTCAGAAAATATGCAACTTTTAAAACATTCATGAAGACCTATAATTTTGTTTATTACATTCATAGTTTCTGTATCATGATCAGAAACAGAATGAAAATAATTATCTTTGCTTTTCTAACCGAGAAGCATCTTTACAGAATGGGGTAGGCTTCTAATTTTTGTCTTCCTGACTTAGGAAATTATTCAGTGTGATTGTGGACAAGATCTAAAAAATGATGCAGGTGCCTAAAGGGTGACTTAGATCAAACTGAAGCATCTAAGTCAAACATTTTTCTCAAAATGTCCTTCTGGCTGTGAGGTACCCCCCTGGACACGTCAAGTTTGTCCTCCTCTGTTGTCCACAGCTTCTCCTCTTTCAGCAAGGTGATGCCTCCTTCACCCATCAGGCTGATCAGGATTCAGAAATCAGCCTTTTTTTCCCCCCTAAATCTCTTGAGGAATTTGATCTAATAGCTGCTCAGAGATCACAGCCAACAAACATGTGAAGAATACAGATGAAGTCACTTTATTTTTAAAACTTGGCCCTTGAGAGCATGATTGGTAGTGGTGCTTATGTGTTATATACACTTGCTATTTCTTACTGTGTTTGCCCAAGAAATGGAGAATATATATTTAATTTCACCTTCTGCCAGGGAAAGTTCAAGGCCACATTTCCAGCCCCTCAGTGTATTTCCTTAACCAGTGCACTGCAATCTGCTGGTGGGTTTCTGATCCCAGGACAAGAGGTATTTTCCAAAGACAGTTTAATGTAGCAGCAGAGAGTTTAATTGCTTCCAACTGGGAAGGGAGCTGCACTCCAGGCTTCTGTGTCTGTGCAAATGAGCAAACAGTTGGCTGCTTCACAGGAGCTTGAACTGGCTGCTGGCCCTTCCTAAAACAAACCATGAACCCCTGTGGGTCTGTGAAGGGTGGTGAGAGAAACTTCTCTCAGGCTGAGGGTATCAGGTGGACAATTCACCCATCTCAGCCATCACTTTTCCAGCAGACAGCTAAGCCTGGATATGGGCAGGATGGGAAAGCCCTCTCCATGCTCAGCACTGGTTACCATCACTCTCCACATTGCCCTTACCAGCTCCTTTCCTGAACACACTAGTGGAGACTTTCCACCAGTGTTCACCATCCCAAGGATGTTTCATGCAGAACAAGTAGCCCTCGATAAACTGTGTTTGTTGAAACCCTTCTGAGGCTTTTTTTCCTTAGTTATTTAAATAGTACATTACTATAGCAACTAGTGCCTCACTATCTTTAATGTATTAAACTTTATTACACCATCTCAGGTAGGAGAATATTATTATTTTACTTTACAAAGGTGGGAGCGAGATATTGATACTAAATGGGCATTTACGCAGAAAAGCTAAATTAGAATTTCAGGAAAGAAGAGGTGTCCAGGTTAACTCTAATTTAGCAGTCACTGGCAGGAGCAAAGACAATCAATCTAGTGTGGACTAGTATCCAGGAGCCCAAATCTTCCAGCTCCCACCGAAACCCACCCTGTCATCTGCCCCTGCTCCCTTGCAAGGAGTTCATGTGTCAGACTCATGTTCCTGTACATTTTGCAGGCACGTGTTATTTTGCCTGAGTGATGATGGGCAGGAGCTTTCTTTTCATGAACCATAATAGAGTATTTTCGATCCTTGCATTTCTGCAGAAGGAACTGAGTTCTGGAGGAAGCTGAAGCATCACTCAGCACAGAGTCACAGCTCCATCCCGCTCCTGGGTCAATGCTGTATTGAGCAGGCAAGGCACTACATCACACGGGGTTTTGTGTGTCTGTGTGTCGTGCATCACACAGAACTACACAATTTAGGACATGTCACTTCTCAAAGTCAACAGTATTTAACCGAGAAAGCACATGAATTGATAGCACTTTATTAGCATTGCTGGCACATCTCTCCTGTAAAGCACAGTGGCAAACGAGGTCACTCCCTCATGTGAAGAAATGTGTTGTATTATTCCAGTACTCGTTTTGATCTTTAATTTATTTGCTTCATGTGGAAAAAAAAAAAAAATCAGTGACAGATATGTTGATTCAGGACGTCAGGTAACAGTAGTGCTCCGAGGATTATCAAGGGAAGGTGTGTTTGAAAAGGAAGCTATATTTTAAAAAAGAAAAAAAATCAGAAGTCAAATAAAACACAAGGGTATTTTTTTTTCTGGCTGAAAATTATCCTTGAGCTTTAACAGCAGCTGTTGCTTCAAATAGATTTTTTTTTTAATTCTTCAATTAAGATGTTAAAAGAACTAAGTATAGACTTAGATTTATCTTTACCAACGAGTCAATAACACTGCAGATGATCAGGGTATCTAGGATGAATATGAGTTTTGCCATTCATACAGATAGCTAATATATACAGGCCTCTGACACAGTCTGCAGAAGTCACCTGAAGTCTCCTTACTGACTTCAGCAAGCTGCAAACAAAAATATTAAATAGAATAATGCACAGCCTGACTATGCCATGCACCAGAATTTGCATGGAAAACTGTTCCTCACTCTGAAATCATCTTCTGGAGTCTCAGGTTGTGGTTTTTAAATGCTCTGCCGCCAGTTGTGATGGCTACAAAGAAGAGCTTGAAAAATGTAGCTGAAGGTAAGACACTACAATAACATATCCCTGAGTTTTCAAAGTCTGAAATAGTGTTTGTGAGAAGTAGGAATGGAGCATTCATCTGAAAGGCTTGTTAAATCCCAGACCCTGGAGTAACAGCAGGTAGAGAATTCTGTGTGTGGGGAACTAAAGAAACAGTGAATTCCAAATCAATATAAGAATATATAACACAACTGTTCCTGTAACTGAATGCTGTTCTGTTTTTCCATTCAAACTCCACTTTCCCTTTGGCCATATTCCTGTTATTATGAGACTAAAAAGCAGAGATTTTATTAATTTCACTGCCCTAGTAACTAATCTGTAACCTGAACTGCTGCCACATACGAGATCAAAAGCGGTGTTGAAAAATAGGTGCTTATTACCGGGTTTAAAAAGAAAAAATATATTCTAATTTATTCAGGCAAATGCTGCATTGCAAAGGGAAAAAATGCCAACAAGTAATGAGGGACAGTCAGTGCTGATATTGGGAAAAGCCTGAGGATGTGCCTTGCATTGCAGCACATTGTCACAGGCTGGCAGGGATGTGCTCTCTTTCTAAGGATGCCTGTGAGAGACTCAACCCAGAGAGACTCAACCTCCTTTCCCAGGCAGCAAGACCTCTGCTGACAGTAAGGATATGGGATGGAGGGGGCTGCTGTGGGGTGGAGGAACGCAGGGGAGTGCTCCTGCAGCCCAGCTGGGAAGGGAAACATATAAACCTCTTGTACAGCTTCTCCTGAGGGAAGAGCTAAGCCCTCATGAGCGGTTTTGTGGAAGGAACTGAGTGATCTCCCGAATAATTTTATGAGATGTCTGGGGGCACCAGAAAGAAGTCCTGCTCAGAGAACAGGCTCCCAGGACTGCAAAAATTGTTTCAGCTTTCTTTTTGTCAATTTAAAGGGTATAACCTGAGTGGGTCTTTTTGCTGCGTCCAGGGATTTTTTGAGTTTGTAGCAGGATTTTTTGAATTTGTAACACGATTTTTTTTTTAATTTTTCACAGGATTTTTTTAAACATTTTTAACAGTTTTCATTTTTTTTAACACACACAGAATCACAGAGTCATCAAGTTTGGAAGAGACCTTCAAGATAATCCAGTCCCACATGAGCCCAGCACAATCATAATTACCCCTAAACAATATCCCGAAGTGCCACATCCAGATGCCTCTCAACCACTTACAGAGATGGTGGCTCCACCACCTCCCTGGACAACTTATTCCAAGGCCTGACCACTGTTTCATTGAAATTTTTATATATTGAACCTCCCTTGGCACATCTTAAGGCCATTTTCTGTCATCCTTTCACCTGAGACAGGGCAGAGGATCCCGACCCCCACCTCACTGCAACCTCCTTTTATGTGGTTGTAGAGAGCAACAAGGTCACCTCTGAAGAGGTTGTCTTGAAAATATAAATGGGATAAAACTCCTTAACAATCCGATTGCCAAGTTTGGCTGGGAATTGCTGTTTTCAGTGTGGCAGGGCACAATCAGAAGCCAAGGAACCACCATCCTTCTCACTCCTTTATTCCCCTTATGACCTGACCCTGAAAAGGCCAAGTGCTCGACACTCCTCTCACACTCCTCTTCCTCTCCCTCCACTCTGCCCCAGCCCTTTGAAATAGTCCATTTGCCTCTGTGCACTGCCTGGGTACTCCTTGTCCACTATATCCACCTTTTGTTGCTTTATATGGAGTGATGTGAACTCCGATAGTCACTGACTTAAAAGCCCCACATTGGGGAATGATGTGAAAAGCATTTCTTTTAAAATGGAAAAAGGGAATGAAATATTTTTTTGGTAACCATCAAGGCTTGGATAAGAGCAAGGAATACATAAAACCAGATAATTGGTGCTGAAGGTGTCTGCTTTGGATGGATTATTAAATCCATCTTCAAATATTTCAAGGCACATTTTATAACAGACATTTGACTATTGAAATAATAGTAAGAGTAAAAAATAATGGATTTTTTTTAAATTTAAATCATATTCTCTCTTCAGTCTATAACAATATTCCAGTTAATGACTTGATCTATTATATAGTTCTGTTCTATGCTAATAAACCTAATATACTCCCATTTCAAGAGTGCTTTCCAAGATTATTGTATCAATTACTCTTATTAAAGTCTTCTGATGATCCTGGGGGGTGGACTGTGCAAATTCAAGGAATGTTGTTACAATGCTTCCCCAACCCTTTAAAACATGGCCAGCGAAGATGCCATGTTTTGAGCATTATTAGACCAATGCTTTTGTGTATTAGCAAACCCTTTTGCAATAGCACTGTCAAAAGAAAGGAATGCCCTGGTTAGCTGCACGTTGAGCAAACTAATGGATCTGAAAGAAGTTGCAATGTGGTAAATAATCTTCCATCTACTATAATTAAGGGCATAGTTGAGGAGAGGAAGATTACTTATCTGCTAGCACAAAAGGAAAAGACCGTGAATGAAAATAAATTATGTGCAGCCCTCTCCAATGAAGAGGACTGCCCCTGGGTGCTCACTCTGGGAGATTTATGCATTCCTGCAGCCATTCCTGCATCTGCCCCCTCCCTGGTGCACAGCAGGCAGCTGCTCCATGAACTCCAGCAGCCCTCCACACGGGGCTGGCAGGAGGATGGAGGGGAAACCTGCAACCCAACTGCTACCATTGTTCTTCTTCCCTCTACTGTTCTTCTTCCCTCTCCGTCAGGAAAAGGCAATGCTGATATCACCATAACACCAGCCTCCTCATGATGCACCAGTGACCCAATAACTCATTACATGACATCAGCAAATTATTCTCCGTTCAGATGTTGCAAGTACTGACATGACATTTCTGAGGGTGACGTGACCTGGTGTGTGTCATTGTCTAGATCACATCTCATTGAGCCACAGCAAATTACAGCTTTGGAAAACTGGGACATCTTTAAATGGTTCAACAGCAAGTTCTGTTTAACTACAAAACAAACTGTCCTCCTCCTCCCTGCACTGCCTCTCAGAAGTGTTTGTAGGATGTTCATTCCCCAGACCCCTGCTCACAACACATATTAGGTTTGACAGCAGGTAGATGGCCAATAATTTCACCTGGGGATGATTTCACATGGGATTACTTGAAGGGAATAGAGCAGGATGTATTTTGAAGAGTAGTGAGTGATCCAATCATCCACATGTAAGCCAAAGAGTTGTATCAGTGCAGGGCCAAGACCTCACTCAAACAAAAACTACATCTCATCACCTCTTTATTTATGGTTTTCCTCCCACCTCCAAAGATAACGTCCTGGCTACCTCCAGGGAGAAACAGTGCTAGAGGAAGAAGTTGGGAGGAAATATTTTTGGAGCAGAAGACCTGAATTCTGTGATATACGAAACTATTCATATTCGTAGGGGTTCAGGGACCCTCTGCAATGTTGTTAATTCATTTGGATGGGAAAATAAAGAGTCAAAATCATTTTTGTTATGTTTCAGGAGATGTTGTAATATTATTATGCACCTTGGCACAGTCAAAACCCAGGAATTTTTTTCTCTCTAGCATTTGCAAGAGAGACACAAGGACATCTTAGAAAGGACAACAAAGTTGCACAGAGTGTGTTTGACTCACTCCAGTATGTGCCTGGCTAATTCCATGAAGCATGAGCATCTTAGGAGGTCATCACTATACATTTGATGGTGGATGCTCTTACTATCCATACAAACCCTTAGTCTTTAGAATCCCAACAGTGACTTAAACCTTGAGTTCCAGAGGTTAATGGTGTGAGAAGAAGGTGGGAGAGAAGATGTATAATTTTATGTTTTCTTACATGTTTGAAAGGAGAGAGCTTTCAGTTTTATGGAATGTTTTATCCCTCTTACATTAGGAAAGTTTATATGATCTCAGAGTTTACCTCCTGGTAAGTAATATACACCACTTAGTATTTTATTTACTGCTTTATTTTTTATCATTTCTGCACAAGTTAAACCACCTTATTATTGCCTGAAATATAAAACCAAAATTATCTCAAGGTTTCTCTTCTTTCTAAAGTTTTACATTTTTGCTCAGTACATCCCTTTATTAGCGTTATACATTCTATGAAATAAACAAAATTAAAGACATAATTACAGGTGAGGCCATAACACTGAGATTATTTGCTGATACCATAACCTCTGCAGTAGTAAAAATTGCAGCAGAAAAGTATTCAAGTATTTTGTTTGCCTTTCATTCTACCATTATGGCAAGAGATAGTATTGTATATTCCACTTCAGAACTCAAAAAAATCTGTGAGAGTGAATTAAAATAGATATGTTTACTTTTACCAGCAACTGTAATGCTTTTAAGAGGTGCTTTCTGGTTAAAAGGTGCAGATAGGGTGGTTCCTTTTGTTCTTTTGCAATCAGAGCATCACCTAAGCTGATAAGCATCCTGGCTCTCACAGAACCTAGGATTAGAAACGCTGGCTTGTAATCATTCTGGGAGTGCCTGGAGCAATCCAGAGGCCAAACTATATTACCTTGCATTGGTACGATATTGCTTCACGGGAGAACCTGAAGGACTGTAGTAATTTGAATGGATGGGAGTTCACATGGAGGCTTCCACTGAATCTATTTCATCCAGAAAATCCAGGAGTGCAAACTGTAAGTCGTGACTCCATGAGCCTGTCTGGGAAAGAAACATCCTCTTTAATTGCAAAGAATAAATTCCAGCTCAGTTTTCTTAACACTGCCTTTTCCTTCCCTCCTTACAGGTTTCCAGCTGTCCTGATGTCCAGATGTTCCAGTGCCTCTTCATTTCTTTCTGGAAGAGCAGTGCAACACTAACAAAATCAATATACAAATCCTATTTCTGCCTCCAAATTCTCGCATTACTTTGGCCAAGTCGATCCAAATTTTGATCTTGTGTCTTATTTAAGGTTGTGCCAATATGTTTTCCTGCAAAGTACTGACTGCCTGAGGACCCATAAGCTGTACATAGGTGTGTATATTTATATCTATCTATATATATAGTGTCAGCTCCTCTGGTCATGAAGCAGCTACACAAATAGCCCAGAAAGTTTCTAAGGAAGGTGAATTCTTAGTTTACTGAAAGTACCAAACTAGAGGTATTTGCTGTTATTTTTCTTCTCAGTCTAATTTCTAATTTTGTTTACTTTCTTGATATGACCACTGACATCTGAGGAGCAGAGACTGCTGACTGCAAATATATCTCTCTTTGGCAGAGTCATCCCTGTCATTTGTGCTGACTGTATGAATATCTAGGTGGTTAATACAGTAAGGGAAGGTTTTATTTTTTCAAAGGTGAAAAAAAAAAAGCTCTCTCTGTGTGGTGCTGGGTGAAAATATGGGATCTCCTTGAACAATTCAGTTAGGACAGAATTTTGAGTTCAAGTGAAAAATGCCTATTTTCAGTTACTCCCATGTAGATTTGAAGTCACTTTATGGAAGTAAGCAATTTATTTTTGTGTTACCTTGGGCTAAATGCTCAGAATTCAGTCACATTACACCACTGTGCAGTTTTCCCTGCTAAAAAGGCAGAATATCACACTTTTTAGTGGTGAAGAAGGGGGCATATTTGAATGGAAGCTTTAGCTCCCATGTCACACAATTGCTAGGGAAATAGCACATATGAGCACAGGACTGCAGCCTGCCTACCTTGGGCAGTAATTGCTTTTCTGACTTGCAGTAGGTTCCTTTAGGTTCCTTGTGGTGTGTATCATTTAAAAGAAGGTCTTTTCCACATAAATTTAGATATATATATTACATATACATACATAGATGCATGTGTATATATTCTGGCAATGAGAAAAAACAGGTAGAAAATACACAAGTGGATACACACATAAGTGGGTCCTTCTAGTAAGGCCAAGAACGAGACTGAAGACAAGTCTAAGCACACTGAAAAAAAAAAATCCAATCCCCCAAATCATCGACTTTCAGTGTGTGAATTAGTCAGCCTAAAGTCAACCCAATTACTGTCTCTGCAGTGTGGATTCTAATTCTTTCTGGATATTTTTGTTCATTTCCTTGAGCTTCCCTCAGGCTGGTTTCTGAGTTTTGAAGTTAATTTTTAATTTTGGGAATGTTTGTTTTAGAAACTTCGGAATATTTGTGGTTTTCACGTAGCAGCTATCATGGCTTAATGGACTTAGCCCACAGCTCTCTATCTCATACTAAATGAAGGGAAAATAAAAATCTCTTAAGCACTGATTTTCTAATAACTCTGAAATTATGTGAGTTATATTTTTGGGTAAAAATAGAAAGGCTTTTAAATTCAAAACTAAGGCAACCATCTCTGTATATTCATAATTGCTGTTAAATCAAATTATGGCTTGGGGTTTTATTACTGTTAAAATTTTGACATAAAAATATGTAAAATAACCCAGTATTCCATCTCAAATATGGTGAGTTTTACAGGAGATCACTAGTTATCATGAATAAATTTTATGTAATTCTAAATATCCATTGCAGTGTGGATTAAATTAGTTATTAATTACTAGCTAGTTGTTAGCTTATCTAATAAGATTATTCAGATTTGGAATTTCTTCTAAAAGCACCACAAACAGAAGGAGAGGTAGAAGAAAATATCTTGAAATCTCTGCTCAACAGGCAGGATAAACAAGAGAGGAAATGGGAGAGAGAAAAGGATGGGGTTGATGGTAGATTAAAAACCCCTATTGTCCTAATAGTCAACTTTGAAAAAGTTCAAAGAAACATAAAGCCTTTCTAGTGAGAGCTTTGAAGAGAAAGGGAATAAAAATTATGATTTTAAGGCTGCAAACAGATTCACTTGTGGTTCTATGACTCCAGCAAGACACCCACAGCTTCCCTCCATGCCAAAGGGAGTAGTGTACATGCATTAGCTGACTGACAGGACAAACTAACAACATCTTCTGTAGGGAGTTATATTTGATATCACTCAGTACAGAGTTTTATAATCCTATAAATCTAAAGTTGTGGTTTTTTTTCAAAATCACCAGTACCAAACCTATTTTCTCTATTTGCATATACTCATCCTGTTCAGAAAAGTACCAAAAATATGTACAATGATTGTGGGTCCCTTTTTCCTACTTCTAAATTTAGCATTGTTCTGCCAATAGGATCCTATAGTTTTGGTCCTGCCCCTGAAATGAGTTACATGAATTTCATGTTACTATGAATGAATGACATCTATAAGGTCCATAGTAGCAAGACCTTACATAAATTCGAAATATGTCAATAAAATTGAATCCATGCTAATGAAGTAATAATTTGCTAGCATTTTCAGGTTCTCTTAACAAGCAGAAGACAAAGATGAATCGAAGCTGAACCATGACGGCATATCACTATTGTAATACAATCTCATCTTATTCCTTTAAACAAATTTGAACTACAGGAGTCAAGTTGAGATTGGATCAGAAATGGGATGGAAGGAGCAGCAGCAGCTATTTTTCTGCAGCATGATCTCTCACAATACATTCTTGCTGATAACTTTAGGGTGGGTTCTTTCTGTGCTGATGCACACAGTTTAATCTCTCACCTTGGAGTTAATTTTATACTGCAGTGGGCAGAGCAGCCATTATGTAGTGGCAGAGTGAAATTCAGAGAAACTGGTTTCACATGCAAATACACAAGACCTGTAAGTGCTCAAGTGCTGCTACAATGCCAAGGCCTGTCTGCCTGAGATGGGGATGGGGTGGCTCAGCAGTAGGACACTAAAATCTGCAGAAATACAAATACATGTCTCCAAACAGCCACAAGCCAAGTCAGTCTAGAACTAAAAATGGTCAGAAATAGCAAGACTCAAAGCTGTAGGTATTAGGATCTTGAACTAAAAGTTGAGTGCCTCAGAAGTATGAACCAAAAAACCCAATGCACTGAGAGAAATGTGCTCTGATGTGAAACCAGAAGTTCTAATGACAGAAGTGTCCTGGTCTCAGCTGCCTGAGTTGAGGGGACAGCACAGTACCTATATTGCCAGCAAGAAAGCCCAGGAGCATCTTGCAAAAGTAGCAACCCATCACTGCTCTTCCAGGTAGGACTTTCTCCTTTTAAAACCCAGGTGGATGAACAGGTACTACTGACTCAAACACAACGTCTTTTCTGAAGAAAATATCTATTTCTAGACTCACCCTAAGGAGATGTGAACTCCTGTCCTCCTGTACCAAGGGATGCCTGGTTGGAGGAACATCCTCTATGTGTCCTGTTTCAACTTCCCAGAGCATCAGAAGTGGGGAGGAACAGGATTTTCTGAGTTTAACATTTAGGGCTCTTGGTTAGCATAAAGGAGCTCTGGCTCCATTTGTTGCTCCCATACATCTTTATAAATAGTTATCAGATACATGGGGGTAACTCTGATTGACAGAGCATTATCAGACATAACAGGGAAGGACATAATCATGAGAGAAAAAAGAAAAAAAAGAGCATTTTGAGATGTCTAAGAGGCTTGTTTTCTTCACAAAGAGATGGGTACCACAAGGTAAGTCTGTTACTTCTGCACGAATGGGATAACTGATACCTGAGCACATTCTGCAGCACAGAATAAACTGGATGGAACTCTTAGGAATTCAGGTTTGAACTAACAGTGATTTTTTTTTCCCCCTTCTCTTTCTCAATGACTTTTTTGTAGGAACAGGGCGTGTTTAGGGAAAAAGTGATGTAGGGCTACAGTGACTCTATTTTTTCTCCTAGAATTCCTCAGGTGAGAGACAGGTGCTGGGAATTAATGAGAACTCCTGAACCAAGGTTACTAGTTTTCTTCAAATAAAGCTGCAAATAAAGCTGCTTTTACCAATATGCTCCTAATTCATTATGTTTATCTTGACCACAACCCAGATTTAGATCTAGTAATTCTTGGCTCATCAGGCCCAAAGAAACCTATCAATCCAGTTCGGACATATATCCAGATGCACCCCAGTACTGGAGTGTGGATTAAAGCCTTATTTGCAGGATCAGAGCTTTGGCTGTAGAAGCTGTGAATGGAATATTCTTGGCATTTCTGATGGAAAGAACAGAGACTAGTATTAATGTGTAGGTGCTTCCTGACTGTATTCCCCACCCAGAGTCTTTACATAGCTTGTTGTTTTTACTGGTATGGAAGTGGAGCTATGCTCTGCTGGGTTGCTGCCAAGCTGAGGACACTATTAAAACTGCATTTCAAGGTTTACACTTTGAGTGCTCTTTCATGCAACTCCAGATTTTGGCCGAAAAGTTGTAATGCTGGAGAAACGTCTAAAAATAACACTTTCCACCTACAACATATAAATCTTACCTAACACCGCCTTTCAGCTGAGACAGGTACATTTGCTATGGGAAACCAAAGCCTTTGGTGCTTCTGGCTACAGCAGAGATTCAAATGGAGGGGGGGAAAGAGAAAGTCTTATTCTTTCCTGTTGTTTGTTATTGCTGTTGGGATTCATATCTATTCCTACTGGCATCTCAAGACCTGAGCAAGACGGGAACCGCGGCATAAATATGAAGTACAAGAATTTACACAAGGTTCTGGCAGACAGGGTTGAGTGAGGTGGCAGCAAATCTGTAAGGGCTGCAAATATTTCTTCCTCTAGTCTTGAGTAAGGCTTGCTCTAAGCAGTAGGAAAGTATGAAAATAGGTGCTAAGGTGAAGAGACTGACAGAATCTGGCAGGATCCTCACACAGCAGGAGAAGATCAACAGAAATTTTGTTTGTCTGAGTTATAACTAATCAATGCAAAGCATTTAGCAAGTGTCAGGCTCAAGTTTGGGACTCAGGACTTCCTTTTCTCATCTTTCTGTTCATAACTTACAGTAATTTCACTGAAATTTAACATTTAGTTGAAGGGAATCATAAATTAACTAACAATCATTAGGTCCAAACTAAATTGGTTTCATCTGTAAGGAGCACAAAAATAAACCAAGTTCGTCTCTGAATATAAAAGAAATTTCAAACAAGAGTTATAATTTAAACAACTTTTGACTTAAAGCCAAAACACTTTTCCTATGTAATTTGGGTGAAATTGGAGATCAATTTTTGTTCCTCCAGATCTACTTTTTTGCATCCTTAATGTATTAGTTTGGAAAATAAAAGGCATATAAGTTCCATAGCTCTGTCTATATCTTTGCAATTTAAGGATCGAAATATGTAAATTCTATATTGAAATTATTGAATATTTTAATCTTCTCATCTGAGGCCTTCAGGATATGATTGTACAGGTGTGCACTGGCTTCCTAACAAGATCCAAAATTCAAATCCCCCTCAGTAAGCCAATTTTTATTCAAAGAAATAAAACTAGTAATTAAACCACATTTTTTTTCTCACCATCATTAGGTGGGAGAGGTAAGAATACTGGGCAAGAATAAGACACCTGCATGTTACATTGTAAGATATTCTCATATTCCCCTGTTGAGCATGTTGTGAATAACAGCTTTTGATATATTTCTCCAGCCATATTCAAGGAAAAATTGTTGTCTTCATCAACAGAGGCAAAAGAAATCTTTTTCTCTTTCTCCCTTTGCCCAGATCTCATATTTCTGTGGCTGCTATAGAAAGCTATTACTGGAACTCATATCTAATAAGTTTTCTTCTCCATCACAAAATAAGCCCCTAATACCCAGTATTCCAAGGTGTTTGTTTTAGATATTGTTCTCCATGATCTCTTTCTTCTTCTTTTTTTTTTTTTTCATCCTGTAAAAGGGTCAAGGTTTTATTTTCTCTCCAGACACCTTCTAACTTCAAAGTTTCTGAATTTAATATAATTCCTCCACTGTCAAGCAACAGCCACCAAGATACACAACAATCCACTCTTGTTTCACTTTTGCTCTCTTGTGAAGCTGAACAGTTCCTGGTTCCTGCTGTAGCTGACAAGTACCAGTGTCAGGTACGTGCCTCAGACTGTGCATAACTTGATAATGCATCATTTATGTTATTGTCCTATCAGGGTTATGGATTCCAAAATGTAAGAAGCCCTGTATGACACACATCTACTTTTTTC
The DNA here is from genome assembly GCF_001604755.1 of Lepidothrix coronata. NCBI lineage: Eukaryota > Metazoa > Chordata > Aves > Passeriformes > Pipridae > Lepidothrix > Lepidothrix coronata. Next base: position 1,748,549 of record NW_016690355.1, on the reverse strand, counting down.
CCCACTCCCTTTAGAGAAATACGGGAAGAAAGATGTATTAAAAGCAGAAATGTTAGCTGAATTACACCCCATCACAAGAGTTTTATACATCAAACAAAAAAAGATTCATACTCTTAATTATGCAGAGTGAAATGCAATAGTAAACTCAAAGAATTTTTTTTAATCTTAATGCTTAAACGTTAAGCTAGATACAAAAAAGACACATAAATAAATGATAAGTCGTTGATTACTTTGAAAGCTAATTTGAAATTTGTGTGCTGTGCTGCTGACAGTGAATGTCCTGAATTGGCCCAAGAGACACAACTTAATATAGAAAACATGATAAGAGCGTGTAGATTCACCTGATAGTGAGATGGGGGGGTTGGAGTGCGTTCAAAGTACCAAAGTGGTTTTGTCCACATGAAAATAAAGCCATTGCATAATCTGTTACAACATATTTGTGAGATTTCTAACAATGGAACAGCAAGGGAGAAAATAACTCAAAATTCAGCCATTAAATCCGTCTTGGACTTGACAAATGCACACAAAATAATATGATCCTGATTTTCTCATGTTGAGTATTTCATTGTAGCATAAACCTGTGTTTAGCTGGTTCTCCACTCCCTGCCTCCGTTTCTACCAAACATTGCATTTGTACGGATGGACACTCACACTTCACCACTGATTCCCCAGCGCCTTTTAAGGTACTTGAAATTGGTATAGCAAGTGGCAGAGCATGGCTTTTATGGTCTGGCTTTAGAATTTAACTATTCTTAATGCATTTTGTGGTTTCCCTGCTCCAAGATGGGAGCTCCTACGCTGATTCAGTCCTTTTCTTCCTGTGTCATCATGTCTCCTTCAGTCTGTCCTGGTGCTCTTGCTCAGGTGGTGGCATTTATGGGCTCCTGGCAGGCTCACAGATCCTTTCCATGCCACCCAGCACGATGAGCATTGTCTTCAACAGCTGAAGGCATGGCAGGCAGGGAACAGCACAGCCCTTCTTTCTGCAGCCTGTGGACAGATCAGGTGTTACTGAGGGTTAACACACCAAGGATTGGGATGTGAAGCTGGCATCTGAATCACTGTTGGCATTACAACTCTCTGCTGTTTGATTAAAAAATCAGGGTTAGTCATTTCACTTGGGAGAACTCACTCCCCTCCAAGGAAATTGCTGTGCTCTGGAAGTCTCCATGAGTATTGGCTTATGATGCCCTCCTGGGGATATAGATATTTGGCTTAAGTGGGAAAGGCTTTTGTGCATTGCATGGAAAAGACAGAGGAACAAACTGTCACTGCCCTTTCCCTCCACAGCTATTTTACAAAGCCATGCAGGCACTGAAATCAGCTGCTCTTTGGAAAAAAACTTGGACAAATGGGGAATATTTGATGAACAGCAATGCATGCTGTTCACTAGCTCCTCTCCTGGAGGAACTGGTAAATGAGTGGGGCAACCAAAGGCAGTGCCTGAGAGTTTAAGCACAAAACCAGCATCCAGGAGAAGATCAGGACCTTGCCCCAAAGGTATTGCCATTTCCACATTCTCCCTTGAATGACCTTATCCCTGGCAGCCTGGCTCCATCTGTACTCCAGCCTTAGCAGGGTGGGTGTTTCCTACCAGAGCTCTGCAAAATTAGGAAGGCAATTTTACTTCTGCCTTGAATTGCCATAATTAAGATGCTCTTTGCATCTGATGCCTCTCTGTGTGCCGAACACAGATCACGTGTCCTGGATCATCCTCCTGCTCCTTCCCCTGCCACACACCACCGACCTCTCCCCACACTGGCTGCCTTATGCACTGTGCAGGAAAGGGCAGCATATGCTTCATAATCAGAAGCATCTCCCCTCCAAAATTCAGGATGTTTGGGTGGCCAGCTGCAGTTCAGAAGATGACAGACAGAAATGCAGCTCATGTGTGGGACGTGAGGGTGGGGAGAACAACACATGCCAAAACCTCCCGGATCTGGGTGTGCTCCTGGCGGGTTTTGTTGCTGGGCCAGAACTGCTGCCCCAGCTTCTTGGCTGCCCCATGCACTCATTCCCCCAGGGAATAATGTGATGAGACTGCATCTTTAGGAAGCTTAGATGAGCCCTGAACCTGGGAGTTTCACCTTGTTTTGCCCAAGTCCTTGGAGAGGAGCACCCGCCTCTTCCTGAGGTGGTAATAAGGAACGCAGGTCCTGGGAAGTGGGATCGTGGTGCCAAATGCCAGGGCTGACATCCCACAACCCTGGGAAGGAGGCCAGTGTGTCTTTTGAATCCGAATTTCAGGCTCTAGGGTGCCAGGATTTTGTTAAATAGATCTCATTCTCTATGCACCAGACCAGATCATGCACTTTGAACGTATCACTCAAGCTGCTGACAACAGGGTTCAGCGAGCTGAACCTGCAGGATCAAACTCTGCCTCGTATGTAAAGTCTGAGCTCAGGCAGCAGGCTGGGCTTTAAAGGGAGGAAATCTCATATTTATTCATGATTTAATTAAGAGAGACCAGACTTCTCAGCCTGTTTTGAATATACATGAAAACAAATATATAGATAAGGCTATCATTCCTTTTATCAGCTCTGTGCTTCTGAACAAAACAGCAATTTCAGATATTCTAGATAGAGTGATTTAATCCGTCACTGGGGTCTGACCCTTCTTTTCCCATATAGGGATTTAGAGTGTGGTGTTACAGGTCTGAATCCTGAACACCAAACAAAAGATACATGAAAAGCAAAAAATCTCCCACTAAATTTTTTCAAGCCTTGTTTGAACACAAACCTCCCCATGCTCTGGATTTTGTTCATTAAAATAAAGCACACAAAATAACTCTCACCTACTATTATTAATCATAAGGATTTCCTCAGGAAAACAAATATACTTGGGCTTTCAGAACAAATCAATTCAGAGAAAGAGAATATTTTGGCTGCCATGGCAGCCCAGAAGAGTGTAAAAACAAACATCTTTGCTGCTGCTAGTTTGCAGCTGACTCTGCGATGGACTGTTGGTGATGTGTGATGCTAAGCAGCAATTGTTTAATCACTTCTGTTCCCCTGGGCTGAGACTAAAAATGATGCCTCCTGTCTACGAGCAGGTAGAAATAATTTGATCACATCCTTTACGGCTGCAGTGGAGATGGAGCCGTACGAAGTATCAGCAACATGTTTCACAAAGAACCTAAATATTGAGCAGAAGTGAGAGTGTGTTGATCATGACATCTAAGTGGCATAAGTGATCTGCTATGAAACATATCACCCTCTCCAACAGAAAAGGGAATAGCTTTGCTTAAAGCTGTATATTTTTTCTGGTTTCCTTTTTCCGCTGCAGAGTTAACTCTTGGTGCTCGTGTCCCCACTTTCTCTATGAAAGGCGTGGATTATCCTGAAGGACACAGGTAATTGTGTGAAAGCTTTTCAAGTGTGGGTATTTCTGGAATTGTTTATTAGACTCGATGCTGCTTTGCTGTAGTTGAGAGCTCTATTGTGAACTTCTACCAGGGAAAGCAAAATTTAATACAGACAGACTTGCCAGGAAGAGAGCGTGACATTGTCTCACTCAACAAGATCTCAACCGTAGCCTCCTCGCAATTCTCCACAAAGAGCGACCATTCCTCTACACCTGGACTTTTACAGCATACCTGCATCTTGTAATACGGTAACAATTCCTATTATTAATGTTCAAGTAGTAACTCCTGCAGAAAAACATTAATTCCAGCAAACTCAAGATATTCCCTCGGTCAAACCGTGATGTAACTCTGTGTAAACAAGGAAATTATGCGAACGAGAAACTTGACCTAATAGATAGAGCAGACACTTAAACCTCCAGCACAGAGAGTAATAGCCCAGCTCCAGAGATGTCAATGGGAATTTTACTATTGACTTCCATAGGGCCAGCATCTCACCCATATCTGCATAGATGATTAATAGCTCCCCTGCCTTTCAATATCCTCTCTGGCTAACAATAAATTATCTCTGCCAGTGATTACTTTTAAGATGTATCTCATAAAAATGCTTGTGAAAAGCAAATAGTTTTGCCTTTGGGACAGACTATATTAAAGTAAGTGTTGGATATTTTTGAAATCTTCCCCAGATGGATTGTCATAGGGTACTACAAGATCTTCCTGCCTTCGTTTTAAATAACCCCAGCCTGCTTATTTGGGATATTATTATTTGGGACAATTGTCCTGCTATAGTGTCATCCTTGTAGATTTGTCTTTTCAAAAGGAAGGAATTAAGCTTTCTATCAAAGTGTATTTAATATGAGTGTTTGTTAAAGGGTTTTTTCTCCTTCCTAGTTTATGGGTTTGCAGAGATATGTTTGTTTACTTTGAGAAATTACATAAATGCCATTCTTAGCTTTTATCTTTTAATTTTTTTTTATTTTATTTTTGCATACACTTGTACCCCTAAGAAATAGTGCTCAGTACAAGTTAATGGTGAGAATCTGCTAGTTTATTTTCATAGTCTAAAAGTATTGGCCAAGTGCCAGCTTAAGGATGTACACTACTACCAAGACAAAGCCTGACTGATAAAGAAGTAAATAAGGTCTGATTTCAAAAGTTGCAGGAACCCTTCATTCAGTAATCCTCTGGTGGGCCAAGGGCTATTTAATGCCTCTTCCCATCAGATAAGTAATTTCCACTCCCACTCCTGCCTCTCCTTTCCTTTTTTTTGTTGATTTGAATAAGCTTTTAAGATCAGCTGGAGAAGGCTTCCTGCAGGAGCAGTATTCCCAACCGGTCCAGCCAGCAGTGACTTCCTCTTCTGTTCATTTCTCTGTTTTCCATTTCTGTCTTTCCTTGCTCTCTGTTTCATTTACTCTCTCTTCAATCCCCTGCATTCTCATTCAGAGGAAGGGCACCAGGTTGCTGGTTTACATAAGGCTTCTGCATGTTTTAAGATAGACAAAGTGTAAACTGCAATGCAAGCGATGTCTTCTTGGCTCGCGTGTGATACTGCAGAACCACTCCTTGGGGACTCCTGTAGTGACTTCCACTTTCTCTGCTGAGAAAATAATAATAATTTACTGCTACCCTTTGCTTCTAATCACTTAGTTATTTATCCATGAAAGAATTTCCTCCCTCATGCTGCTTCAATTTTCTTTTAAGACTTCTAAGACAGAATCCTTGAAAGCCATTTGGAAAAGAACAAGCAGATGTTGAACTGTGTCCCTCTTGCACGGAGAAGAGGAGCTGAGCCCCATTTTTCTACATGAGCAGAGAAAAATCTGTCATGTTGTCATCAAGGAAAAGGACTGGAAAACAACAGGTTCATATTCACATTCTTGTAATTAGAGCTGAAAGTGAAGTTCCAGTGCCTCAGTCCCTCACAGCCACAGACACATACGTGTGTTTTGACATCATCTGGTCTCCTTTGCTGCTGTTCTGGTATTGAATAAAAATTTTGAAACTCTCAAAGCTATTTTGCACACGTAACTGGCATTGGATATTACCTAATATCAAGTGCCCTTTGATTTCTGTGTGAGTGCACAGCTTGCTGCTGCTCTCTCTTTAGATGAGCTGTTAAGGTTATTGAAGTGAGTACCCAGCTGAACCAGGAACACCAGAACAAGGGACTGGTTTAACATAAAGGCCTTTTGTCTCTCTACTCTTCTTTTCCCCCACCAGCACTATCTGTATTTTCATTCCAGGTAAAGAACATGGCAGAATCTGTACTGCTCAGAGGAGGATACCCATCCTTCAGAGCAGGGAGAAAGAGGGGAAGAGGATAAATCATTGTTTCAAATCAGAATCACATTTTTCAAGAAGAATAATCTAAAGGCCCAAGCAGTGATTCTAAAACTACTATCAGCGAAGACTTCCGGAGCAACTTGCTCAAGGAAACTTCTCCTAGATCTACTCAGAGCTTGGGAAGAGAAATAGTCTTCTGAGTGTCCCACTAGGTCAGCCACCTCCAAGTGAGCAAAAGTCTTTCCTGTGAGGGAAGGCAAAAAGCAAATGAGCTGGACTTCAAACCAAGGAGAGTCGAAGTCATTCTGTGGGAATAGTCACTGTTCAGTTTTAGATCAGGGATTAAATTTAACGTACAAAGCCATGTTATTCTCATTGGTATGCTAGCACTGATAGGAGACCTGTCTACTTCCACTATAAGGAAGACATATAAAGATGAATGTGAGCTTTGTTTAGAAGTTGATTTTGGCTTTTCCCACAGCATCATTCACTGCACTTTCTCATTTCCAACTCTCCTTCTCCTCCATGTAGCAATTTCTGAGTTTCATTCTTATTCCATCTACTGACATGGAAGAGTAAATGCTGTGATTCCCTAAGAGCATTAGCCAAATAAGCCTGGGGGAATTAACCCCTCAGAGGGTTTCTGTTCCATATTGAAGCAGATCTAACTTATTTCTTGATGACTGCGCCTCTTGAACTTTTTTTTTTACATCACAGTTGATATTTTTTCTGAGTACTTTGCTCTTTTTGTCACCTTCCTTCTTCATGCAACATAAGATGCTCCAAAGGTAGGTGGGTACATGACAAGGAGGTATTTGACCCCTCCTAAGGTCACATGTGGGAAGTTTCATTACCTACAAAGCACGATGTTTACTCTAACATCAACCAGCAGATAAAAGGACCAAATTTTAGTGCCCTCACAAAGAGGAGTGGAAGGCAGTTATAAAAAGAGATTTTATCAGAAGTTTAAAATTCCTACTTTTTAGGTGTGCCTCATAATTAACTTACTGATTTTTTATTTTTAATAGAATTTATGAATTTATATAAATTCTTTTATTTTGATAATTATATAATTTCAAGTTACAACATGCTTTTTCGGTTTCTATTCTTATAAAAATTTGAATTCTTTGCTAATTCTGTTGGAAAGGTAAGTATTCTGCTTTTTTAAATCTGCTTTATCTATGAGAGAAAAAAATTTGTCAATTTAAGTACCCACATTTAAATAAGTTACATTTAGAATTAACTGCAGCCTTAACCCTACTAAACAAAGACAGCTTTCAAAAAATAAAATTTAATTTAAATACTGACTGGCATTACAGTTATGTCAACCCCTGTAATGTACCTTTGTGATATACATCTTGATTTGGAGGAGGGGAACATTGTTTGTTTTTTAAGGTTTTAGGCTCCTTTTCCCTAAGACTGAAAGATTTTTGGGTTTATGCCTAGTTTAAAACGATGATTTGAGCTGTAGCCTATGGGGGGCACTCAAGGACTGCAAAAAGATCCCTCTCCTCCCGAAGTTGTCAGATTGTGCTGCGCTGGGATGGGGCAGACCCTGGGGCACATTTTCACATTACGTTTTACATAAAGAACAAAAGTGAGTAAAATAAACTAAATCTTCTTTTTTTTTCTTTTGTCGCAGTCTCACTATTCCCCAACGAAAGACAAAGTGATATTAAAAGGTGCATTTAAATGACATTCAGAGGCTGATTATGCTAAAAGCGTAAAAGCACCGCGCAGACTGTGGGGCTTGTCTGCATTTTTAAATTCTAAACAAGGTACCTCGTCCACGATGTTTCAATGGTAGAGACAGTTATTATTCGCCTATTGAGTTTTTGGGATTGTTTTAAACTTTAATGACATTTACGTGCTCTGTTCTTGGCTTTATGGAGTGAAACAATTATTTATGCAATTTGTTAGGATTTTTTTTTTTTCTTTTTCCTGCCTCAAAGGAAAATTTTGCCTACTGTTGTAGTGGTGGCTGTTTGCCACAGCAGTCATTTGGACAGCTACCGTAAAGCCTTTATCTGGTGGCAAAAATCTTGTACCAGATGTTCCTTTATTTGATCTGTTTTATGATTAATCAGATTTAGCTCAAAACCAGAATGAAAATCCCGCTATGGCACCTGGCTGCCACCGCATAATAATTTGCTTTGAAGTGGAGGGGAAGGCTCATTTAGTCTTTGAAATGCTGTGGTGCAGACCCATAAGTTTTCATTCTGATATATTTTGGAGGAAGGGACTGTAAAAGTGAATATAATAGCTGTCGGCAGGATAATTTTCCAAACATCTCAAACTGGTACATGCTACTAATTTCTCCTAAAGGCACTGCTAAAGGAAGTTTGGATAGTAAACAGTTCTGCACACAAGCTCTCACACCTGGCCAGGAGGCACTGATGCCACTCCAATAGGGCTGGGATGGAGTCTGGGATGATGCTTCACCATCCATAGGGCTAAACTGCACCCAAGTAATAAAATTCCATGTCTCTGTAGAATCAAAATGTGCCAGAAGGAAAGTGTTTGTAGAGGCATGTGTCCAAAGTTTATCAAGAGGGGGAAATTTTAGGTTTTTATAAGACTGATGAGTCAAGCAATGTGGAGGTATGTTTGGGATGGAAAGGAAGCACTTCCCTTGGGAAAAGCAACTAAAATATAAATGTGAAGTAGCATCACTGCTTTGCTCCAAATCAAGATATTTTTGGCAGGTGGAGCTGATATACAGCAGAGGGTGGCAACAGCACTTTATTAATAATAAATGGATCTATTACAATTGATTTTATTGTTGTAAGGACAAATGATTTATGTATTTCCAGGGCATGTCAAATAACCATCAGCTTCCCAGGTTTGTCAGTGCAGGCACACCAATTTGCGTGGCATACCATCTTTTCTTCATGATCTGCTGCACAACTGTGAATACACCATTGATAAATATCATAACAGGATCCATTTGCAATACTTATTAAGTATCTCTGATTTCAGCACCGCCAGGTGTAAGTCTTAAAAAACCTTTGTTTTTTAGATATTACCTCTGTGCTCCTGGCAAATGGCAAATATATGCTCCTCGAGAGCAGTAAAATATGGAAACCTAATAGGAGATTGTGGAAATGGATAATGACTTCTGTGGAATGACATTATGCATTATGCATTATTATTATTTTAATCATTTGCTATCACTGAGAAAGATCCCACTAGGTTATTCCTGATACCGTGTTTAGGAAATAAAAGAGGCAGCTAAAGCTGTACACTTTACTTCACAACACTTACAAGATGAAATTGAAAATTTCATAAATAGATTGCATTGAGATCTAATAAAAAAAGAGACGAGTTCTCTCCTTAGGCAATTTTCATGTAGGTTTCTGAATAGGTGCTGTGTGAATGCTATAAACTATGGAATTAATCCAAAGTTACTAATGGTAGGACTGGTTCCCTCTGCCACCCCTTGGTAGTACTGTACAGGCACTTAGGTGTCCAAATCTCAATCATTTCAGTAACTGGACCTTCAGGACTAATGATGTAGAATAAATTCATAATTACCTATAAGGATGTGCTCATGGGTATTTGTCAGATGAACTCAAGGTGTCCACTGTCTTGGAAAATCACATTTTATTAAGCAAAGGTAATTTTCTTATGGTTCTTGAAGTTATGGGGTATATTAATTTTGGAATAAACTGGAGAAAGAAGTACTTTGAACTGACTAATATGCACCATGGTCTGGACAAAAATTTTACCATGGGAGTTTGAAACAGACTGAATCCAATATTTTTCTCTCTTTTATCTACTTTTCATACTTTTTCTGAGCACTGGCCATAAACATTATTTTTTTGGACAAGGGGTTTCTACTCCACTCTTTGGAAATGAATTTGATCTCTCCTTGCATGTGGGTGTAGCATGACTGAGTACAACAGGATGGCAGGTAAAGAAGTTGGCCTATGTTATAAAAGTACCTTAATTTATGAGGTAATAAAATAATTTGGAAGTTTCTTTTGAAAGAGATGCTTTTTTTTTTTCCCCTCAAAATTGTCCTTTAAACAGACTTAGAAGGTGATGAGTTCTTTTCTGTTCTAATAACTTTTATGAGCCTATTTTTATGAGAAACAAACCTTGCAATCAGCATTAAGATTTCCCATTTATGCCTTCACTAAAGCATATTCAGTTAACTACAAAATGTCACTCGTCCTGAGCAGGTGTTTGGGTATCACAAGCTGGTATTGAGCTGCCCTTTAGCAGACTTGCATCAGTTCACTGCATTTCACCTGAACCAGAGTATGGTCCAGCACCACCTCTCAAGCATTTCGCAAGAAAGGTAATATAACAGAATTTCTTTAGGAAGACGGAGATTAGAACAGATCGAGGTTAAGGATTCCATGGTTTTGGATTTCGGGGTTTTCTTGTCCCATTTATTGTTGCAGTTGTGAGGCAGATCTTCACACTGACCTGTTTTTATGTGGTTTTTAATACGTCCCAATTTATGTATTAAAGCCTCGCCAAACCACCTCGAATGCCAGGCAGCAATTTCCATCCGTGACACTTGGTATGCAAATATCCACATTACAAGTCACACACATGGAGAACTTTTCCTGCAGCTGTTGAAGATGCACATTCAGAAACTCTTTAATAATGAAACCACTGTTGCACTGCAGTAATGAAAAATTCCTTTAGGGATGTTTTCCCCGGCAGGGACAGCGTGTAATGCAAACCCCTGAATTCAGAAAGGGTGGGTGTTTTTGTTCTTTTTTTAATCTTTGGTCTTTCTTCCCTTCTCAGTTCTCTCAAACACTTTCTCCCTTCTTTCTGCTCCTGTGTCAGCTGCTGCCTGGCAACTTTTCTCTGTCTGGTGGGACAGGGCAGGGCACCCGACTGCCTTTGGACTGGCTGCCAACACCATTCCCTAGCAACCCAGTGGGGCACTCGTGATGCTCCCCAAAGGGCCGCACACACCGCCAGCAACCTTCACACCTACTGCCCCTGTCACATCAGGCAGTGGGGGAATCATCAAGGTGACCATCCCTACCCACACACCTACTCGAAGGCCATGGCTGATACACAATACATAACAGCACAACCAAATTTTTAGTGATGCAATCAAGGTAATTTCATAGTGACTAATGCCAGAATCACCTTTTCCTGATAATTAATATTCCTGTGTTGTGTTATACCAGTGAGTACAAATGATTGGTTCTACTTTGTTTAATTTATCTCAATAAGAGATTTCATAATATTCTATAGCTTGATGAATTAATTTATTTAACTTGTCAGAGTTAATAACTCTGATTGGAAGGAAGAAGTTATAAAGTACCGTAGGTGCAAACAGATCTCTAGCAGCAGTTTTAATTTTGAATTTACTTCCGACAAGAACTTCACTCCAGTCTCCTATATAATTAAGTTTTTTTCTAGCTGTTACAAGGAAAAGAGATTCCCTCAATTCCTTTCTGTCTCTCTCCTCTCTGTCTGCTCTCTGTTCAACTCCCCAGTGCTTCTGGTTTGGTTCTGTCAAATGGGACTGACTGGAGACTTCAATAAACATTTGACAAACTAGTCTGGTTCCTGCTCTGTGTATCTGCCACCCGTCCTGCGTTTCTCAGCGTTCAGCCACCACGCAGAAATCTGAACACAGTTGTGTGCCTGCAAACAACAGCAGGGAGGCTGGAAATGAAGAAACTGCTTCCAGCGAAAATCGCCATTCCTTTTTTTTCCTCAAGTCTGAGGTTTAGGAAAAGCATGTCATACAGCAGGTGGTTGCTTAAGGCATCTGAATTATAATACGGGTATAGATGCTGCTTGGATTCCAGTCACTTCAGCAAATGTTTTTAGGTTTATTCATAGAAGATATACATTGAACCTTACATACAGGTCTTGGTGCAGCCTTTTTTTGATGTGGAAAGGAGATATGTGAGCGCCGGTTACTTCTATGTATTTTCACTGTATTGTTGAGGTTGTCCCATCCCATCATATAGAGATGTCCCATCCTTCCATCACTTCATAGCGAGCAATGTTTAAAGGAAATGATGCTGAGGGGAATGATTTATCAAAGGTCAACTTTTATTTGTTCAGCAGCCTGTATTTGAAAACCAGGCTTCTATGAGAATTATCACCTCATGGCATTATCTTAAAGCCAGCTACATTTTTAGGCAGCAATTTGACAAATGATTACTTACAGGTAATTGGGTTTTTAGTCATAATTCTGGCTGCATACTCTGTATCGACACTTTATGTCCTGTAAACAAGGAGGCCACTGACTTTTATTATGAATATTATTTAAATATTTTAATGAGTTTATGTGCATATATGATCAGCAGTATTGAAAGCAAGACCAATCAATTCTTCAAAGCCTCCCATAAATGTTCATGTTTAAAATGGGCACTAAATGGCACTGTATCATTAAAGGAAATTATTCAAGGAGAGTAGTGAGGACTGTTGTTAAATAAGTATGGAATAAGAATGAAAAGGAGCAAATTAGATGGTTGAAAAGCAAGATTTTAGTTGAGGAGCTTTTGTGAGGAGGCACGAAAGGGCAGCACGCCAATTAACAGATAATGTTTGGGGGAAAGGCATGACCACTTGTAACCTTGCAGACTTTGAGACTTTTGCAGAAGATGGAAGAAGTCAAGATGAAAGAAGGCTGCTCTGTAAAGACAGTTCTGTATCCCGAGAATTCTGGGACAGCGTGTTCGCTGTGAATATGTGCCTTTGTACCATGTGACAGTCCTGGCGTGTGGGAAATGTCACTGATTTAAGCAGGAGTTCCTCAAAACTTGGAATTCCCTTGTTTTCCTTCACACATTTTCTCACTTGGCTCTACCATCTACATATTTTCCCACTTGAAATGCAAAAGGTTGCTCAAATAAAATCACAGTTAATGCCTAAGAGCCGTGTAGGTGGCTTGGAGGGGTTGTGGGAGGACACAGAGCAACCTCATCCATAAACAACGGTGGAACGATGTTCCAATGTGACATTCAGCATGACTTCATTTTGGTTATAAAAACAACTGATTTCCAAGACACTGCCAGATTTTTTAGCCTTAATTCAGATCTGTTTCTGTATTAACAAAGGTTTTCTACTCTGGGATCCATAACTCTGCTCAGTTATGACTGTATAAATACTGATTGACTGAGGGGGAATTACACAGGCTTTACAGGCAGTAGCTAAATGCAGAATTTGATCCAACTGGATTTTTTCCCTTCGGCTGTAAATTGTTTGCAGTAATAAAGTGACCTGCACCCTTCTATGAGTCCCACCAGTCCCCGACCTCAGAGGTGACCCTGAGACCCAGGTTGGGCTCTTCGGTTCTTGGGCAAACAGGGCCCTTCCCGCGGGTTAACAGAATTAATGAAATATTTGACATTTATCCTAGGTTGTGTATTGTTCTGTCCTTTAGCATCACTTCATCTTTCTGGCCCTGGAAGCTTCTTGGCTGTACTGCTTCATATAAAAGATATTTAGGTTCTGTGCTGTGGGTATAAACATGGGGGTGAAAGAGCTGAGGCTTTACCCTCGGAACGCGAAGGTCTCAGCCGTCAATTTTAGTGCCTGGCTGTCTTTGGAGAAAACTAATATCTGAGGATGATGCAAAAGCTTTAGCACCTTTCTCCTGTTAAAGGGCTCGGTTAAAAAAAAAAATGTGGGAAGATGTGATAAGCAAACTGTATTTATGTTATGAGATGATTTCAAGCTAATACTCTTATGTAAAGTCACAAAAGCCAAAGCAGTGAACAAGTATTGGCTGGGAGCTCAGACCTACCTCAAGACAACTAAGAGCACTTATAGTACATTGAGTAATCGTTGGTGTTTTGAGATGGCACTGTGTTATTAAAGTAGTATGAATACTGTGAATCAGTAAAAAAAAGCCCCATTCAAGGCCAGGTTGGATGGGGCTTGGAGCAGCCTGGTCTAGTGGAAAGTGTCCCTGCCCATGGCAGAGAAGTGGAACAAAATGGTCTTTAAGGTCCCTTCCAAATCAAACCTTTCCATGATTCTGTGAAGCATCACTAACCAAAGTCAAGTTTGGCAGAGCAGCTTTGGACATTAGCTTTTCATCCACAGCCCAAAGACATGCATCCCCTTCCCTCAGCACCACCATTCCTGCAGCTTTACATGGCACATGGGCTTTTTTTTAATATTTTTTTTTTCTTTTTGCTGACTCACCCACCCGAGCCTCCCGCGAGTTTGCCTTTGCAAACTTAAAAACAAAAGAATCACCTCAGATTTTCAAGAGAAAACCCACAGCCCCAAGCGAGGCAGGAGGGAACAGGGACAGGGGCTGATGGGCGCATCCCGTGAGGCGGCTTCGCGCCTGGCGGTCAGCGCGCTGGGCGGTGCGGGGCTGTGGGGCGGTCAGGGCAGTGCGGGACAGCGTGCGGAGCTGTGCGGGGCGGTGCACGGAGATGCGCGGGGCGGTGCGAAGCGGTGCGGGGCTGTGCGGGTATTGCGTGGTTGTGCGGGGCAGTGCAGGACAGTGTGCGGGGCGGTACGTGGGGCGGTGTGCGCAGCTGTGCGGGACAGTGCGGGGTGGTGCTGGGCGCTGCAGGGCGCTGAGCGGGGTGGTGCGCGGGTGTGCGGGGCAGTGCAGGGCGGTGCGTGGCTGCACGGGGGCAGTGCAGGGCGGTACGCGGGGCAGTGCGGGGCGGTGCGCGGGGCGGTGCGGGGCGGTACGCAGGACCGTGCGGGGCGGTGCGCGGGGCGGTGCGGGGCGGTGCGCGGGGCGGAGCGCGGCTCTGCCGGCCGCCGGCGCCCCGCGCTGCCCGCTCGCTGCGTGCGGCGAGCCCAGCCGCGCTCCGCGCTCCAAAGTGCCGGCGGTGCCCGCGGCTCCTCCCGCACAGGCTCCGCCGCTCCGCACCCGCGGCCGACAGGCTCGGCTCCTGCCTCTCCTGCCTTGCTCCCGCCGCGATGTCCGCGCTGCTCCTGGCGCTGGCGATGCTCTGGGGATTACCGCCCGTCGCGGAGGCGCTGACAGCGGCAGCCCGCGGAGGTAAGGGCGCGTCCGCGGAAGGGCGCGGGGCCGCGGGACTTCCCGCCGGTGTCGGCTTCTGCCGGGGAATAAGTTTTGCTCCTCGGCACCTTGCGCGGGGCGGCCGCGGCCGCGGACCGTTCCCCTCTTCCCATCCCCTCTTTCCGCGCTGCCCTCTCCGCGCTCCCCTTGCCGCGGTCCCTGTTCGCGCTCCCTCTCCGCGCTCCCCTTGCCGCGGTCCCTGTTCGCGCTCCTTCTCCGCGCTCCCCTGGCCGCGCTCCCGCACGACTGGGCTGCGGGGCGAGCCCTCGGCGGCGACGAGTGTATGGAGGCGAGAAGCGGGATGATGTCCCGCAGTGATCTGGGTTGCCTCACCACGCACTACCCGCGGGGTGCGTTCCTGGGAACCGCCGCCGCTGTTGCGGAGCGTCCCGGTCAGGGTCGGGGCTCCCCGGACCGGTCCCGTGGCCAGGCGGCGATGGTGCCGCAGGAGCGGCGAGCGCCCTGCGCTTCCCCGAGCCTTCCAAAAGTTCCCTCCTCAGTTTTCCCCGAGTTGCCGCTCGCTCGGTCCCTGAACTTGGATTTGGGCAGCGGGGCTCGGGGGTCCCGCAGCCGCGGGGTGGGCGATCGCAGAACTTCCAGCTCTGCTTTGCTCCTCAGAAGTCTCTGATCCAGGAGGGTGGCGGTCCTCCCGCCGGAGCGGGGCTCGGGGTTTCGTGTCGCTTATTATACAGTCACCAGACCTCTCTTATTTTCCTGGGAGGTGTTTGAATTGGGTATTTTCTAAGTACAGCCCAAGTTCCCCTTCTGTGCGGCTCAGGTGCGGGAACAGCAGCGTGCTGCTCTGACTCAGGTTTTCTTACCGCTGTAGAAAACACTGCCTGTCAGAAGACTGTTTGTCGGCTTATTGTAGCCCTTCAGCTTCAAAACTGCGTGTTCCCATGAATGAGATGCCCTGGGTGGTGTTGTACCTCGTCTGTGAGGTTTTAGCTGGATTTCAGTAGAAATGTAACTCTGTAAAGCCTTGAATTCTCACTGTTAGACATTCAGCTCCTCTACATCACGTACACACCATCTCCTAAATTGTTTACTAACTGCTTACAACTCGTTCGGGTGAGTGCGGGTGTGTCTGTATAGTCGGTCTGGGATATAGATTTCTGCTTCAGCCGAAATACCAAACCTCTCCGGTCCCTTTCTCATGTATCTGTCAGAATTACACAGGTGATTCATGCTGTAAAAATGAGAAATAACTACCTATCAAAGAGAAAAGTCTTGCTGCTGCATCACAAACTTGTCTGTTTAAAACGCTGCATCACAAGGTGCAAGGATGCTGCAAGGAAATGAGGATAGTATTCCATGGAAAGGCTCTTAGGAAATCTTTTCAGTTTTCTGAAGGGTACATACGCTTTTGCTTTGGTTCACAAAGATTCGTGGTCGTGGTGGTGCTTGTTTGATGGAAAATATTTCAAGAACTTTCCATGGTATTCGCAAAATGGTCAGATTAGATTTTAGCAGCTCTAGTGTGCATCTGATCTTATGAATAAAAATCAAACTTCCAAACATTTTGTGGAATTGTTCTGGAAACTGATTTGTTGCTCTGTCTTCCTTGATAGAGATAAGTAACTGCCAATTATTCATGAATATTAATTTCTGGTATTTAAATTTTGCTTCATTTTCCCTTTGGTGCCTTTCCCCCCCCCCCCCATAGTTACCTTGCTCTGATTTAGTGTTTCACAAGAAAAAAAAAAAAAGTGCTGTCAGCCTATATTAAAATCAATCCTGTCTTAAAAGGCAGCATCCTTGTAAATCATACCAGCCCAAAAAGTGGGATAAATCAAATTTACTTAGAATCAACTAACTCATCATATCATAATGTCATGTCTTATCAAAACCGAGTGCTGCACAAATTAAGACTTAAAAGGCATTTAGTTTAAAAAAAATGTCAAGTGGTCTCAACCTAAAAGGGATTCAGGATGAGGCATCCAGAAAGGGAATTACATTTGCACATCAGATAAACTTTATGATACAGTGCAAAAATTATTGACCATACCAAGCTGATTTTCCTTTACAGGAGGAAATTCTGAGTCACTGGAGCATGCTCAGCTTAATATATGTGAAAGGCATTGAAATTTGGAATGCACTGAGGCTCGCCATTGGTAATAAGAGAATTGGGAAAATGTCATGGGTTGTGTTAATAGCAGTGTTGTGGTAGCCATGGTAATATAAAATACTAGTGAGGTGCTGTAGGGAGAGGTAACACCTTCTGTTAGACCAGTGGATAATATCAGGGGGGAAAAGAAGAGGTGGGGGGGGAACCCCACCGAACTTTGAATTATCTAAACCTTTTCTCTGCATTTGAAATACAATTAAATGCTTCCAGTCTTATCAGTTCTGTCCTCAGCCAGGTTACAGCTCCTCTAATTTTATGTATACAAAACACTGTGAAGAGAAAATGACATGGAGATGGGGAGCTGGAAATGAGATGGGAGAAGGAAGTGAGGAGTGTGATAGGATAAAGGATAAGTCCTGCAGTTGAGGTTGTGCCACTTTAAGCCATAAAGAGGTATGATTTCCTCTCCTTGTGCTTCAGTCCTCCTTTTCCTGAGGAGACTGATGGACCCAGATTCCTTGCAACAGTTGCAACTCCGTCACAGGATAACTGCAAAAAATGAATTTCAGAAGTCTGAGAGAAACCTTGCTAACAGCTCAGGAAGCTGAGAACACATTTGTTACCTGCTCTCCCCACAGACGTGCAGGGAAACTTCACAGGTCCCGTCGGTGCTCTGTGGTTGTGGTGGGCGTGTTTCTCTCCCACAGCTCTCCCCAGCCTTGGAGCTTCACCCTGGCTCCGTGCCTAGGCTCCTGCACCCCTTTTCTCTCATCCTTGTTTGGTTTTTGTGTCTCTGCTGCTGTGAACAGCGTTACATGGATCCACTGTACTAATTGGCATGATTACCTAGAGGAGATCCAAATTACATAGATGTCCCAGCTAATGGGAGCTTGATTGGATAATCCCCACAAGCGGGTGGTGTTGTCAGTGAGATGTGTCTCCACACCAGTATTAATGGGTGGCATTGCTCGTTATGAATCGACTTGCTGTCTGTGGTGGGACTGCTGCCTTGTTTGTGTCTGGTTTTGGTGTCACATCATCCCTGCCAGCAGCACTGAGCTGCGCTCTCGCTGTGGAGTCTTTCACGTGAGGTTTTAGTGTTTTGGAGCTAAAAAACCCTGTAGGTGCTGGTGTGGTGAAACAGCTCGTCAGCAAAGTCTTGCAAGAGATGCTCCTGCAAAGGGAGACTTTACAGAGGATGGGAAAATGTTGCCATATAACTTAAAACTCAAGTTCCCTGGGTGATGACGTATAACTGGGTTTTGTTATAATTTAAAAGCTGTTTTAAATAAGGAAAGACTAATCTTTGTGAATGCTACTCCTATTCAGAGTCACATACGCTTCCAAAACTTCTGTCTTCATTCCACTTAGCAGGGAATTTACTGTTTTTGCAGTGTCCTTTGACCGTATTTAAGTGAAAGCTGGAAGCAAATTACTTTGAAGTGGAATTTTCAGGCTTAAGGTTAGGCTGATGTGAGTTTGGCTTACTCACCCCTGTAGCAGAAACACAAAACAGGTAAAATAAATTTGTCTCCTTGGGATAACTGCCAATGGCCTTCATTCCCTGGTGAGGTGTCACAGCAGGTGACACTGACTACATCAAGAGGCTTTATAACTACCTTGTTATTAGTAGCTTTATTCTGGAACCCGGGTGTACCAGCACTGCTGTACTTCACCAGACTGAGATCTAGCTTGGCCATCTGTTGGAAAGTATTCTTAAAAACCCTAAAAAAGCTGTTTCTGTGCTGTACAACAGAGGTGTATGTTCCATAGCTAAGTTGGTTATGTCCTGAACCTTGGATAATAAGTATTAGTGTCTTACATGCAAAAGAGATGCCTCCAGGGTCACAGTGACTTTGCTGTTTATTTATTTACCCTAAGGAACAATATTACATAAGAACTTGCCTGTCATTGGACAGGTAAAATTACACAGGTGGGTGAAAATATATAGAGGAGTTTGGGACACTACATGGAAGGATGTGTGATAAGAGTTAATGAGAGACAGAAATTGTGGGAGATGTCCACAAGTGCAGTTTCAGTGGCTGGTTGGTTTTGTAGGCACTCAGTGGTGTGTGTATGTCCTCACACAAACCCGTGACACTTCTGGAGCCTGAGCAAGCTCTTTGTGTGGGTTTCTGTGAACAGACATGCATGTTTTCTCTTACCTGGGTTGTTCTCTCAGGTTCAGAGGTATTGAAGACCTGTAGTTTA
Organism: Lepidothrix coronata; assembly: GCF_001604755.1. Taxonomy (NCBI): domain Eukaryota; kingdom Metazoa; phylum Chordata; class Aves; order Passeriformes; family Pipridae; genus Lepidothrix; species Lepidothrix coronata. The sequence goes on along the minus strand of NW_016690355.1, from coordinate 1,729,637 downwards.
ATAAAAATGAAAGCGGTAGAGACACACAAAGTATTTAAAGGGTAAGATGCATTTCAAAGTTCAAAAGTAGGTGTTTGATGTGAAAAGACTATATGCAAACTTGTTCTGAAGCAAGCCTTTTACTAATTTATCATAGAGCTTCTGCTGATGCTCTGGCATGTTGAAGTAGCTGTCCTCCAAAGACTCGGAGAGCAGCTCTTACTTCACACAGTGCTGCTTTTGAAGTGTTCCGTGGCTGCTGCTATGTAAATCTGAGCATATGCCATACCTTTGAGGTTCATATGGACCCCGATCTTTCTGCATTTGAAGTGGCAAAACTCACATTGACTTCAGTCTGCAGATTGGAGACACGTGTGTTCCTCTAGCACCTTCTTACAGGTCTTTTTATTTGCAGTTGAAGAAAATAGGCTTCTCTTCACTGCATTGGCTCTAAGGACGTATGTCATTTTAACTCATAAATTTAGAATTGTGGCTTTCTCTAGAAATGCTGGTAATTTAGATAATAGAACATTGTTTTTGTTACAGTAGCATATTTGGAATCCCAGCATGTTGTTGCTTCTTCCTAGTTTTTTTGTATTAATCTGTTGTTTAATAGTCTTGTTCTTCAAATGCAATTAAAAATTTTTGCTTAGAGAACTCGTTTTAATTGCACTTACTCAAAACATTCTTAATGATGAACAGTGAAGATGAAAATAGCAGAACTTGGCTACTTTTATGCAAGTCATCCAGACTATTGAGTCTGTATTTAATGTCAGTTTGGGCTAAGTGTAGACATTGCAGAACTAGGTCTTATATTTGTAAGTGCAATTAGGAACTAATTGGTGTTTTTTTTAAATATAATTACTCAAATAATGACTTTACACCTTCTGTCCAACCCACTAGTTTGTTTTTTAATTAAACAAGTTGATTTTTTTCCCCTCTTAAATTATATCTATTGAAGAGATGAAAATATTTGTAAATTTATTTCAGCTAACTAGTCAGTTCTTGACCATAATGGGAAAACTTCCCAAGATGTATCAAAACATAGTGCTGTAAAGTGGTAAAAAACTTCCTTTTTAGGCAGTTGGTGAAGTGAAATAACCAGGACTTGTCCCTGTAAAATCTGTTGCCCAGCTCAGTCCTGGTCCTGCTGACAGGGCACCTTCCCCTCGTGTGTGAGAGGATGCTCCAGAGCCTCTGCAGGCTGGGGAAGGGCTGTTTCCCGTGGGTGCCAGGCTGTGTGAGAGCAGGATTGGACCTCACTAATGGAATTCCAATAAAATTCAGTCAGTGCCTTTTAATTAGATTTAATGGGAACTGGGAAGGATCATTAGAGACAAACACATGCTTTTGCCAGTAATATGTTCACTATATTATTAATCTGATTTAATTTGCAAGATCCTCGTAGCAGGAATAAGATTTTTCTCTGTACCTGGAAAGTGTTATATGGGCCTATTCTATTTTGTTATTATCTATGTCATTGCTTCCCAAGCAGTATGTAAATATAGAATTGAAATTGGGCTCTGTGTGTGGTGTTTATGAACCCTACCAATCCGAGGATGGAGCTGGATGCTGGGGAGAAGGCTGTATGTCTCTTTAGCAACCACATTTTTATTGACCATTTTGCAATAAATTGCAGTGGTGTATTAATAACAAAACACTGAAATATGTAGAGTGTGCTGCTAAGTAATAGGGCTTTTTAAAGATGATGTAATGCCAGTGTGGAAGTGAGGCATGCCTGGAGATTTTTATTTCCATTCAGTCAGAAATACAGTCTCATTCTCTGAGGCGGAAAAACAGATTAGAGTGTTACGAGTTCTAGGCATGGTACGTTGAATCCCGAAATACACTTTCCAAACCCGCCGGATGTCCCTAAACACCTCTCCCGCTGCTTCCTGCTGAGTGATGGGGCCTTCCAGAGGAGCCAAACTGTTGGAACTCAGCTTCGCTTCAGGAACAAGAATGTACCTGTTTCCTTTCCTTGGTAATATCAGTGTGTTTTGGACTATCTATTGCCTGATTGTCGGTAGGACATCCCTTGCTAACTTTTGGGCATGGCACTATTGCACAAATGTGCTTCCAGTGCAGTAGGATAAGTGCTAGAAGATAAAAGTTAAGCTTTCAGAATAATATCTGTAATTCCTCAAAGTTTTCACTACCACAGAGCTCTGTTTTTAATAGCAGTTAATAAGAGTCACTATTGTCTTCCCTCGGATGAGCAAAGAGAATGAACAGGTGCAGTTGGGGTTTTTCCAGTGATATATTGGAGTGGGAATGGACCATGTACAAGACAAATGCTGATGCAATGCTCTGCAAAGGCAGTATTTTTATGTGAGGTGTTCTGTCTAGGAGGCTGTTCTGTGAACACGTGCACACACCCCACAGAAATACCCATGTGGCTTTCATATAATGCTTTATGATTTTAATTTACTTACCTGCAAACTAGTGAAAATATCTTGTCAGCCATTTTTAAAATACAATTCTGATATTGTACAAATAGTTTGGGCTGCTTATGAGGTTCTCAGAGGCTGTGATATGGTGTAGAACACTTGGGTTTCCACCTCTCTTAACGTTCAGGAAGGTCTTTTTCGTCAAACACAGTTCTTCTGAATAATTCTAAGGCACTGGAAGTACCAAAAACCTACCATTTCTGATATGTCCATTTTCAGTGTATTTTTGTTTTTTAAGAAATGCTGCAGTGTGATTTAGTCATAAAAATACAAGTGTAAAAAAGTTACAGTAATGCAAAAAGATAATGAAAAATAGCAGTAAAGCAGTAATTTTCTAGATGATAGTTAGGTTTCCACAAAACACCTGCCTCTTTTTGCTTGCAAATACTGTGAAGATAAAAGAGGAGAGAGCAAAGTAAGTTCATTGCCAGTTGGATGCTCTTTTGCATCTGCAAACACACACTGATTTACTCAAAGTATATTGATATTTGTGTAAAACTGTGTGCTTATGAAATGAAGGTGTGTCATTTGCCAATGAGACTCTTTCTTCTCTGGAGGAGAACAGTTTTTATTTATGTTTTGCTGCGATAAACAAATAGACTTCAGGTCTGAATCTAGACCGCTGAACTCAATGGATTCTTTGTTTTGTCCTTGCTGGTTATAGAATCAGGTTGCATGTAAATGTAAGGGAACTTTAGACCATTTTATTTAAATTTCACTGGTAGCTCTTAATTAGAGGACCGTTAATTAAATTACATTTTCTGTATTGTCCCATGACTTTTATGCAAGAAATATCTATTTCTTGCGATATTTTTATTTCAGTATTTCATTTGATTTTGACAGGGTTTCTTAAACTGAACCCACTTTTATATTTCTCATGTCTAATTTCAAAACCTGTGGATCAAATGCGGGATTACTTCTCCCTTTTGAGTTTATAGTAATCCTCTAGAAGAGGATTTATTACATAAGTTATTTCTGATGAAGTTAAATTGATAATTTCTCATGTAAAATTTTGGTTTTTGCAAAGAGACCACCTTCCCATGAAGTCAGAGAACCAGAGGAAATTCCAGACAGCTCAATATGGCAAGATGTGTATGTTTTATTGCCTGGAAGTCATTAGGTTAGTTAAACCTGGTTCTGTGTAATACAGATGAAGTAATACACTGCAGGTCTTCTGGATAAAGCACTACACTTTTCGTGATGAAAAATGTATCTTGGTTTTGGAGATGTGGAAGGAATATAAAGGTTGTACCTTTTCATGCAGCACAGTGGTTCTCTATGAATGTTTGCAGACTTACCCAGGGATGAGCAGGCTTGACTTTCTTTTGAAACCTGTCTTAAAATAGCTGTTTTTCCAGCAGTATATAATAAAGTATAACTAGGGGTAGGTCAAGCCTGTGTGTTCTCCATTGCTGGTACTCATGTACCTCCTGGAGGGAAACTGTCCTGACCTCCAAGATCATAAGGAACACTCAGTTTAAAACCAAGGCTTATTTTGTGTGACTGTATTGAAGTTGGGTTTTTTGAGTTGGGATGTTTGCAGGCAGTGGGAGTTAAGGGCTGGAAGCAATGGAGGAAGGCTGCAAAATGGAATTTGTTCCTCTGGGGGCCACATTCTAAGCCAAGTGTTTTATTTTTACATTTAGATTACAGACAGAATGGTTCCTTCGTAGTAGTGTCTTATAGTAAGTAGTCTTAGGCAGAGCAATTGAGACTGCAGCATTAAATCATGTGCAAGGGAGATGAAGCAAGTCGAGACTGTGGAAGCATGAAAACCAAAGCACCGTCCCAGGCCTGCAGCTTGTTGGGTTGAATTGCTGTTATGCCTTTGGCAGAAACAAAGCAAGGCTGTGTGGGACCAAGAAAGGTGTTTTGCAGGCAGTGTCTTGGAGCCTCACCAGAGCTGCAGCAGGTGATGCTCTAGGCCTGCTGTAAGCCACTTCTGTGGGAATATGTTGTGTGTGTATACATATCTATATAAAACCTTGGATATACAGGGAGAGCCATGAAAGGTATATTGCTAAGCACAGCAAAGCCACGAGTACCAGGGCTTTTTTGAGCAGACAAAATCTTATGCCCTGACCCAAGTGGCCCATTATCACACTTCTGCAAATTGGAGCAAGCTGTTCAGGTCAGTGTGTATGTGCAGACCCTTCTGAATGAATTCCTTGGCTTGCACTTGCTGTGTTACATTTCTTTCTCTGAGTTTCCCATGGCTGTGACTTGAACAGAGTTGACAGTATACAATATTACCTATTTACTCTGTAGATTATACTCCTCTGGAGAATTGGTGTCAGCTAATCTGCCACTTCTGCGTTTTCAGAGACCTGTGAACTGCATCTCCAGTAATATCACAGGAGAGTGCCAGACCAAGGTTTCTATAATTTTCTTATTTATTTCCCTCAGATTTCCAGGCATGCATGTCCAGGTCTCTAGCCTTTGCCACTTACTTTGTCCTGTGAATAGTTTCCTTTCTGTGCAGAAATTCTCTCTGTCAATATCCAATTTTGGCGACTCTTAGGGCGGTAAGAAGTTTGAAGCAGATGGTTGTCAACAGATGATGACAAAATTCTGAAATACTGCTCTGATACAAACTGTGAGGCTCAGTATTTAAAGCACATTCAAGTGTATAAAACCTGCTTGTATTTCTAATGCCATTACTACCTTAGCTGTGGAATATTTTTGGAATAATGCATATGTTTCTTTTCTTTTTTTTTTTTTTTGAAAACAGCAGAACTCTGTATACCAATTAGTGGTGTTCAGTAATGAGTGTATGAACCATGTTATGATTTTATGTCAGAATTGTTAAATGCTCCTCGATGAAACCACATTGATTTACATTAATTGGTGGCCTGTCTTCTCCCGGTGGTGTCACACTGTGTCAAAAGTGCCTCACAAAAAGATGTAAAATAACTAAACTCACAGTGATTGCCATTCTGCTGTTGACTGGTGCTCCAAAGACTATCAGAAAAAAGCTTCAAAATTCAGGAGAACTTAATAAGTGGCTGTGAGTCTTGGGAGCGTAACTAAAAGCATTTGCATAAAATGAGCGCTGAGGAGCTGGTAGGTGGGGCACAACTCAGATCCTGCTTCTGCTAATCCAGCAACTCAAAGTAATTTAAGTGCATTAAAGGCTGTTTATGTGTCTATGAAAAGCATGATGCAAATATGCAAATTTAAGAGAGTGTCTTCCACAAGTTTATATATCTTAATGAGAAATGTCAGAGCGCAATACATCAACAGTCTGCTTTGCCCCACGGTAGCCAGTTTTTTCTAAAGATAGCACAGCATGTCCTTGGTGTGGTCCTAGGAGTAAATTAACATAGCAGAGTGCTTGCTCTTGGATTCAGCTGATGACTCTGCTGCTGATTTTGGGGAGGAAATACCTGTTTGCTGAGGGTGATCATCTCCAAATGGTCACCACTGCCTGGTTGTGAATGCATACAACTAGTTTAAAAAAAAATCTCTGTGTATCATTCCATTTGCTATCCTGTTCTATGTTGAGTGGAAAAGTTGCCTCGCCAGAGTGGAAATCGTTGAATGCTTGTATGTCATGGGACATTTCAGAAGCGTAAGCTGGTCATGGGCTTTGTGTTCATGGGCAGGCAGAGTAGTAACTCTACTGGTTTGCATCTGATTTCTCATTGTGAATTCTTATTTTGCCTCAAGTAGGATGTCTCTCTCAATTTTTCCTTTTTTTTTTTTTTTATTTCTGTATCAAATTTACAAAATCTCATGCCTGGGAAAATCCTTTACAGCTTCAGGTGACCGGGTGCTGCAGAGCTCGTCACAGAGTAGCAGCTTTTGATGATACAGGTGCCTGTTGAATGGAGGGAAATGCAGCTGCAGGGAAACAAACCAGGAGTGAATGGGGAAGGGTTATTTGTTAAATGACAGGATTATTTCATTTGATTGGGAGCAAGAAAGTCTGTGTCCAGTACCAAAAAACCCTGACAGCTTCCAAAGTGATGCTGAACCAAAAAGAGCTTATATTTCTGAACATGTGAAGAGATAAGCAGCAACATTTGCTATGTGCAAGTATTGTCTTCTATAAGCCATGGGGAAATCAACAACTCTTCTTTCTTTCTTGAAAATACAGGAGCCTTCTTGAAGCACTTGCTTTTGGGAATCAGTGTATTAGGGAAGAGTTCATGGGTGATCCGGACCTAATTTTTATAGAAATGAATGGTAGCCCATGGTGGGACTTCAGGTCTGCATGGTTGTATTTTATATTCACCTCCCTTATTCTAGACTTAAAGAATTCTTTTTTTTTTCCCTCCACTGATAAATAAGTGAAGGTTTAAAGTAACTCATCCCAACAGAAATCATTGCCACTGTAAGGAGGAAAAAAAGGAAGTCAGCAGTAGTGCAGTGATGTTTTAATAACACAAAGTAATCCCCCCATACTTCAATAATAAAGCTACGTGGGCTGCAGTCAGCTTTCCTGTTGGCACCTTCCTATTGACACCTTTCTGTCAAAAAAGATGAAGTGAAAAGTAAAATCTAACTCTGTTTCCTCTTATGTTAAATGTATTCTGCAAAGCTTTGGTGGAATACAAAGCTTGTGGACTTTGCAGACAGTGTTTGCATTTGGGACTTGTGGGAAAATTTATGTGAACTTTGTGCTGTGGAAATCGTTGCCCTTTAAAGTAATTGGTTGTATTTAACATAAGTACATACCTCAAAACTGTATTTGGTGGAGTGGTCTGATCTTTAGAGCTCCTTTGGTTTTAAAAGCAGGAGTGTATAATTATTGGTATAAACTGAGTTTTCGAAATTGGCCAGTTCAGATGTATAGATAGACTTACCATATTATTTCTGAGAAACCTGTTAGTGTTTAAAAACCAGCAGACGGAACCCAAACCCTGGCAAAGTAAGCCAGAGTGCTTTGCAGTTGTGGGCTGAAACTGTCTAATAACATAGTCCAAAAGCTCATTAATATTGATCTTCTTAATTCTCTCAATAACCTGAACATTTGTTCTGGTTACAAGAGGAATAAAAAGCAGACTAATAGGGTTTTAGATGTCAAAGACTATTGGACCACAAAACATCCAAGAGGATATCCTTCAGGAGTGAGTTGGATGTATATGTATGAATTTCATTAGCCAGTAACGATATGCATGCCTGTACCTGGGGGAGAAACACCACTTTAAACACGTACTTTTTGCCAGACCACTGGGGCTCATATACTTGGCAAGGTCAGACCTTCTACCTCTCCTTTACAGGCATTTCTGTGGAAGTGGCTGGGGCAAGGTTTTGCATAACTGGTAAATTATGTTTAATTTTGAAAGGAAAATACCTGAACAGTTGGGACTAGGTAAAGCACTTCAGGAAGGATTGAATTGTGCTCCTGCTTTTCCCATGCTGGTGGTGGAGCAGAGTTGCTCATGGTGTGTTTTTCAGGCATCAGGAATAGGGTTAATACTTGGAGCAAAGGTATACATGCATTTAAATGTGAGATATGTATTAAATTCATTCTCCTTAAAAAAAAAAAAAAGGGAGCATTTGTATTTTTATGGGTAATCCTAAGGGTTATGGAGTGGGGAAGAAACTCTCCTTTTTCCTTACCTATTTGGCCTTAGTAACCCTTTGATTGCCGGAGAATCTGATCTGAGAGACAGAAATGCCTCCTGTGCTGGAGGTGCTGGTGGTGCTGTATCTGGAGTGAGGGGTCAGGGATGGAGATCTGTGAGTTGCCTGCCTGGGCTGTGTCCTGGCTCTTCCTCAGTCTGGCCCATTCCTCTGACCTCTTTCCCTGTCAGGGCCTGGTGACCACATTCAGTTTGTGTCGTCTTTGAACCCAACAAGGAAGAAAACAGGGAGGGAAACCTGTGCTGAGCTTGGGCATGGCAATATAGCCCTTCAAGCTGAGGTTGCTGCTCTTCCCACACTCTCACAGGGTGGGTGATGCTAAACCTTGACATCCCTCTGAGGTTTTTGTGGCAGAGATTTGGAGAAGAATGGCTAGTAAATAGTCCAGGGAGGAGAAATGGTGTCCCAGGAAAGGCAAAGGTGTTGCTGAAGAAGGTAAATCTTTTCTTCCCTGGGTGCTGCGCTCTGTACAGAGGAAGAAAGGAAAGGCTCCATCAATCTTCCTCTTATTAAATTGGCACAGCTAATATATTCTGCTAAAATGTGTTCATCATGCTGTTTAAAACAGCCAGGTTAGAAATCTACTGACCATAAATGAAGATTTATTGGTTTTTGTGTCATTGGGGCACCTAATACAGGTTTGGAATACTAACTGGAATTTGTGAAAGGGGAGAAAAAAATGTTTTGGTGCCATTTAATTAACTATCTGGCCAATATTTCTGCATTTTTATTGAAAAATCTGTAAGTTGCAACTGGCTTCAGGTGCACTCTTGTACAACTCTGCCAAAGTTAGCAAATAAACACATTAAAATACGGAAAGCCTTGTACAGCTCCACGTGTATTGGATAAAATCATACCTGGAGCTGCAGAGATGGTTTGTTATAACAAACAAGCAAACCAGAATATAACACTTGCATTTTGTATATCTCTGGGTAAGCGTGGCTGTGCAGGTTAACTGAGATTACTGTTAATATGAGCAGTCCTTTCTTTTTAACTGAAATCATACCAGTAGCCTGATGTAAATAACCTATTTACTTTTACTTACTTTTATTGCTTAGTCTCTGTATTATGTTGTTGTTCTAAGTGACACTGTAAGCTGTGATCAAAATACAAGTCTTAATATTTCTACAAAAGTTTGAATCAAGTTTGTGGATTAATGCCTTACAAGATTTAATGGGAAAAAAAGGGGAAAAAAAGGTATTTTTGGAGAACTGATTTATTTAAACTTTCATATCATTTGTCCAAACAGTCTTGAGGGAGAGAGAGCACTATGGATTGTGAGTTCTGACTCTTTCTGAGATCCATAGAAGTTTAAACATGGAAGTACTGCCATGAAGGGCTCCCGGGCTTCTGCAGCTCCCTGACCTTGTGGAGATTGTGCCTGCTGTTTGGAGAGCTGCTGGTATAAAGGGAAAATAGTGATTTTGTCACTCAAGGTCAAAGCACTGATATCAAATGACTAGTTCGTGTTTTAGCTTAAACTGCTGCAGACAGCATATTATGGGCATGGAATATGTAAAGCTCACCTTTTCTGTAAGATCTACCAAAGGGGAAAAATATCTAAACCTGCCTGGTGACACATAAAATGCCATGGCAAGCAACTGTTTTGGGGACATGGAGAACAAGCTTGGAAGCATTTAAAAGACAACTTAAAGAAATCTAAAGCTGCTGAATTAACTTTATTCTCTCTCTTGGAGCTGTCAGAGCTCTTGCTCAGTCCCTCTGGTCAGGCTTCCAGCGGGAGCTCTTGGGTTGAAAGGTTAACGACTCATTTACTAAGCAGTGCAGTTTTCTTTCATTTTTCATTTACAATTATCTCTACTCCTTTAAAAAGCTGAAAGGCCCTTCCAAAACGCATTGTACTGATGCGCTGCTGCTGTCAGTTAAAGTTATTAAATCGTAGATCTTTAAAAGTGAAATCCAAATAGGCCTGAATCCATCCGGTTGCTGCACAGCCGCTCCGTCAGAAAAGTGATGAGTGTCAAATCAAGGCAACTCTGGATATCAGCAGATGTTTCTTTTTAAGGACCATAATGTTCATTTGATTCTCATTTTATGGGGATTCTGGGGGAAAGATGGACACTGAAGGAAAAGCATTAGAGATGGTGGAGTAGAGGAGTGGAGAAGAGCAGATCCTGCTGTAGGGTTGGCTGTGAGTTGTGAGGGGCTGGGGCAAGAGCTCAGTGTGAGAGCTGGAGACAATTAGGGTGAACAGTTGAGATGGTGATGCCTTCTATGTAGGGCTAATAAAAGATAAGAGAAGAGGAGCCACATCCTGAGCTGGGGTTAGATGGGTTATGGGGAGGAAAGAGGAATTGACAATAACTTGCAAATCATAGGCTTAAACACTGAAATACTGGCGGTGGTTTCAGGGAATGGAAGATGATGAGGGCAAAAGCCAAATTTTTTCGCAGCTGTTTGATATGGTTTTCGTGTTCTTTTATGGATTCCTTAAATTAGCAGTTTCACTTTTCTGGAAGCCTACTGTACTTTGACTCCTAACTGAATTAAGTCGCATTATAGATGACATCTTTCCAACAGTCGGAATACAGGTTAGTGCTCCTGAGAAGGGGGCCTTAATGAGGTTGTTTCTATGACAGCTCGGCTTCAGGCAGCACACGTGCCACTTCCACATACCCTCCCTCTCCTCAAACATTACAGCAACTTCTGTGGGTGCGTTTTAAAACTTCTCTTTCAGTGGAATTAATGGTCAGCACTTTGTATTTTGATTCTCCCAGTAATGCAGCTGAGGTTTTGACAGTGTCTACTGTTTATTTCTGCTTTTATTCCAGCAGTGCTAATAGCAGTGCATGACTTGACAAGTTAAAGAAACGATGAGGTGTTGGTTCTTTGGCAATTTCAAAGGATGCTCTGAGGACTGAGTCAAAAGATTTACAGAAAGAACAGGTGCAAGCACTACAGTGTTTACAGTGGAAATGTATGGGGTTTATACTTCTTAATTCACATCCTTCTCAATGGATAGAAATTGTTTATTATATACTATGGCAGCTGGTAGGAATACAGCAGGCATTCCCCTTGAGAGGCAGCCTTGTAGGTGGGTACAAGGATTTGCCTCTGCAGAGGAGCTGGCTGTGATCTATGTCCCTGCTTTGTGTAATGGCTCTCAGTACCTCAAAGGTGTTAAATCATGCAGTTATACTTTTCAGAAAGACTCTCAGTGTGAGCCTCAGAGGTTACTGGAGTGGCAAACGTGGGTGTAGAACCCAGCAGTCAGGGGCTGCTTCTGCTGCCCACGATGCAAAAGGTGTCAGCTGGTGGGGTGCCTGGACAGGCTCTGAGGTTGTATTTGCTTTACCACTGCTGCCTGCCTGAGTCAGGGGGCTCCCTGGACAGGAGAGAAAGAAGCTTTTCCTCTCAGAAATGAATTACTCTCATCCCTACCTTTCTCCTCTGACTTTGCTCTTGTCCAATACCAACTTCTGCACCATTAAATAAGGGTAAGGTGGTTCCAAGCCCCAGGCTTTGAACATCAGTATGGTCTAGGCTGACATGATACTAGTATCTTTTAAAAAAGGAGTAGCAAAAGTCCTAACCACTTCTTAACAGTGCTATTCCATGAAAATGTTGGGACAGTCTTTAGGAAGGATGGTGTCAGAGTAAGCTTTCAGCATTGTGAATGTTGCTCTGTTGTTGCTCGCCTACGAAATAGCAAAATGTCATGTTTGAACTCAAATGAGCAGCTATGAAATGCATTTCTGCTGCCTCAGTGTTTTCTAGTTGCTTTGTAGACACTTCTACGAAGTGTAGACACTTCTACTGGTTGCTTTGTGACTTCATTGCTGAGTCTCCTCTTCCTTCCAGGCTTTGAATGTGAGTTTTTAAATGTATGACTTTGACATACAGAAAGGAATCATAGTCAAATCTGACATGACCTATATAAATATTGTCTTAAACATTGGCCTGGGGGAAGACTTATTTCCTTCCTGTAGGTGCTTTTCTTGTTTGCTTAACTGTGAATTGTTGAAGTTGCTTCTCATCTGACGTGTGTCTGTATCCACCAGTGGGTGCTCTGCCACCTCACTACCTGTTGGAAACAAACTTCTTTATTGCTACTCATGTTGGTGAAATTAAACCCAAGTAGATGCTCAGCAACTATGTATTCAACGCTAGAAAGCATTGCCTTTTTGAAGTTATTTGGTTTAAAAGATTTTTTTTTTTTTTTTTTGCTTCTGCTTTAGAAACAGTGCACTATAAAGATCTGGATTTATTTTTTAAGTGTTTTATTGAAAGCTAAACCACCTTGGTACTAAAGAGTAAAAAGGCTGGGTATATAAATCAATGCTTCATTGTATTTATTATGCTATTTACTACTCATCCAAGTATACTAAATT
>NW_016690355.1:1715354-1716233 GCF_001604755.1 Lepidothrix coronata | reverse complement strand
GTTGTAGGGGGAGGGAGAGTGTGGAGTTACTTTAGTGCTTGTTAAAAATTCCCACTTGGGTCAAAGTAGGGCCTGAAATACTCTTTTAGGGGATTTTTTTTTTTTTTTGCCCAGAATGGGTTCTGCCAGTGCTGCTGTGGCCAAAGTTGCATGTGACAGTTCCTCGGATAGAAAGCGCTGCTGAAATCATGTCTCCTATGTAGCCCAGAACAAAACTCTCTCTGTGTCTGAGCAGTGTATTTTGTATTTCAGAAGTCAGACCCGGGCAATCCTCTTTTCCAGCCAGGGGTTACAGAAGGTAAAGTTAGCTAGATGGGAAGTTGTGCTGTTAGCTTGCTCTGGAGGGCTGTGGTGAGGAAGACTTCGCTCTTGCTTTTCCTTTCTGAGATCCAGCCTGTGTGCAGACAAGTTTACTGATTATTTTTATTTATAATACTCCATATGGAGAGTTAAAGCATTTCTCTTGTGCCAAATAATAATCCTGTGATTCCCTGTGTGAAGCTGCACATGTGACTGCGACCAGTAAATCTTGGGGGGGGGGGTGTGTGAATCAAAAGATCTTGTTAAGAGAAGATAATAAAAATCTCTTTTCAGGGACTGAAAAAATTGTTATACATGTAAGAATTAGAAAACACAGTTCGTTTGGATTTTTTGCCTTGTACATGAATTTTTCATTTGTCATTTATGGCATTGTTAGGGACAATCCAATTTACACGTTTCACGCAACTTTTTCAGTCGTGTTCAAATCACAAGCTCTTTAAATCACACAAGAGTTTTCAGTCAAAGCCATATATTAAATGAGGAAAATAAAAACTTGCCTATAGAGTGCCATCTGTTGATTTTTATTTAATTAGAAAATAATTTTCATAAATCTGTCTC
>NW_016690355.1:1632083-1715289 GCF_001604755.1 Lepidothrix coronata | reverse complement strand
CAACATGTATACTAATAACTAGGCTTTTAAAAATATTCTTGTTTTTTCCCCCCTAAAATCTGAGAGGAAAAACATTCCCTGAAATACATGTGAAATATTAACTATTGCTAAATAGTATTTAAGAAAAATCACGTCTCTTGATTCCAGAAGCCCAATCTGTTCTTATTTGGGATTTGTCTGAATACTATTGGAAAGGCTTGAGTTTTTGGGTTTAGGATGTGCTTTCTTCATATTTTTTAACCTGTTCATTTTTTCATCAAAGGAGGTCACCTCTTCACCTTTCTTTTAATCTTTCCTCCCTTTCATTCCCCTTATTCCAGTGTTCCTTCCAGCTTGTGAAAATCACTTAATCTCTGTTTGAAACTGTACCTGATTTGCTCCAGCAGCACGGCTTCTCTTAGCAAGTTCATCCAGATGGATAAAGAGGAAGATGCCTTTGACATTTCTGCTGTACCGGGAGGATGCAGCCGCTCCTCGGCCAAGAGCTACAAAAGAGAGGTTATTTTAGGAATGGTATGGATTTGTATGTATCACTTTGGCTTGGTTTGCAGTCACTCTGTCTTTGAGATGCGTTTGAATATCTGCTATCGATGCATGAATAATCCTGCTATTTATAACTTGTTTTCAGGCAAGGAAACTGGCCCTGGCCACCAGGAGAAGCAGTCTGCCTGCATGGAAATTACGTTCCTTGCTAAAAAAAGTCCAAGCTCCACCCCTTCTCAAGGTGAGGTGGTGTTTTTGAGCTGTTACTTGGCCAGGCAGAACTCTCTCCAAAATACCCTATGCCAGCTGACCCATCCAGGTGAGCCCAAAGCCAGGCTCCTGGGGGAGCTCTCATTCTTTCCTATGCCAAGTCCTTAAACCACGTTTAGTAACAAATGTGAGAACAAATATGGTGAAAATGTGCCATCCTACCACCTGGTATCTTTATTTCTGCAACCTGCTTGGAAATGGATTTTCTTCCCCGTGGTCTTCTGGTGTCTGGTCTGCTGAGTGTGGGCGGGTGTCTGGGGCTCCAAACCAAGCTCACTTGTGCCTTAATTGTATTATTTCCTTTTGTCCTTAGACAGAGCGGATTAAGAATCTCACATTGGAGGCTAGGACTAACAAAAGCTAAAGATAAATCTGGTACTACAGCTCTTATCTGTGGGGGAGCAGAGTGAGTGATAAGGTTCAGGATCGGCGACTAATAGACACATAAAACTCATCTTCACAAGATACTCCCAAAGTCGTTTTTCAGTGAATAATCTTAAAAATGAGGGGGTTACTTAACGGTTGCATTCTCAAGAATAATACGTTTTTCACTTAATTTGCCTTTGCGAGCTGATTTGTCTTGAACCTGCAAAATTGAATTCCTTCCTACGTAGAGGATCAGTTACCAAAAAATTATGAAACCCATATTGGATGTGTGTTGAGTCAGGGGTTATCTGGTGTAGGAAGAAAGGGTGCTTTTAGGAAGAAAGCATGCAGAGAAGTCAAAGTTTCTCCTCAGATGAGATCAGGACACCCACTCTGAACACCAGGAACTGCCAGACTTCAAATGCTGCCTCTTAACTGGTGATGAAGGGGGATAGGAAGGTGAATGGCTTGGAAAACAGTTTGAGTAGGTGTTTAAAAAAAAAAAGAAAACAAAAAAGGCAGGCTTCTGTTAGCATGATAACAGGGAAGAGTGGGAGGTCTGACTCAGCTCTTAGTGGCTGAAGTGACCAGAGGAGTCCTTAAGTTTAGAATCTGAAAAGTATTAGGGTGAAACAGGTAGTTTTAAAGAAGAAAAGGACAAATAAAAGGTGGGAGGTGGCCTTAAGTTCTCAAGAATGTTTTCTTTTTCCTTTCTTGTTCTACATAAGCAGCTTCACTCTGGCTCTGTAAAGCTCTCACATTCATCCTGGAATAACCATCCCTGGAGCTTCAACCTCTTTTACTGAACTACCTTTAAAAAAAACCTCGAAGTTAACAACCCCTCTCCACCAGTAAAGATTGTTCAATAAAATCATAACTGTGTATGTCTTGGCCCGAATCCGTGTGTCTGATTCTGCAGAGATGCAGGGCAAAACCTGCTGGAAGACTAGGAGGGCATCCACCAGATGAACTTTGTCTTTGTTTTCTTTTCTTCTGTTATCTCTGCCTGCCCGTATTTCCCCCCTACTTTTTATGCTTTTGGTGCAGCAGAAGTTTCTGAGGCGGTATTGGCGTGTCTGTGTGAGCCTTATCCTCACATCTTCTTGACATATGTTTTAAACTAGCATTAAAAAGGATCCCTTTTTAATATGGCACCCATCATTTTATGATGGAAAGCTCTGTGTTAACAAAACCCCATTCCTTATTTACTGGTGTTACTGGTGTGCAGTTGTTCCTGGACCAGCCTGCCATCAGACTGGGTTGATGCACCTCTTCTATCCCATGTTGTCCTCTTTATGCTTAACTGTTTATTTCCCATTATAGTCTTTAGAATCCTAAGAGCTTTCTCATTAGTATGCTATGCTTGGCCTCAGCAACTGAGAATGTCCTTACCAAGTAAGCACAGCCCTCTTTTGGTTCAGGCCTAAAGGCTTAAAACTGTGAGTGCAGTTGTAAAAAAAAAAAAAAAACATATAGGAAAAAATTCTTCCTTTAAAAATACATCTAATAACTGTGTTTGTATTTCTTCAGTGGTACAGCAATAACTTCTAAGTGCTTTACCACTGTGGTGATTTCTAGTTCACTTTCAAAAATGCAGCTTATTGGAAGTGTCACTATTAATGGCCTTCTGGTGGTACAATAAGGGATAATTCAATAGGATATCTCAGTTAAGCAGGGTACTGTGTTTACATTGGGTTTCTGCCCAGCAGCTGCTTGTGCTAAAGTTCTACCCATAATTTGGGAATTAATCAAGGTGTAACCATGGGGACAATGCCAGCATAGTCACCATAATGTGACCTCTAAAGACAAATGATATAATTCATCTGCAGTTTGGTATGATCATAGGTAATAAGCTGACCACCTTGGTGATATGGTAATGCTGTTGTTGTTGATGCTTCCCAGAAGAGGTGGAGAAAATAAAAAAAAATATATATCTCTTGAGCTAGAGCTTCGTTTTTCTTAAAGGTCTATCCATAAAGTATGACATTAGATTCCAAATATATATATATATTTATATACATACTGCAGCATAACAATGTTTCTGTGTGCAAATTACATGATAACTTGCACGTGTTTTCTGAGTCAGAGTTGCTGGGGGAAAACAACTGGTCAGTATTAGTGAGAATGAAGTCATTTAATTGGATTTTTCATTTTTATTTTTAGCTTGCAAGATAATTGCCTCATTATGGGTGGTAGATTCTGATTTTATTATATCAGTGTTAATCAGAACTATAAGCAGTTCCCAGAAAGATGTAACCGGTCACAAAAGCCCTTTGGATGCTCAGAAGTGGCTATTAAAAATTGAATAGTTCAAATATATAAAGACGAGATATCTAGCAAAACATCTATTTTGGGGAGGTGGGGGCAGGAATCATTGTTTTGTTAAATTAATGGTACTATTTCAGTTAATTCAGGCCTCCATTTAGAGCTCATCAAGACACCCATGGGAATATATGAATTAGGTTGTTTTAATTGGATTATTTAATTTGATTGTTTAAATTGCCTTTCTGTTTTTATTTGCAGCCATTTTTTAGCTGAAAACATTTTCTGATTTGGATTTGCATGTGTGCTTGTTGTGTATGCTCACTACTTTTGAGTCTCTTCCAAAGATCTTTTCTTTTCCCTCGGAAAAAAAAAAAAAATAGTGAGAATTAATATGTTGGCAAAATCCAGCCGTGACTTCAGAGAGAGTTGTGAATAATGAATGCAGGATCTTTCTCTTTCACTGCAATGGCAGTAAAACATTTTCCAGCATTTTATTAAAAATGCTGCATTTGTAATTATGCCTTGGAAAAGAACAGCTCAAGTTCAGAAAACTCTTAGAAACCCAGCAGCGTGTTTGGGGCGAGGGGATAGATGGGGCCTGATCTGATGTAAACAGTTTTGCACTGGTTCCACCAGCACGATGAACGTGGGGCTGGATCTGTAATTTTCATGCCAAGAAAAAAACCCAAAGTTAGCTTTGAACCGGGAATGGTGAAAAGATAAACACTCAGGGGGTGACAAGGGGAGAGCTTTTTGAGCGCTTGCTGCTTCAGCCTTACAGCGTGAGGGTGTGTAATTCTTGATGTGGTTCTGTGTCAGTCTCTAAAACAAATTTATCAGTCGTGGCTAATAATTGTTTGAAAGTGATTCTGGTGAACCAGGCGAGAGTTTGGTTTGTGCCGCCCAAGGGAATCCTCCTAAACCATCCACTCAAAGTCAGTGGCAGCTTTGTCATCGACTTAAAGATTAAAGGGTTCAGTAAAGGTGAATTGACATAAATCAAAGTGATTTAGCTCCGTTTTAAACCAACAAGCAGAAAACTTTGATTTAAATAATTGATTTTAATCTAATTGTGAATTTATAGTGTAAGTGGTTTTCTCAGAGGCAAATTGCTTGACTGGTGTATTAGGCTAAATGTACTGAATTGTGACCAAAGAGAAATTTAGATACATTTTTGACCAAACAGTGAAACACTCTTCCCTGTTACATGTGCCTTTTCCAGACCAGCTCTGTATTCAACCTTAAGTCTTCATCAATTTTTAGCTCCTGTTTGAATTGTAAACGGATGAGATTTAATTCAGCATCTATTAATTATCAAGCCATGAATCAGTTTTTGTCTGCCTTTATTTTAACACTGGATTTGACTTAGCTCTGATTCCATGCATTTTAGTCACCATTTGGAGTGGATTTTTGTGGACACTAGAGGGAGTACATATTGCTTTAGGAACTTGGAAACTTTAGTCCGGTGAAACCAGGATGATCTAATCAGGTAGTGTGTGTGTATATATATATATATATCTATGTGTATGTCTGTGTGTATATATATATGTGTATATGTATGTGTGTGTATATATATATGATATTAGTAGTCAAGTTTGTATACCTCAGGTCAGTTATCAAGGGGAAAATATGAAAAATGACAGGGTTTTTTTTAAAAAAACCCTCTAAAATAATGAACTAAGATACATTTCATATTTTCTAGGCTGCAAGAGTGGCACCTTGAGTTCTGCAGCATAGCTTAAAATACAAATCAGGCACAAAGTGGCCAGGCAGTGTAGGCAGACCTCAGACTTATGCTGGTTTTAGTCAATATTGCTGTGAGGTTGGATAGGAGAGGGAGATCTGCCTGCTCTGCTGCTGAGGTGTTGTTTTCCACTGGGCTCAGTGTTTTCCTTGCCCCAACACAGAAAACCACATACAAACCGTGGCACCCAGGCAATAGAAATATGAATTGGAAGATTATTTTTCATGAAATTTCTAAAATCTACAGGGAAAGAAAAAGAGAAATTAAAAAAAGTAATAGTAGTGCAGTGCCCTCTGTGTGTCATCCTGCTTGCTGTATTTTTAAGGATGTGTATTGCCTGATTAAAATAAAATTGCTACGATCTAAAATATCTTTTAGGGACATGGAGTTGTTGACACTGCATTAAATTGTACAAGATGAATGATGTTAAGAGTGATTATGAAGAAAATAGAAATAGTCCATGTTTTCTGATACATATTAAGGATTGGAGCACTGATAGATTTTTATTGCCTGTTTGTTTTTGTTTTTTTTTCTCCTCTTTAGTCTTTGAACCAATTTTAACTCAGTTTCAATGACTCCAGATTGGTTTCAGTAGTGTTACATACATTCCAGGAGAAATGTATTGGTTATAATAAGAATATTTTGTCTCAGATGTAATTTTATTGGCTTGTGTTAAAATGCATTGATTTTTTTGGCTGAAATATTTGGGCTTTGGGGTAGATACATTTGTTCTGGTTAGGAGTGCACTGGAGTCAGTAGAGCTCTTGTGTTTCAGCAAATACATTTCTATTTAAAAGCAAATGTAACATTTGAAAAGATTAAATGGATATTAATTGGTCAGGCAGCATATTTTCAAACCTGCCATTCTTTCTAACTTGTGAAATGTTTTGACACTGTAAAGAATCCTCTCTAGTCTTATTCTGTTAATCATATTTTTAATGTATGTAATTGCAAGTCTGCTGTGTAATGTGATGTTTGCCTTACTGAAATACGTGTTTATATTAATGAATTCTGTCTTAACTCAGAGATAATAAGTTTGACTGACTAATGCCTGTTTAATGTCTCTTACCTCTGTGATGTGATTGAAGTGAGATGTGAATACAAGGTCTTTAACTTATCATCAACCAAGAACCTTCAAATTTCTGCTCAGAAGCAGTGCTATCAACAGCATATGGGGTAGCAGGTATTTAGTTGCACCTATTGATTTGGCACAGGCTTCCATCACTCCTACCATGGGTGCTGTAATGCCCCTGAAGATCCCGCTGCTCTAAAGTTGTTATTTTCTCTTCTGTGCCTTCTTTTCTGCAAAAAGTATCCCCATTTTGCCTTGGATGACGAAGAATAAACAATAATGTGTTAAAAGCATTCTGAAGTTCTAGAGCCTTCTGGCACTTCTAGTCTGAAATGTTATTATTACATACTGGATTTCACTGGTTCCACTACTTGCAACCCATAAGACTTAAGAAACAACCAGCTTTGAACCAGCGTCAAACTCCAGTAGTGAAGCTGAAACCAATGATTTTTTTTTTCCCAACAGATACTCCTCCTTGTGTACAGGTATTCAAACTCTTTGCTATGATCTTTAGCAAATATATCTATATATTAAAAACATACATAGACTGATATTTTCCCTTCCTGTGTTGAAATCCATGGAAAAGGCTGTGACACAGATCATCTCCAGTTGTTCTGTGGGGAGTGCCTCTCCCCTACTTGTTCTTCTTCCTTTTAATTCTCCACTGCTCATCTCCCATGGGAAAAGTCGGTCTTACTCCCTTCCTTATGATTGCTCCCTACCTCAGAGTTTTGACAGAAATGAAAGATCTGTGGAAATTATGGATGTGATAATTCTGGATGGGCTCTGGCTGGGTTTGTTGTCCGTGTCAGCAGATGGAGCTCTGATGGACCCCGGCTCCATTGCCAGCACTGAAATTGCCTCCCTGGCGGGGCAGCGCGGCTGCTGCTCGATGCCCGGCAGTCTGGCCCTGGGCTCATAAATAAAATGCATTATTTGCGTTTTTCGTGTTGTTCCTGTTCCACAGCGGATCTGACCAGCTCTAGCACAGATGGAGCAAGCAGGATATGGTGGAAACAGCTTATAAAGCCAGTGCTTCTGCAATAGAACTGTACCTGTGAGGTGGCTGTAAACTGCTGCGGTCTCTGCTGCTTGGCCGTGTTGGGGAGGGCGGAGGAGCCCTCCTCTTGTTCCCTTCCCCCTGCCAAATACCCTTCCCCCTGATAAATCTGTGCCCAGAGCGTGAGGAGAATGACATGAGATTCAAAGATTGCTTAAAATGTGCATCATTAAGCCAACCACAACATTTTTAGGAAGGAATGTGCCTAATATTAAGGTGGAATACCTGGAGAAGATGTGCAACACATACCTGTTATGGAAATGTCGTATTGCATATGTGTGTCTGTCTTGTGAATTTTAACTATTTTTTCCACATTTCACTGTTCAGCTACCCCTAAATCTCATGCAAGGAGTAGGTTAATATTCAAATCCTGTTTATTCTCCCTTTAATTCATATAAGTCTAAGAATATTTTTTAAGAATCTAGCTACATATAGAAGTCCTATCAACTCTAATGGTTGTTACTTGAAGTAAAGAAAGGCAAATAGACTTTTATGTGTTTAAATCCAACTAGGGTAGCTATCAACAAATTAATGACTTACAAACCAAAAGCAATTCTGCCACTTTTAATATTCTGCAACTGCAAGTCAATTTATTATATACATTAATCAATTTGTCATAAATGAACCCCTATTTTGTATACAAGCAAATAAAACAGACAGGCCACAACATATTTTATTCATAAACCGATATGCAGCAAAGCAAATGGACATGGATTTAATGTCTTACTTCTTAAATAAAATATGTTTGCATCAATCTTCTTATACAAATTTATGTAGCCTATATGAGTCAATATGTGATATATAGAATTTATTTTTAAATCTGATGTGTTTGGTACTTCGTAATTACCTCAATTTAATGAAAAATTCCTAGTTTTAAGGCAGTCCTAGAAGCAACTCAGATCTTAATTAAAAGTTTTACCTTGGTTTTAAAAAGGTCATTTTAGCCAAGGGGAGATAACATCCTTTTATAGTAGCACATCTTACTTCTTTTGCTAATTGATGTTATTTGCTATCTGCTGAAGAATAATTCATGCTGATGTTAAGGGGAGAATGAGGGAAAAAAAAAGACAATTTCAGTAGTGTTGTTACAGTTTTTTTAGTATTATGTTTTTTTCAGTGTCAGAATGTTCATGCTTTGTCCTAGTAGGTAAAGAGTGTTTAAAAAAGAAATGTGTAACAATGTCCTTAATTGGTGGAAAAATGTGATATTTTACTAGTGAAGTAAAGTTGACTGCCAGGATGTGTTTACTGATGAGATGGCAGCGTGTGCTGTGGCCCACTGAAAAATTATATGTTAAAGCATGTAGCTGTCCTTTAGCTTTCAACCCAGTCCTGGCAATTTTTATCTCATTTCTTTTCATTTTGCTTGGGAATGTATACTGTGATGTTCACTGCAGAGTGTTTACTCCAGCACGCTGAATGTATGATTACAGAAGAAGATTGCTGGGTACCTTTAAAAAACCTGCAGATTAAAATGGAAATAAGAAAAAAAAATGAACAAAACAATGTAGCACTTCAAAGAGAATAGGTAAAGCATGAGCTGAGCATCATTCAAAAATCAAAATAGGCAGTCTTTAAATCCAACAAAATTTTTCTGTAAGGATGTTCCCTCTGGTGCCAAATACTTTCTTTAGAAGAGTGAAATCTAAGGAGATTCATGATGGGAGGTGAATCAAACCATGGGGAAGACAAACAATAGATTGACAAAAGCAATCAAAGGAACAGTAAGCAAAATAAGAAAAGTAAGGGGAGTATTTTGACATCTTGATCTTAGGGAAATCTCTTCCTAGTCATCCTGTTGTCTTGAACTTGAAGGCAAGAGCTGATCCTGCTGATACACTTGTCCACTTGCCAGATGGTTGCTGTCAAGGACAAAAAGGAGAACTTTTTGAGGTGTCATTTTTCCTTTGCCACGTGCACGGTAATGTGATGCCCAGCCCAAAGACAGAGGAGTATTTCAGTGTAATTCAAGAAACCCATGTGTGTGGCTGAATTTATTTAGTTTATTGACTCCGTGATTGCTTCCTTAGGAATCACTTCCTTTGACTGGCTGGCCATGACACAGTTGACCCTTTTGGCTGCCAGGTCACACTGTGGCCTTGCATTTCATTTGCCTCTGACCAGGTTCCCCCGTGTCCTTCTCCTCAGTGCTTCTCCTCAGTCTCTTGTTCCCCGTTTTTTACATCCAAGGTTGCCCTGTCCCAGGTGCAGAATCCAGCACTTGTCACTGTTAAACTTCATACTGTTGGTGACTTCCCAGCACAAGTTCAGGGTTGAATGGGAGTTTATCATTCTTACAGCCAATATTATTTCTTTTGCTATTAATGTATTTAAATAATTTCATTTTATTGCTCCCCACAGTCCTGGCCAGCTTCAACTCTAGTTGAGCTTTGACCACACGAATTTTCTCCCTACAGGGGCAAGCAGCATCTCTCTATTCCTCCTGGGTCACCTGACCTTGCTTCCAGTGGCTATACACTTCCTTTTTTTGCCTTATCTCCAGAAGAAGATCCCTGCTCAACCAAGTTGGCCTTCTGCCTTGTCTGATTGTCTTCTGACATTTTGGAATTGCCTCTGCCCTTACGGATGTGTTGCTTAAAAAGTGGCCAGTACTCATGGACCCCATCAAAAGTGTTTTCCCAGGGGTCCTTACCAACTAATTCCCTGAGCAGCCTGAAGTCTGCTCTCCTCATGTCCAAGTTTTGCTGGCAGTTTTCCTCCTGTCACCAGATTTTAAACTCGATTGCTTCATGGTCACAGTGGGCACAGTGGCCACCACTCTACACTTCACTCACGAGTCCCTCCCTTCTAGCAAGCGACAAATCAAGGAGGGCATCTTTCCTAGTCGGCTCCCTCAGTACCTGTACCATGAATTTATCATCCAGATTTTTTAGGAATCTCCTGGACCTATTAGTACCAGCTGTGTGATATTCCCAGTTAACATCTGGCAAGTTGAAGCCTCCTATAAGGACAAGGGCAGTTGGTTTGGAGGTGTCATAAATCATCGGTGTCATCATCCTGGACTAAGTGGTCTGTAGTGGACTTCCACAATGACATCCACATTATTTGTTTGTCCCTTAATCCTTACCCAGAGATTGTCAACTGCGCCATTGCCAGCTCTATACATTCCAGCCCCTCCATTGCATGCACCACCACTCCCCTGCCACCATACTTAAGGAAGAGATTGGGTGACTGCCTGGCTGCTATTTTCATAAAGCTGCAGTTACAAGGATTGAGAGTGACAGTGACAGATGTACACATAACTTTGTTAAATTTTCAAAAGATAAATTTGCTAAAAAAGAGCTGAGACACCTTTTGTTAAGGCACTTATAATTTAAAAGACAGATTTACAAATACTTGCTGTTGGCTTGCTCTGAGAATCAAGGATCGTGCTGAGCACTAAGAATTATTGAAAATCAATGAATTTTTAGTGTGCAGAAGGTCAGATGTTTTTCTAAAATACAGAGATGTACAATTAAAGTATTACAGTGCATATGTGCCTTGTTTAAAAGATCTCTTTACGACAGATTGTTATTCCCCTCCATCTATCAAGCAGTTAATTTTAAATCCTAAGGAAACAAATATCCATATGTATGTTACTCTGGAAATTTGTTATGTTGCTTTGAGCATATCAACACATATTTTTAATGTTGTTTGTACTTCTGTTTTCATGTCAAGCGGCTTTCAGAGCCATTGTTGTCTTTTATGCTGTTTGCAAAGTCACCCCTTTGCTGTTCTACAGCACGGCTCATGGAGTTTTACATTTCAACTAGTTCCTTTCTTCTTCTCTTTTTCCCCCCTAGGCATTACAGTGCTCTCCCCCAAACCAGTTGACTTTTCCTGCCTTAACCTTGATCACTTGATTTACTACCAGATTCACTTGATCTGGAGCCTGGATTTTTAGAAATCTACTCTAACGCCTAGCGTATAAATCCATGCATAGGTACTACAATAAGTAATTTGATCATCAGTTTTGCAAAGTTCTCTGCAGTTCCCACAATGTCAGGCAAGAGCTGTGCATTATTTAGGGTTGGAAGGTAGGGTGGGTGGGTTCTGGTTTTCCAGGTTCTCACTTTTGGAGGCCAGTAGACTTAGGCAGTCTGCCTGTCTGTCTCAAAAGGTACCTTCAGTATCAGAGGATGTTGCAGTATTTGGTGACAAATTTTCGTGGAACCAACTGCTGGCACTATGTCCTAAAAATCCTGCAGAGTCTGTTCTTGCTCTATTTTAGCAGTATTAACAGTCATTCTACCACTGCCTGTCAACACTTCTGAAATTTTCTTGAAAGTTCTGAATCATCAGTGTAATAATTAGCAAATGCTCATTAAAAAATAAATTAATTGAACTCGCAGCAGAGCAGAGATGGTTCATCCCAAAGCTGGTATCGCCATGGTGTGGTTGGTAACATGTGCCTGGTCTCATTAAAAAAATCAAACAAACAAATAAATACCCAGCAAAAGGCAATAGAACTGTGTTAATCCTCCCATATGGAATGTGCATGTTTAAATGAAAAATGAAGTTCAGTTGTTGGAACGCTGCCCCTGGGCAGTGAGGGATTGGATAGAGAGGAGTAGTGTTTCCTCTGTTTCCTGTGTTTGGGAGAAGACTTGGTCTGCTTTTGGTGACATGGAAATTTCAACTAGAAAACCAAAATTTCACCATGACAGAATGTTCAGTGGTTGTATTGGTGCCCAGAGGGGCTGTGATATCTCCATCCTTAGCAATATTCAGCAGTACCTTGACAAGTTCTGGTGCAGACAGCTCTAACTCTGAATTTAATTCCACTTTGAGTAAGGGAGTTGGACCAGGACCTTTGGTGGTCTGTCCCAACTTACAGTAGTGTATAATTTCCAAAACAGGCGGGTCCAAACAGTATTATAGTCTTAGAAGATTTCAAACTGCCTTCCCTGTGAGGTACTTAAAAAATAAAAGCAAGAATGATTGTCAGCTACTGAGAAATGCAGGAGCTGTGAAAGAAGGCTTTAAAACTTGCCTAAAATTGCACCAAAATAGTGGGCTCCTTGTAGAGGCAGTCTCATAGCTAAGGCCAGATATACACATATATGCAGTTATCCTAACTCATGGTTTATTTGGGAAAGATTTGTGAAAGCTATGGTATCCGAGCAAGTCATTGTTGTTACATAGCACAAAATATCAAAAGTTCAAGAAAGAGCCACTATGTAAATTTGCAAAGGAAATTTTCAGAACACAAAAAGCTTTTCTTTAGGAAAGCTGTTTTGTCTGTTAAAGTGTTTCTAACCAGTGCAGTAATTTCTACAAGACACGTGTAGGGTAGCTGATAATACAATGATGACACTATAATGTCAACCTCAGAGGTGGGTTTTCACTGAAACCCAACTTTTGAGTTGCAAAACTGGTTAAGATGGATAAGTGGCTTGATAAGGTGGAGAAAGACAGGGTTTGCTTTGCACAGTGACACTGATCCTTCTGGGAAATTTTACAAAAACATCTGAGCCTTGCCAACACAAAAAACACCTGGGAAAAAAAAGGATTGGCAGGAAAAGTTCAGCTTCAGAAAGGTGTTTTCAGCCTGGGTTAGTCCGAAGTGGTGTTGATCCTCAGGTATAGGTAGCCTTGACTTTCACTTGTCAAGACTCTGAATATGAAGCAGAGGACAAGGTGTGCTGGCTGTTTATTAAAGAGTATAGAAATGTTTATCCTGTTGCACTTGCACAACAGAAACTTTCTGTTTGTACCAGTGGTAGTAATTAACTTGAGATTTAATGGAGGGGGGTTGGGGAGGGAGAAATAAAAAGAAATTGGAGTGTAGAAACACACAGTTCTGAAACACTGCTTGGCAGGGTCAGCAAATGGCTGTAAGATACTCAAAAGCTGATGGATGACAATTTTGTTCAGTTGCAGGGGCTGCTTTAGGGACCACAATGTATAGAAGGAGGAAATGCTTCTCTGGGAACAGACAGAATGTGGGAAAATGTCTGTGAATGATAACAATCCTCTCAGGGCAAGAGAGCTAGTGAGAGGGGCAAATTTTAATAAATGTTTCTCTGAAAGCCAGTAGAGGCTAAGAAATGGTGGCTTTGAGTTCTTCTGGAATAATCTGTATATAGTACATGTAGCCTGGAATAGCAGAGACCTTGTTTTGATTTCTTGCTTTCTTCCTATTTTAAGTGAAAAAGCTGGAAAATAATTTATCTCATAATTAATAAGTCTAATTACAGAATTCATCTGTTTGATAGTGTTTGTTCCCCTGTTTAGACATCCCTATTATAATTTATTATTCTAATAGTCATGGGAAAATATTAAAATATTTTACGAATCCAAATATTGGAAATCAAAAACAGCTGTATAAAATGGTGCTGTTTAAGGAGTGATGGCCTTATCCCACCCATGTGGAAACGACTGTTCCTCTGGTTTCCTCATTTTGGCCCTGTAATCTCCTATGAAGAGGTTTTATTTTCTTCTGGGTAATATGGAAGTTCAGAAGAATGCCACTTGTCACTGAATTGGTTTGTTCATCTAGAAGATTAAAGAAGTTCAGGTTTTAAGTTTTTGACAGCATTTTGGGTCAGTTCCTGGATTTAGGTAAATTGAATCAGTCTTCCCAAGCTACATTAATACAAGTTCCTGCACGTATGAAAAAGCTTGTGAAGCATAAGATGTCCACAGACTTTTCTGTAACTATAGCAAAGAAAATCAGGCGAGTAGGGTCCAGCAAGGGGAAAAATCCTGGCTAAGCTTGCGGTAAAAATACGAAAAGTAAAGGCTGTGTAAATTAATTGCTGTAGTTGCACAGTGTCCTTTTTGAAGGTGCAGAGGAGAAGTGTGAAGGACAAGTGTGATTCAGGTGAGACTTTATAAATCACAAACTTTGGACATTTAGTTCCTTCTTGGATTCTGACACACACTAATCCCAACCATATCACCGTCTGTTCAATACTCATGAGTGAAAAGCCATTTTTTTCTTAAGTCTGCTTCAAAAAAAGTGTTCCCAGTACTGAGATCACCCCTTGGAATTTGAAAGTTGTGGATGAACAGGTAAGTTTTGAGAGCTAGTAAAACTCTAGAAAAATGAGTAAATGTCAACCCCATCATAATCAAAGCAGTTTCCATAGGAACACAGATGTGTGGCTCCTGTGCATGACAGATTTAGCAGTTTGATTGCATGTTTGTTCTGACCTTACAATTGAAAAAGGCCATTTGAGAATTCTAGCATTTGAGGATCCTAACAGGGATGTTATGCTAATGGCTCCAGAAATATCCCTAAATCCCTGTGTTAAAGTTCATAGCTGTAAATGGCTCACAAAGAATCTGAAGCAGAGATCGTTAAATGACTGAGTTCCATGTTACCATCAGCAAAGTGCTTTACTGATGGTTAGCACAAGGAAAATGTGCATGGACATGTTCTTTAACGTGTGTCATGGAGAATTTGGAAGCCAGAGCTGAAGGGACAGTAACCTTTATCCAGTAAGTGCTCTGTTTTCATATGTTGCCATGAGGGTCAGTGAGCCCTGACTCTGGTTTTGTGGTAGCCCACCTCTGTGTGCTCTGCAGCCTCTCCTGGAGCTGACACTCCTCTCCTTACCAAACTAAACATTAAAAACAAAAAGTCTCTCAAGGAAAAAGCTACATTTCATAGAACCATAGAATGGTTTGTATTGGGAAAAAGCTACATTTCATAGAACCATAGAATGGTTTGTATTGGAAGGGACCTTAAAGATCAACCTGTTCCAACCCCTACCATGGGCAGGGACTTCTTCCACTAGACCGGGTTGCTCCAAGCCCCATCCAGCCTGGCCTTGGACACTGCCAGGGATGGGGCAGCCACAGCTCTGTAGAGGTGTGTAATTAACTCCATGAAAACTTTTGGAATATAACTGATTACAGTTAACTTTTTGATTAATGTGAAACATTCCAGTGTCCGATAACTTGGCTGTTCAGGCTGAGCTTTGTAGCCTAATGAGTCCAGTCTGCATGAAACTTTCTGATCTGCATAAAGGTCGACCAGTCAATAACTTTAGCCTCTGCTGATTTAACACATTAAAATGCTCACGTTGATGAAAGAGCTTTCTGTGCTAGCTCAGGTGGCCTTGCTTTTTTTGATTTTTTTCTGCTCAGATTCAAAGTCACAACCTGAGCAGTGGCCCCTCTGTCGTGGCGCTTGTGCCTCAGCAGGTGCTGGTGGCATTTAATAGTCTCAGAGACACCGTGCCATGACTTATGTCTCTTATTTCTGCTGTAGTTATAAGGAGTATCTAAATTGGAACATAAATTGTCCCTAGTTAATTATTTCATTAAATGAGCAATGTGGACTGCTAAGCATTATTATTCCCATTTCACAATTGAAGAAATGCATTTAGCGATGTCTCAGTGATACGGATGTGAATATTTAGTTGCATATCTGCACTCTCATGAGTATCATAAATAAGACCAAAAGCTGGCATGTTTCAACTGTTCTAGTCATTGAAAAGAGACTGATAATGAAGATAAATTTGTGCATATGCTGTACTTGTTCTGAATGTACAATTGCTGCTCATTTCCGCAAGAATCAAAGGCGAGGTCTGAACTCTGGCTACTGAATGCTCCAGGATAATTAGCAAGCCCAAAAAATGAATCTCAAAATGGGATTTAGTAATACTGCTGGTCTCTTTGTTTGTAGCAAGCTCAGGTGCTCTAACAGAGATCTCCGCATTTAGAAACCCTTTTTCATCTGGCACATGATTTTTCTGGAGATAAGGATACACATTACAATCTGCTGGTGTTTTTCAAGGATTTGTCTTTTTTTTTTTTTTCTGAAAACAATTTTGTTTTGTTGCAGATCACTTCTTTTCACAAGATGTATGTTGCCTTTCAAAACAGTGGGAGTACGGGACTGGGTGTTTGTAAGCATTTCCTTAGATTCACAGACATTTTAGTGTTAAG
Source organism: Lepidothrix coronata (assembly GCF_001604755.1). NCBI lineage: Eukaryota > Metazoa > Chordata > Aves > Passeriformes > Pipridae > Lepidothrix > Lepidothrix coronata. Next base: position 1,699,128 of record NW_016690355.1, on the reverse strand, counting down.
TTTGATGATATATGAGTTTTAGCACTTACTACAGTTAATCAGGGATGTCTGAATAAAGCATCAAGGACACTTAGCTCTCAGTTTGGTCTGTGGCTGCTCTTGTAGTTCTTGAGTTGTGAAAGAAAGAAGTGATTCCACCAGCTTTAGCTTTCACAAGACGACTTATTAAAATACTTTATTTTGGCTCATTAAATCACCTTGCGGTGCAAAACCAGAATGTGAATTACTGGTGCAAAATGAAACACGTGTCAGCAATTTTTTTTTTCTTCTGGTATGCAGTGTTGTTCCAGATCCAAATTTTCTTTTAGGCATGCCAAGCTCAGTTGGAGTGGCATTGCTGAAATACCTGGGGTGGGCTTATAATTTCCTCCTCTAATATGTGTGGAGCAAAAGGACTATTTAAGCATAACATGATATTATTATTCATTGCACCAGATGATGATGCTGTTAAAATATTCAAGGAATATAGAGCCTTTAGGCACACAAACACTTTAGTGCTGTAATTAGGTAGTTGAAGGTTTCTTCTTTATGTGACCTACCACCAGCATTGGGGCACCTGGGGGACCTTGTAGGCACATGGAAACCTTCTCAGTTTGTGGAGAGCCGAGTTCCTTGGCCAGATGTATTTGTGAGATCCTGCAGGGAGCCAAGGAAATCTATGTTTCAAATACCCTGTACCCTGCAGAGAGAGCGTTCATGTAGGCACTCGCTGCAGATCTCGGAGAAAACACAACTTCTGAGTGCTCACCAGTGTGTGTCTCATCCAGCCCAAGGGAAATAATTGGGAAGTGTTTANCCTTGCCATCAGCATTTGGAGGAGAATGGGAGAAAATGGGATCCCGTAGTGTGGCAACTGTACTCGGATTGTAATAACTAAAGAAAGGATTTGTGTGATGTGTCATAACTAGGAATACCAGAAGCTACAACATCTGCAGGCTTGTTGTGGGATGAATGAGGAATATTTTTTATTTCTTATTTAATTATCATTATGCCAGTCTTTTAAAAACATTCCTGAAGAAGGGTTACGCAGTATTAGGAAGCCTTACAGCTTTTCTGTAGTCCATTTTGTGTGAATATAGGATGTTTATTTCACATTATTGAAATGTTTGTTGTTTTACCATCAAAACAGACACACTATGTGTACATCTGCCTATTAGCATATAACTTACAAAATGGCATATAGAAATGTGATGATTCTATTTAACAGTGAGGGTCACATTTGGATGCAAAATCCATCAATACTTTGTGACCAGCATAAGAGGATTTGCTTTAGGGCAGCTGTGTGGGGTTGATCTGTATGAAAATTCTCCTTTAGCTGTTATTTCCAGGCCCTGAATAAAGATGTGAGCTCTAACTTAATCTGGAAAGCAGAGGGGCAGGGTTTGACCTGTGCTTTTTTGTGGTGTGGAGTGTTAGTGCTGGGGTAGCGTAAATCCCGAATGTTCTTGCGCTTCAGGGCAGTTTCCGCAGATTGAATCCTGCTTCTTCCTTCAGTTCCCTGTGTGTAAATTAGGGGTAGCTCAAGGAAGCTGCAGGGTTTCACTGATGCAAACCAAGTGCTTCTTTCCCTGAAACCTTCAGGGTTCACAACTTTAGTAAAATTTTTCATGTCTGCACTCCTCTTCAGATTCCAGAAATAGAAATGATCACAGGCTGGTGCCCTCAGACCAGCTCTGCTCTGTGCTCAGAGTGGTTATGTTAATCACCATGGGAAGGATGCATTTCAGGAGAGAAAAGAAAAAAAAAAACATTTTTTCTTACCATTTTTAGACAGCCTTTCAAGAAAGCTGAATTCTTTCAAGTGCCTGTACTGTGTAATCTTGGATATTGTTTGATATCAGATGGATCCAAGAAGGGGTACTGGGTGATAGCAAGAGTAGCTGCACCCTCTGAACATCTGGGAGGCTTCTGTATCTGCAGTGTGCAGATCTCCACCCTGCCAGGCAGAGCCTGTGCTGTACAGGCATGATTTCCATGATTTCTCGTGCAAAGTAAAGCAAACTCAGAAAAAAAAATTGCACAGCTTTCTCCTTTTGTCCTTGCATCTTGCTTTTAGCCTAAATAAGACAAGTCTGATTTAGCATATGGAGGTGAATGGTGGATTTTTATTCTTTGGGTATTTGCTTCACCTACAGCATCTATGGCCCAAGCAAAAAATGCTTGACAATAAAAACATGCCAACATACTAGTGCTGTTCTAAATGGAATTTAGAGGCCAGCACGGTTAAATCCCATTACCAAAACAACAGTGGCTTAAGGCAGAGCAAATTAGATGGGAAAAGGCAGTTTCTAAATAGTTTTTTTTTAAACCCTTATGCTTTTAGAGTTTGGCAAACTAATCAAAATTGTCTTTCCAATGAAGCTGATTCTGCTCTCACCCATGGGGCAGTGGGCAGAGAAAGGGGTCATGGCTGGTTGAGATGACATGAAGCAACTTTGGATTTGCCAGGACTAAAAAGACCCTTTTACTTCTTCCTCAGAGCTGTGTTTGCTTCACTGTCAAGCTCTGTGTGAATAATATTTGAAAGTATTGACATCTAAAGAGTAAAGGTGGCGATGTACGAAAGACAGCATCTTACAAACTCAAGAAGGTACATCTTAGTGTTTAATCATAGACTCAAAATCACAGACCCGAATGTGTTTATGTGTTTTTTAAATTCCCTCTTTGCATACAATTATGATAAACCAGGATTTCTTTACAAGGTGTATTGTATGAAATTCTGCAAAAGGAGGCAAAGGGTATTGTTTTGTGGCTCCATCAAAGTGTTTAAAGAACATAAACTTGGCTTTCATGATATTATCAATCAAATGCTTATTTTGGAGTCGTTGCTATGATCCAAGTCCTCGTTTGAAGATGAAATCAGAAGGTCAAGATTTCGCAGACTGTTCTCTCCATGGACCCCTTCTGTGTATATGGGTTTTTTGATTCAAAGAATGATGGCTGGAGTTTGAAAACAGTTTAGTGCCTTGCAACTGTGAATGATCTGAAGGGGAAGGTTTTTAAAGGCCCAAATGGGCAGAGAGCAGCTGTACCCTTTAGCAACTTTGGGAAGGTTCATTTCTGAATGGGAACAACTCTGCCCGGGTGACCTGCTGCCCTGGGCAGGTGCCTGGCTGTCACCTAAAGTGTTCTTCAGTGTCTTGGCCAGAATAATGCCTTTGAAGTTAGTGACACTCTGCTTTGAGCATATTTGAAATTACAAGCATATGATCACTGTAAACATTTAATCTTGTGAGAGAAAGGAAAATCCGCCTTCTTCAAAGAGACATTTAAAAAAACCCAACCCTTCTTTCCTCTGACATCCCTTACAGGTGCAATGTCATGGTACTGTTCTTCATCCAACTCCATGTCGAGTTAAAAGGAATCTATTTGAACTGTTTCCTTATATTTTATTCTTAATTTTTTTTTATAATAGCTTTCGGACCATGTATACTTCTGTTACTTCTTCAATCTCTTGGTGAATGTAGTAGCAATATTTTTTTATATTAATAGTGTGGCATTAAGTTGGCCTAGGATAAATCAATGCCAAATTATTTACTGCCCTCTTATGCAAAGTACTGCATGTTCCCAGAGGCTTGGGTTTTATGTGTCTAAAAAGATTGGATCTTCTGCTACACTATTAACTGATATTTGGCTTTAAAGTGTGCTCTTTTTGTCTCAAATGCAATACTGTTCATTTTGCAGTACAAAAGGACGATGATCTTTTTCCTACAGTCCCTTCCCATAACACTGGAATGTAAAACTCACTGCCAGCTAAGGTACAAAGCAGCTGGCACTGAACAGAAAGGACACAAAAGATTGACCAGAATTCAAACTACCACAAAATGAAATGAAAATAATCTCCTATCAGAAGCATCTCAGAAGTACAGTTTCTTTTGAACAATGAAAACTAGCATTTAAATTACATAATGGACCTGAACAGAATCATGGAACATAAGAGAAAAATAGGGAACACTTAGGTCAGCTGAGTTTCTGTGAGCTTTTCTTGGCTAAAGGAAAGGCAATGGGAGATGAATGCACTCAGATTCTGAAAAGTAATAATGCTTTCTAGTATTTAATGCCTTCCACTGGAAGATCTCCAAGTGTTTTTCTTTAAATAGTAATTATGCATTAAAATTAATTTTAATATCCCATTAAGGGTGACTTGATTATGCCCTTTTATAAGTGTTTGCTTTTTTCTTTTCTTATTTATCCCACGTTAGAAATATGGCAAATGGTAAATCTAGGAATAAAGTCAAGGTGTCGCCAGTCACTCCGGTACGTGAAAACAGGAGAAATTAATGTTCTTTCTTGTAGTTCAAACACTACAAATGTCACAGGCTGTCTGATCTAAGATTTATCTTGTCATCTCCCAAAAGGGCTGTTTCCCTTCCTGGTAGGCGAGTGCTTGTAGTGGGCTGCTCTTCTGCCCTTTCGTGCCTGGGAGGGCTCTGAATTTCACAGAAGCCAAAATCTCCCAAAGAGAAGTTGTGCATAAATTCACCTGAGTATATATAAATCAATATATAAAGTTTGAAAAACGGCCGTAATGTGGGTACCTGGTACCTTTTTAAATCATTAAACCATATAATAGGCAAAAGGAAATAAGAGCAAAATGAATTAGAAGTGAGGAAACTAGGTGGTTTTTTCCCCTCTGATTTTTAAGGGGTGAATTTAATAGAAGATCAATAGTGCTGGCAAGGGTCAGCTTTACTTTAAGAAGGTAATATATGCAGTTCTCAGCATGGTCTTCTGCAGCATCTCAACCATGACCATCAGTACCCTGTGATTCCTGTAGTGCATCAGTTTGAAGCAAAAAATGCCAGTCTGCTGTCTTGTGCACTGATCTATGAGCAAATCAATAATAATGGAATTTAGTCATCAAAGGATGTTGCAAGGTAGTGTATGAACATTAATTAACCTTTAAAAATAAGTATGAAGAAAGTAATACTGTTCCTGTTTCAGAGCTTGTTGTAACTGGAATGTGTAACTAAGTAGTCTCTAAAGGCATCCAGCTTCCCCACCCTCACCCAACATGGCAACTCCAGTGGTTTTACAGAAAGTTTTACTGGTAATGAGAGAGGTTTTAGGTCATTTTGTATATATATTAACATTATGGATTTGTGACGGTGTCCAGTGGGAAACATGGTGATATAAATCCTACCAGAGAAGCTTTGTGTGCCCCATTGCAATGTGTTTTTGAAATTGTGGGAGCGGGTGTAACTCCATGTGCCTGTACAAGCATTTCCTCTGGAACTGTGTGAACTCTTCCCTTTTTTTTCCTAGCGTATAAAATAACATGGCCTTGTGACATATTATAGGCTTTTTCATTAGATTTAATTTCTTCTGTTGTTTGTTTTATTGCCCTGACTTAAGAAATATACAATACCATGCTTGTCATTGCCTTTGGGTTTTTTTCCTCTATAAATATCATCTTTTTGATGATTCCGAGAATTCTGAGGAAAAAAAAAATATTGATTTCTCTATGTCAGAAGGCTCTTCTGTATCTCATAAATATTCTTTTTGTCAAGATTTAATAATTCGTTGTCCAAGCCAGTGCCTAAGTGGAATAGATTTATGTTAATACAAACTTTCTTTGGTATTAAGATGATCAATTTTTCAAGTGAGGAAAAAAGGGAAGGTGTCAGGAGCAACAAATGATCACATGTACTGTGGTTTACTTGTAACCTCAGGTTCAAACCAGATGATTTTGAGGAAGAGTTCCTTGGGTAGATGTTAAAATGCATTGAGGGAAGGAGATATTCTTTTGCATAGCAACTGTAGGGGAGGTACTGATGCTCATCAGAATCAGCAGGTATTGAATCAAAATGTTTGCAGGATGGTTTTCCACGCTCGTCTTGGAGAGCATCTGAGAATATTAAAACTGGAGCTGATTATCAGGTTTCAGTTAAACGTGAAAACCCCGGTCCAGTGTGCTTAAAAAGCACTTTTCCATGTTCACTGGGCCCTTAGCCAGGCGCCAGCTACGTACCCGTGGAGCCAGGGAGAGGCTTTCCATGGACTTGAGCAGCAGTCCCTACACCAAGGCTGGAGCATCCCTTCTCCTTACTGGGGGTAAGAGGAATTAGGTTATAAAGTACTTCCTGTATCAGTGAAACCACAGTGATTCCAGTTAGAGAGAACGAGGCAAGATACTAATTTTTACTAAATTTGATAAAAGCCAGTTGGGGACTGAGGTGATAAGGACGACTGGTACAGTCTTAATCTTTTGAGCTATTTGTGCCTGTTAAACAAAAGCACTTGATAAAAAGAATGCTGTGACTAGAGGCATATTATAGCTCAGATAAACCCTACAAATTGTACAGGAAAAGTAAAAATCCCCAAAAGCTGGAGGTATTGCCTGCCTTCGCTGATCTGCTTTTTCTTATGTTTTTTTTTGCTTTTTTAAAAATGGATGTTCTTATGGATGTTTTTTTTCTTATGGGTATTATCTCTAAATGTGAGCTGAGTTTTGTTGCTAATTTTCTAACCATGAGGAATGCAATTTAGAAATAAATCAGTTCTTAATTTAATTACCTGGGCTTTGTTTCTAATTACGTGCTTCTACTAATCGAACAGCAAATTATGTAAAACTGAGGATGGAAAAATAAATTTGCAGGATATTTTTATTTGCAGTTCTGGTGAGTCATTATGTTACCAAATCATACTTTAGCCACAAACTGAGTTGGGAAAGCAAACTAGTATGTAGATATTTTGTTGTATGTGTATTGATGTTTTGTATTTTAATGTGACTCAAAGTTTGACTTGCTGCCTGACAAAAATCAGGGGGTTATATTTCTTTCTGCAGCAAAGTTTCAGACCAGTGAGTCTTCTGGCAGGATGACCAGGGTTGAGTTTCAGTGCTGGTTGTACAGATTGCCAGATTATATTGTGTATAATTATCATTTGTTGTTCAGAATTCTTCATGGTTATACCAGTGAGAAGCCAGAAGTACTCTCCTGAGATCAATGCATTTTCTCTGCTATTTACACTGCTGAAATCACAGTTTAGCTCGTTGTGTGGTTTTATAATATGTTGTACACAACTGTGAATGCATATTTGATTATAATAGAAATGTGATTAAATTTCAGCTTTGTTCACTTCACCTGCTTTTGCTTACTGTATCTCTTCTGAGATTTATTCCAGCATTCAAAACTCCTCAACTGCTTCAGGTGGCTGCCAGAAAAATGAAAACAACAAACAAACAAATAACCTTCTGCCAAGACCTTGATTCCTTTTCCTCCTACGAATATGGGTTTCATCTCTGCCACTGTGGCAAATTTATACATTGGATATTTCCATTCTCTGTAGCAATAGAAATAGAGGCTCACAGCCAAACTATGAGAAATAGGGCTTTGAATACTAACTTTAAAATAGTGGTATTTTTATGTAAAAGATATAATTTCCTGTATTTACGGCTTGTTTTCCAAGAGGAAAGTTTAATATTATCCTGGTAATCTGAACAGGATCGCAGTCTCTGGAAAGAGGTTTTCCATAGCATTTGTGGTGGAACTGGAGCACCTTACTGACGTGCACTGGGCGGCCCAGCGTCCACCTCAGCTCTGTCATTTATGAGCAGCTCTGCAATCCCAGACACCAGGTAGCTCTAAAGTGATAAATAAAACTTTGCCAGCATTATTGTCCTGTACTCTGTACATGAGAGGCAAACCCTTGGGGTAAATTAGCCCTGCTGCTTTGATGCCTGTTGACATAACCCGAAGTTCTGTTGCTGCAGTTTTTCCTTTAGTATTGCATCCAGTTCTAGGAAATAAGCCTGTGTTTATCATCATCTCCCCTCCCTGTCTGATGCAGAAAAATCCAAGATATCCTTTCAGAAAAAAGAAGGGCAGATTTGGCCGTGGAACTTGCTTCTTTGTATGAATTTGCATGACATAGTTTTCCTTTTTGTGGGAAACAATGTGCCAGCCACTGACTGGATCAATAAAAATTGATTTTTGAATAGAGAGTAGAAGCAAACAATTGCATAAAAGCGGAAATAATCTTATGCTGAGAGCAATTGGATAATACACATTTTACCAGTAACTGATGAGAGCGTAGAGATGAAAAATAAAGCAGGACATTTATGACCTGGGGGAAAAAAAAGAAGTTAAATGAGGTTTTAATTCCGATTTGTGATATTTTTATGACCGATATAGAGCAGAGTATCTAATTTTATTCTAAGCAGGTTGGTTCAGGGTTTGTTTTTTTATTTTTTTTTTTTTTTCATCTTTGCTGGCTTATTTCTCTTCAGTTGTGAGAGAAGTGTGCTAAGTAGACCCAGAAGGGCTTTCAAAGGATAGATTGCTATTGCTTTCACTTGTACAAAAAGGTTAATTATGGAGGTTGGGAAAATGTTGCTGCTTTAATGATAAGGGACTGCTGTACAGCAATGACTAACCGAGCTAGTTTTCAGGGTCATCCTAATTTTAAAATAAATGACAAAACATCAGGCTCCTGGATCGTTCTGAGCATTAAAAATGAAAGGTCCGACATGCATGAGAAATACCTAATGATCAGAAAATCGGAGGTAGGTAACAGAGGAGGAGCTCAACCAAAAAATAATTCATTAGAATTTCTATGTAACACAATCGTTCTAGAAACTAATTTAAAAAAATGTACAAAACCAAAGTTCTGGAATTTTTGCCGGAGTTTATAGACTGTTAAATAAAACAGAATTTGTAATAAATTAAACTGTAATTTAAACCCCTATTTTTTATGCTTCTTTTCATGGATCTTATTCTTCCATTCCAGTCAATTAGGCACTGCAGAATTTCAAAGGAGTACAGAACTTGGATTTTATTGTTGACATACTAAAGTTGACATATTATCACCATTTTTGCTTTAGTGCTGGTTCTGTAATACAAGTTTTCAAATAGAAAGTATGTATTTCTCCCCATTTTTGCACTAAGGACTGAAAAGGGAAGAGGTCTACTCAAGGTTTGTGCAACATTTCTTTGCCAGGGATGTGAAGACCTGTAAATTACGGTGTTTACTAGAAAATACAAGAAAGACCATACCTGTCAAATTAGAGTGATTGCTTAATAGCATCATCCTTGAAAAGTGTGGAGAGCAATGGTGGGTAAACCTCTGTAGGTACCAGAAATTCACATTCTGCTTAAATAATTGTTCTTAAATGGGTCCAGTGAAAATTGTTGCAGGGTAAAGAACCTCTAAGAAATCCTGCAATAACCAGCTGTCTTCTGAGACTGGATCAGACAAGTGCCCTTGAGGGTCACCTCTGTGAGCAGCAATGAGTACAGGTTGTTGGGATTCTGGGCTGTTCCCAGCTGGGAATGGTTGGTGAGCTGCTGCCAAGCCAGTCCAGGAAGAACTTTACAGCAAAGGGAAGTCCTCTAGGGCTTCGATACAATTTATTTTTAATATCTTCTGTATCTATTACCTTATGGCTTTTGACTACTGCCATTATTTTTGTCATCTGTTAGATCCTGAGTTATGTTTGAGCATCAAGATAATGCAGCCCAAGCTACAAGGAGCTGGAATTCTCATGCTTCACTCGGTCTTCGGAGCTGCAGGAATTTACGTTGAATTTTGAAGGCAGACACGTTGTAGTCTAATTCCACCTTGAGCTTTACTGACTTGAATGGATTGAACAGCATTCTCCATCTGCCTGCTATGCAAACAGAATATCTGTAGGAAGTGCCCAAGAAACACTCTCATCAGCATTCCCAAGATGCTTCATTTGGTTTTAATTCTTCAAAATCCAATACCCCAGTATTTAAAAAATTTATAATCCTAGCCTGTTGCAGTCAATGAAAAAAACATGTTCAAGTAATGCAGAACTGTTAATACAGTAGAAATTAGCAAAGGTAGATGTTTGGAAGCTATTGCATTAATTTGCAATTCATAAAATTAATGAGTTTTGTATAAAAGTTACTATCTCAAGATGCTTAGAGTGAAAACAGTTATTAGAAACATTATTAGTATTGAAATGAAGAAACATTTTGCTTTCCCTAGTCATTTTTTGTGCATGTCTTTTGCAATTTTGAAATATGTTGGTCTTACAAATTGTGACAACGCAGGAACAATAGTTGTGGAAGTTTAGTGGTGATGAATTATGGAATCTCAGCCAAGCATTACTTATGTGAATTATTAGCATTCCAGTATTTTACTTCTGCTTGTTCCTTTATTGCTTCTGAAGTGGAAAAGGTAGGATTTTTCCAGTGTTTAAGGACAGCACTGGCCCTCATTTGGGCTGTGCCTGTGGTAGGTTTTAGTTCAGGTCTGTGGCATCCCACTATTTCCCAGTGGCAGCACAGACTGAGCTTGAAACTATAACACATATCAGGAGGCTGTAGCTATTCCTTAAAATTACATGTGTATCAATTACATATATATGTGAGTTTCTGATTCCTTAAAATTACATGTGTATTAAATAGATATGTTTGTGAGCTTCTGTGCTTCTGTGGTTTGCCTCCTGTCTTGTTGGTAAGAGTTGCAAGGCTGAATCCTAAAATTGGGTAGAACATTGCTTACCAAAATCTACAATAAAGAGCAAAACTGTTGCTCATTCCAAAGAGTCATTACTGAGATCTTGACAGAGGCAAAATGCTGGGATGTTGTGGAGTTAAAGAAAATACTTAGGGGGGAAGTCATGTGGGAAAGTTGGTCATGGATGCTGAGGCCCATAGTGATGAGAGCAGGAACTGTAGCTGCAGGAAGGGACTAGTTGGGGGATAGAAAGGGCCATTGGAACCTAAAATAGATGGCATTGCAAATGGAGATTGGCAACTGGAAGGAAGACAAAGAATTGGAGGAGAACAGCATTTAGTGGGAAAACACTGTGCTGAGCAGTGTGATTGGTAGCTTGGAAGTTTGTGGTTTGTCCAAGAGAATCTTAGAGAATAGAAAATGAGAGTTATGGATACTGCGAGTCTAGAAAGTTATGGGGATGAAAAAGACTGGAAAGAGGGGTTAGGAGGAAAAGAATTTTATTGTGGCTGTGTTTGCAGTAAATTGATCAAGCCAGTACATTGGTGAAGACTCCCCTGTGCTCGAGGTTTGCCTGGGGGAGTAAATGCAGAATATCTCTGTACTTCAGAGATCTCATGGGCATCAGGGACACCTGGCTCAGGCTGCCACTGAGCTTCTTTCTGTTAGACAACATTTACGTTAATTTATAAATTTTTTCACTTGTACTGTATGTAAAAGAAGAGTGTCTTTTATTGAAATACCTCTCTCAGTAAATCTAAAATAGAAGCAGTTGGCTTTGTTTATTCTGAAACATAGTTTTGTTAGGACAAATAGCTCAGTTTGCTTTTGTTTTACATAAATACAGGAAATAAATATTTTTATTTACTGTGGTTATTCCTGACTAGCATATGTTAAGTTTGAAGCATAGGCAACATATATAGATTTAAGAGTTAACCAGGACTTAAGTGTAATTCCTTTTGAGCATTTAGCTATTAACTTCATGCAAGTAAAGCCATTGAGTTTCGTATTTAATGACTTATTTGTTTATATGGAAAATCAATTAGCGCAGCTCCTGGGGTTTCCTAACCTTTTCTCTTCAAGGATTCTCCCCAGGAGCGGCACTGGCACAGTGTGCTTTTGGCATCCACCAAGTTCCACAGTTCACAGGGGGCTCTTGTGGTGCAGGGATGTGCCAAGTCAGTGCATCAGAGCAGAGTGGGAGCTGGGGAGTGAGACTTCAAAGCCTTTAAACTTGATCTTAAGGCCAGCACTGATAAATACCAGCCTTGGGTATTGATGGGGAAGATCATGTTAATGGAAAGGAAAGCATCCTTGTTTCATTTGAATAATTAGTGGCTCCAAAAGGCTTAGTTCCAGCCTGCTCTGTATGAGCACCTGCAGCTGGTTTTATATGTTTTTTTTTTAAGTTCCACTTTTTCCTCCTTTTGTTAAGAAGTGGATGTTTTTTAGGGCACAAAGTCGTGTGTGTCCCAGGGAGGAGCGTGCTGGAATAGCACCATATACATGGGAGGATGGAGGCAAGCTCTCATTTGCTGCCAGTTCAGCTGGTTCTGGGCTGTGGTGGTTCCAGGTATGGAGCAGGAGAGTCCAGTGCCAGTGCCTCCAAGCTGTTTGCTGGACCATTCTGTCCCTGCCCTGAAGCAGCCACATATCCTCTCAGGAGTCTCTGTTGAAGCCTCCAGCATTTTTTGCACCAATGGCTATGCCTGGATTGGCCCAGATTCACAAAGTGATCTGTATACGCTTGTCACACTGAGATAAATCTTGTTTCTTTCATGGAAAGTCAATGGCACTGCCATTTATCTGGCTGCATATGCTTATTGACAGCACAAGTGAGACGTGCTATTAATAACATTATTTTGATACAGCACATAAAGGACTGACACTGAAGCTGGGGGAGTAAAACCCAGCCTTCTTGGCCACATCAGCCTTATTTTCAGTAGACATTCAAGAGTACTTGATTTTTAATTCCACATTTCCCTAAACAATCACTGCAAATAAGAAGGGAAACTGTAAATAAAACAGCAATACCTGATCTTCTAAATTCTCTTTATTTTTAATCAGTGGTATCTTAGAACATCCTGAAGACCAAGAGATATTATTTAGAGTCAATATCTTTAATTTTTTTTTTTTTATCTTAGAAATAGAGAATGCCTATTTTTAGGGCTGCAGCTATTAAAACAGTTTCCTTTAGATAGTTTCTAAGAAGTCTGATGACTTAGAAGGAAACTGAGAAATAAACAATATTTCACTACTCCTCCAAGTGAATATTGATTTATTTACATAATTGTGCTCAATTTTGAAACTTAAATTTTTAAAAGGCAAAGAGATTTTTTTTCATAGAAAGGATGTCATGAATCATTTCACAGTTTACTAACCTGTGCTGCTCAGCAGAGGAAAGGCTGAGAAGATAATAGTGAAGACAGTTTGATCATTGTGTTGGGTGTTGATGAACTGAAACAGTGACGTTCAGCAAACAGGTTTTAAGGCTTTTGTGGCAGATATGAAATGGAGAGTAAATATTCCTAGTGGGCTGTATAAGCTTGTACCATCAGTGTCTTGGATTGCCTCCGTCAATCATAGCCCCCCGAGACAGTGCCCGAACTGACCTTGTATAGCTCAGGCTCATTGACTTTAATTGTGTGTTGTATTTCATCCTCTGCAGGAAGGAAACAGTGGGGCAAACGCAGTCTTTGTGTGCAGCTCGTTCTTAGTTTCAAGAGATTGAGTTTGTTGGAGAGGAAATCAAGAGACCTGCTTGCTCTTGGCTGAGGAGGAGATGAACAGGGACTTTTTACAAGAGCGTGTAGTGACAGGACAAGGGGAGAATGGATTCAAAGTGACAGAGGGTGGGTTTAGATTAGATATTAGGACGACATTTTTGGCTGTGAGGGCAGTGAGGTCCTGGCACAGGTTGCCCAGAGAATCTGTGGCTGCCCTGTCCCTGGAAGTGTTCAAGGCCAGGCTGGATGGAGCTCTGAGCAACCTGGTCTGGTGGAAGGGGCTGATGGCAGGGGATGGAAGGAGATGATCTTTAATGCCCCTTCCAATCCAAACCATTCTATGATATTATGCTCTGACTATTTCAGGAGACATCATCAGCCTGAAATCCAATTAATTAATTGTATTTTTCCAATACCCCACACATACTTTCAGGTGTTATAACTGTGCCCTGGCTGTTCACAGTGTCATTTTTTCAGCTTTTCTCAATTTTCACTTCTACAGCTATACAAGAGCCTGACACATACGAAAGACAGCCAGACTGAGACTAAATTTTGCAGTCTGCCCCTGTTGGGAATACGTGCATAGTACCCATTAAAGTGAAGGGATTTCAGCACAGGAGCAGTGGTCTGTTTGGACACAGCTGGAAAAACTGGAGATTAAATATATTATTTCAGAACAGCAGCTGTGAAGCTGATGACTCACTGCAAAAAGTGCTGACAGTATCCTGCTCTGCATGTATTTTTAACATACACAGTAATACATATATACAATACAGTTAAAAATAAAGAGTATAGAATTACCATTGAAAAAAAAGAAAGTGCCATAATTACAGAGCACAAAATTTCTTTAGGAAAAATTCTAGTTCTTAGAAGTCTCAGAAGATAAATTAAATAGGTTACATTACTAATTTTTGTTCAAACTGTGGAGATTGTGGAGTTGAAATGTCTGCAAAAAGGTGAAAAGGTGAGAAATTTTGGAGGTGCTTTAAAGGGAGAGATTTTAATCAGTGCTCAGAATCAGAACAGATTGGTCATTTTGAGTACAAGATCAAGGGAAGTTGGGATAAGGGAAAATCATTTTATGGGAAGCCTTATTTCAAGTGTTCTGTTAGAAGATACATTCTTTGTGGAGTTTATGACAGAAAAGTTATAAATCAGTACATTTTGCAATGCAAATACTCAATTCTGTGTTACCAGCCCCCATGCCAAAGAGGAGATAGACCTGTGAGGCCTGCTGGCAAAAGGATCACACATTTCCATTTAATGGAAATTAAATGGTATCAAATGTAAAAACCTGTGTGCAGTTGGCCAAGAAAAGTAGAAGTAAAAGATTATTTGTCATTAAAGCCCATAAATCGCTGTGGTTGGATCTTTTTAGAGGGGAATAGTGCCTCAGCTGGTTAGATGTCACCCCTGGTGAGCAGTAACTGAGTAATGGCATTCCTGTTAGGACAAATTGAACCCAAGGAGAATTTTGTAAATGTTCCCAGTTAATTAAGATATTACCACTTCAGCAAAAATAATAAAAACATTTTAAATATTGAATTAATATAGATACAATTAGCATGTGTTAATGGATTCATTCTGTGATCATTTGTCTCCTGGTCAGCATTTCTTTTAAATACACTAAAAATGGAAGCAATGGGGAGTGTAACTGGAATAAGGATGTCTGTGAACTTCTTCTAATGTTAATGCTCTTGATCCCCACTCACACCTACACACTGACACTTTAACTGAAAGCACTTGCAATTAAACCATGAATCCAGGTGCCTGCTGGTGTCAAGGAACAGAGAGAAAGATGTTATATTTTCAAAATATCTGTAAACTCTAACATGACACTTTTCGCAGCAGGCAGAAAGACTTGCTACTTGAGTTGTAGGAGGAAAATCTTCTTTATATTACTTCTCTTACCTCTCAGGTGCTTTTAGAAAGGCTGAAATGTATTGCTGAAAGGAAGAATGTTCTGCCTGAGGCTAGGGAAAAAAAAGAAGTCAGACCTTTTTCATCTTTCTATAATTAAAATACAACTGTAAACCACTTAGTTCGAAAATTGTTTATGAACTCACAGGTCTGAGCTGAATAACCATCTGCAAATTTTAAAAATTAAAATCCCTTTAGGAAGCAGTGACCTTGCAGAGCTTAAATTGCTTATAAAATTCTGAAGGCTGAATTAGTTAGGGAGAGTGATGAACTAGATGAAAAATAAGTTAAAAAAAAAAAAAAATAAGTGCGAGCTTTTCTGTCCAAAGGGCTGGAAGGAAAACCTGACTCCTGACTGAACTGTCTGTGTGTGCTGTTTTGTTCCAGTTTAGTTCTTATCGTATTTGTGATCAGACCCCAGCAGCTATAGCAAACGACTCTCACGGCAGCTCAGCTTGGAGTTGTGGAACGAGGATCTCCAGCGACGGCGATCGATGCTGCCGGCGGGACGGACCGCGGTGGGGAGGGATGGATGACAAATGGCTCTTACACAACAGAAGCACTCCTTGAAAACCATAGGTGGAAACTGAGTTACAGAATCCCTCCCGTTTTGATGCTTTAAAATCGGAGAAGTAATTCTCTGGGCTATTTTTGAGTATCAAAACGCAAAAAGCGCTGCTTTATTACGGCAACGAGAGTGCACAGGGATATTTTGTGCACCTTGAAATGCATAGGGTTTTACAGCTTTATACTATCATCTAATTACAATATTCAGGTTCTAATTACAATATTTGGACATTACTTCATCTACACTGGACATTACTACATTACACTGACTTCTAAAACTGTAACTCCCATAATACCGTCCTCGCCACACCCCTGACACGCCTCCCGAATTTGAGTTGGAGGTCCCCAAAAGACCATCTCTTCCTCATCCTCTTCCTCTTCCTCATCTCCTTTGAGACAGTATTACGTCTTCTGGAATGTTTTCAAGGCTCCTGAATAGCTTTGACTACTTATATCAAGGGTTATGTCTTCTTCTCCGTACATTTTTGCATATAGAAAACGCCTTGACTCCTTCTGTTGAAGCTCTTAATAAAGAATGATAATGCTGCATTTTAGGAATTTTGTAACAAGCTAAAGGTACTACCAAGCTTTACTAAAACTTATATAAAAGAGGTTTTACGGCTACAGTTGAGCACTGGAGAGGTGCTGCCATTGAGGTGTTTTCTG
Organism: Lepidothrix coronata; assembly: GCF_001604755.1. Taxonomy (NCBI): domain Eukaryota; kingdom Metazoa; phylum Chordata; class Aves; order Passeriformes; family Pipridae; genus Lepidothrix; species Lepidothrix coronata. Next base: position 1,682,821 of record NW_016690355.1, on the reverse strand, counting down.
TATAGAATTCAAATGTAGATAAAAGAGGGGATGCTGAATGCCCCGTCCTGCACACTGGGCTCTCCCAGCAGAGCCGAGGTGATGTTAAACACCTTCTCTCCCACATATTGCAGACCCTACACTGTTAGTAGTACTGGGGTTGTTGTCTGGTCTCCGCTGGGGGTGGTCAGCTGTGCTGAGAAAGGTCTTGCTCTACTCTTTCTTCTCTACCTTTGTGTCAAAGGTGATGCTCCTGCGGAAATTTTTGGTGGCGGCAGCGAAGTTCCCGGTGGCCTCTGATTGTCAAACATTACAGACACTTTGTTAGATGGTAAATAAGAGATGTTGCGGAAGGAAAGCCATAAAGAGAGAGATCTTGGACAAAATGCCACTGCAAAATGGGCTATAAAATAACATGCGAGTTAACTCAAACACCAGCAGAAGCCAAGACGCCTGTATTGGCCATTATGGGGCACTTAGGGGCTTTTACAGCAGGCTGAGCTTCCTGGCAGTTAATTTTTATGTTGTTTTGTAACTTGATCATATTCACTACTGTTGTGCAAATGCCACTAATTTAAAGAACTCTCAATCAGAGCTGATTATTAGTATGCAGTTGTGATATGCAGAATTCATTGAAGGCTGAAATGGTTTAGTCCATTGTGCTGTGTACAGGGTGGAGATCAGATATGACAGGGGCTGTTAACAAGCTGATGTGAAGAATTTCTCAAAGCTCTCAATGTCTTTTAAACAGAACTTTGTAGCTGAGGTTTTAAAAACCCATTAATGTTTAACCATAAAAAAAGTACTCTTTAGAGACTAGGTAGCACTGACATGATGTCATCAGCTTTTCATAGAATCACAGAATGGTTTGGGTTGGAAGGGACCTTAAAGCTCATTCCAACTCTAGGCCATGGGCAGGGACACCTTCCACTAGACCAGGTTACTCCAAGCCCTGTCCAACCTGAACAGTTCCAGAGATGGGGACCCACAATTTTAAGAGTTTGTTCTTTCAGATACAAATCAGAAGTTGGAAAATTAAGAGTTTAAACATGAAATGGACAGAATTGTTGTTCCAGTGGTGCAAAAATAACAATTAAATACCTGTAAGAACAAGCCTTACTGTAAATAAAGAATAATTTGCTCTGTAGAAAAGCCCAAGTATAAGATTATTTTACTAGTTGAAAACTTGTACTTGCTTTATCTGAGTTCTGATAAATGGCTGAGGCCTGTTGGTTACAAATCAGGTCTGTTGACTTTCTGCTCTTCATTATAGTGTCAGATTTATACCTAAAACAGACCAAAAAATAGTAATAAAACTGTGCTATAACCAGCACAAAATCTCCATAGTGTACAAAATGTCATTTAGGAAACTCTTTGATGTTTGTGGAAACAGCACATTAGCTTTATTTGTCTGTTCTTTCCATTTGCATTTCTGTGCTCTTTGCTTCCTGAGGAAATCTTTTTCCATTTAATTAGACAGAAAAGCTAAGATACATACTTGTTAGCAGGCCTAATTTGCTGTGCTGTGCCAAAGGTTCTTTGCAAGGCCGTGTTTGGAGTGTGGGGAGGATGATTCCATATTGTTCCTAGCAAGCCCTTAACAGGAATGGTTACTGCTGCTTTTGTACCACTGTCTCCAGTATATCTGTTCTTGGCTTCAGCACTTTTTGCTCTTAATCAAGTTTCCAAAAAGCCCCCGTCTCACCTGCCTTGCCACCCACAAAGCTGTGTGGAACACCACCAGTTCTGGGTGTTAAACCTGTGACTTTAAAAATCTCAAACCTCATTCTGGTGCATACCAGACTCTTATACTATCTAATATTAGTAAAAGTATTAAAATATTATTAATTATCTCATGAAAGTTGTGTTTTAAAGCATGCTATATATTTATAGTACTGTTTGCATGGTAAAGAACTTGCCCTTCACACTGAATGCACCAGAATATGTGAAATAAGGAAAACTAGTGAACATAAGAAGTGTAAAAATATTCAACTCATTGTATCCCAAATAACTGGTATAATTATCTCTGTTTAACTACAAGCCAGTGCTGAAAGCTACACCAAAGCAGGTTTTATAGATGCTAAGAGTGGAATCATTGAAATTATTTCCAGAATGCCCATTGCATCATGCACTGAAGCAGCCGAGGGCTCACATTTTGGAGACCTGTGAGTTGCTCTCAATCCTGTCTCCTCTGCTTTAAGTTCAGTATCTCCCTTCTCAACCTGAACACCTGAAGACTTTCACAATTTCACAAGCAAAGACTGGGAGTTCAGTTCCCCAGCTGCAGTTTTTTTTCCTCAGTTGATTTTGAATAAGAGCCTGTTACCCGTTGGTGTGTTTGGCAGATGCCGTGCGAGGGGTTTCGAACTGGATTTGCAGATTCTCGCGGAGCTCAGCTCAGTCCTCTTGGGTGGCCTCTCAAGGCTTTAGGAAGGATGCTTGTACATCCTTAACAAGGCTGGTTGCCACAGAGAGGCTGTTTTGCAGCCTGGAGGAGTTGTCCTGTGTTCCACATAAAAAGCTAATGCATCCTTCTTTTAGAAATAACAGCTGGAGATCATGGGACGGCAGCAGGTAGGACGAGCTGTACTTGAACTGGGTTTGTGATGCCCAAGGAAAAATAAACCAAACATCTTTGATGAGACTTGGGGCTACAGCTCCAAAAAGGAGGATTGCAGGGCTCCAGGTCAGGGGGTTGTCAGACTGCACAGGGAAAACAGAAATGCCAAGGGCACCTCCACGTCCCAACCCACCAGGACTTTGTGATGCTGCCAAATAACCTTCACTGCCTCCAGTCTCCCCCCCCCACCATCTCTGCTTACTCAGTTGGGCTGTGTGGATTTATCCCATGTTGGGACACTATTTCATAGGAAAGTTTTTTCCAGTGAGGCAGTGCTGAAACATCCCATTTGATAATTTTTTAAAAATCTGTTTCTCATTTTCAATTCAAAGTTTTTCGCGTTAAGTGGTTTATTTTGCACTTAAAAGAGGATATAACACAACAAGGAGAGGCTTGATTTATAATAACTTATTTGAAACCACTTAATGTTTTTTATTTTTTTTTTTTTAGAATATTCATTTATGCACATCTTGAAGATTTAGGGTTGGTCCAAAATTGGGGAAAAAAAGAGAGTTCAAGTATCTGTGTTATATAGGGTATTAGTTCCGTGCTTCATATCTGATTTAAATCAGTTATACTATGCTGAGTTCAGATGACTCCCCTGCCAACCAAGCAAGTTAATAAAACACTCTGAGCTTTATATATTTATAACATTTTACTGAATGTGCTATATATGTAAATTGAAATTTTTGATCAAGAAGAAGAAAACTGATTGGTCATGTCTGACTTGCATCTAGACTCATTGTAGCATTGAGACTTGAATTGCTACTTAATTAAAAAAGCAAAAGTACAAGAGATTGCACCTCTAACAATATTTCAGAACTTTCCTATATTTAAAGAGAAAATCAGTTGTCTGCTTTATCAGGCAATGTAGGGTTTCAGTCCTACCATCCTACTGCCACAAATTAATCATGATGAGTCATTAACAGTGTCAGTGTACCCAGGAATGGATAATATGTACATACAAAACACATAAACCAGAGTTCATACATATGCATACAAATGCACTGTTATAATCCTATGTACATAAGGACATACTCCATCTGCAGAAGGATGACCTTCTACAGTACTAAATGAATTAAAAAATCTTTCCTAACTACTTCAAGTGTATAGATCATGTTCTTAGAGCACCCATAAAAGTCACAGTTACTGCCAATTTGAGAAATTTTAGCTCGGTACTCCTGTTTCTCTTTCACTGTCAGGGGAGGAAAGAAATCCTTCTTATTAGAAGGACAAGATGTACTACTGGGTGGTACCCTGACAAATGACCTTTTCCAGGCTTTAATAGCTCCAGGAAGGGTATCCTTGGAAGTGAGTGGGTGTTTACAGTTGACATTTGAGTGGGGGAGCACTGTACCTTTCTTCTGGCCTCTTTGGGTAGTGTGAGTGAAAACTACCTTTTAACATATGTATCCTGGACATTTCTCTTCTGCTAAGGGACAGCCTGAAATTTGCTGCTTTTGTTTAACTAAACTCCTCAATTTCATAAAAAATAGAGACTGAGTGTCTTGCAGAAACAGATCCAAGCAACAGATCTGTAATATTGCCTTGCTGCATTAGGTGGAAAAAAGGCATTATTGCAGCTTTTCACTGAGGAAGGACAAAATCCATCCTTCCTTATTCATTAGGCCCTTTCAGGCAGTGACCATTCTGTCACAGCTGAGGTGACAGGAGGCCATCCTTCACAGCAATGAACATGTCAGCCTCTTCTCTTCTCAGCTGTCACCCCATCATTATGCATATGGCAGAGAGGAAAAAAAAATACCAAAAAACTGAAAAAGATGAGATTTGATTGAAACCTGGATTTGTGCAGACATAAGGATCGTGACTCAACAGGTGTGATCCTTACGTTTGAAACAGGGATGAAAATAGGACTCAGACGTTATTGAAGTTTGCCCAGCTGCCTTGTATGACTTGTGTTGGGTGCAAGGGGTTCATTTTCTGCAGCTTTCCTGCATGGAACACATGCTGCTGATGCCATTCACTGTTTGGTCACACATAAAACAAACTTATTTATCTTTAAAAAGACCACAGCTATGTCTTACAGTGTTTGTAATAATCGATACATCTCCTAGTCCTAACTTACATGAACGAAAGGAGAGAGAATACCTAGTAAGGAATTTACTGAGGAGCTTGTTGCCTGTCTGAACCTTTGGAAAGCAAATCTCTTAAGTTAGTGATGGTCAGAGGAACACTTGGTCTCAAAGGGGAAGGCTGTGCTGGAGCTGAATGCAGAGCTTGCAGCAGGACCTTGAGTAAATGGCTGAATCATAAGAATCTCTTAATAAGCACAGCTCAGATAATGCAAATTTTTTTTTGTGTGTGTAAATGATACAAAACAGCTACACAAATACCTGATATTAAAATTCCTGATGTGGTTTAGAAAACTGTATTATTCTTTCAATTCACTATGCACTCCTTTGATTTATGTAGCTCTGTAACTGTACAGCTGTCTAGAGAGAGCAAAAACATCCCGTGCAGATTTCACAGCTGCCTGGTGTCAGCAGAAGTGACATTGAAAGCTATTTGAAGTCTGTTTTAGCAGGGGGGTTTGTTGCAGCAAAATCATACATGGAGTATACTGTCATTAAGTTATTTGAAAACATGATGATAATGTGACAGAAAAAATAAATGTGAAAATGTTGGCCTGTACAGAAAATCAGCTGTTGAAGGAAAGTAAATCAAATGCTATTCTTCTGATGACCACATGAAAGTGTTTACAATGTAATATATGAAGAGGAAAGGATAACTAGAGGAAGGGCAGAGAAAAGGAAGAATTGGAAGTATTTTAGAAAATACATATAATTCTGACTTCCCACTTTTTTATTAGACTGATTAGGGAAAAAAGCAAAACCAAATCCAAACTCCTGACTCCTGCAATGCTGATAATGCATTTAGTCCATTTGGGATTCACTAGTGATTAAAAAACTTGCTGGAGGAGTCAAGGACCACATGAGAAGTAAAAAAATGTGATTCAGTGTCCTGGCCTAAACTGAATCTCATTTACTCTAGTTATTGCAATTTAGTGGTGACTAATTTAAGCCTTACTTACTGCAGAGGTGCTGCTCTGATCTACAGAGTCAGGAGGGAAACGTGAACTCCCATTATCAGCCAGTATTATTTTCAGAGCTTTTTGTTGTGGCCCTGAAAAACCCCCACACTCAGTACTTTTTTAACTTACATAATGTGTCTCAGTCCCAATTGCTCTATCTATCTATTAACCTACATACGTCTATACCGGGGAAAAGAGTGCAAATCTGAGATGCCATTTGCTATTTCAGTCTGTCCTTGAAACTTCAAATAAATCAGACAGAATAAGACCACTCTGATTTCCACCAGCACCACACACAGCTGGGTTTCACAGGGTGTAAGTAGCAGGACTCTCACTGCAGTCACTCAGTGTAGCTGCAATGTATTAACAAAAAGGTTTTTTTTATTATTTTCAGATTAAAATGTAGCATTGGTGATAATGCACTCCCTTGTAACTACACTGTAGGCAATAACACATCTTTTGAAGTATGATCAATGCTGCATGTGAAGTTCCTTTTTTTTTTTAGAAATAGAAATGCTGAATATTCTCTATGACATGCTTTTAAAATCTACCCTCCACCGTTACTAGGCTTTAATAAGACCAAACATCACACAATAAAATAAAAGGTCATTTATGACAAGAATGTAAATATATGGTAAATCCATAGCAAAGATATGCCTTGGAGTTAGTTGGGGGAGTTCATTCTAGTCTAGCTATTGTAAGAGTAGAGTAGCTTATGTGACTTGTTTGTCAACAAATATTACTCTTCATGAATTTCATACTGTGCTTGTCTTTCTTCCCTGTTTGTTTGTCTGCAGAGACACACACTGTCTGTGGCTGCTTCAAGCTGATCCTGTGCAATCCTTAGCATAAGGGGAGCTGGCCCAGATGGATATTGGGTTTCTTGGGAGAAGTTGAGGTTTTTAATTTTTATTTAACTTTTTTTCAGGAGCACTTATTTCACTCAGTGAGCCAGTATGAGCTATATGTGGGGGGAAAAAAGTAGAACAGAAGAGCAAGGGTAACTTTAATTGATGTTTGGAGGTTGCACTGCCATAATTGCTGCTGACAAGACTATGCAGTGTAAAGCTGGTCCAGGACAGGAATGAGGGCACTCAAACTGCACAGCTTCCCTGGAAAGCCCCAAAACTCAGACTAGAGGTACCTCCCTGCTGGTCTCAGGTGCCCCTGGGATTAATTACATGGACTAACAACTAATAGGATAAAACTAGACTGAGCTGTACTATTCCAGCTTTGAGAATTTCTGGCATTACCTTAAAATGATGTATTTCATAGCATCACAGAATCACAGAACGGTTTGGGTTGGAAGGGATCTTAGAGCTCATCTCATTCCAACCCCCCTGCCATGACCAGGGACACCTTCCACTGGGTTGCTCAGAGCTCCATCCAACCTGGCCTCTTCAAAGGCTCAGAAGGTGTTCTGAGTCTGAGCTAAACAAGAGATGGAACTAAGAAAAGTATAAACCAAACTAAGAAAATCCTTGGACGTTCAAAGATTTACTTTGTGCTGGATTTCTTTCATTTCCTATGTGCCCCAACAGAGAAATTTTTTTTCTCTGTGCCTGTTTATAACAACCTGCAGGGAGACTAATAATATGCAGGGAATGTTTGGGGGGAACAGGTAGTATTACTCTTTTAATTAATTTCTACAGCAATTATTGTTTTCCTGCATTTTTGGTTCTATTCCAAGACTTTTTTTTTTTCTAGAAGCACTTACATCCAGGTCTCATTTTTTTTTCTGCCATTCTCTTTAAGTAATAGAGGTGTTTATTTAAGGACAAGTGAGAGGTGCTGGGAGGGGCAGGCATCATGATTGAACTGTGGGCTCCAAATTGGAAGGACTTTTAAAGTTGGGTGTTATTAAGAGCACATTTAATCAGGGAAAGTGACAAACAATTTGTTGTAAAACACATAAATACTAGTGGGAAACTAATTTCAGTGGCATAAAAAACAATCAACACTTGCATATAAAGTAAATGGAAAACGGGTGCCCCTGCACGTTATTGCTCCTGCCGAGCACCACATCCATTTACAACAATTACCTTCTGCTCTTGACCAAACCAGCCTTTTGTATTATCCACAGAGTACTCCAAGGGCAGAAAATATACAGAATATGCAAAAACAGACACGGGATTTTCCTTTTTTTTTTTTTTTTTCCCCTTCTTGGTTGGTCATATTTAATAATCATAAACTTCCTTGTTGCTTAAGAGCCTGACCTTCTCTGTTAGCAAAGCTCGCACCTAAAAATCCTGCAAAGTTTCAATTTCTAAATGTCACAAAATATCAAATGAGTGCAGAAGATAAGAATTGAGTCAATAAATGTTTGTATTCTTCTTGTGATGCTCTTTTGTATTTAATTTTATATGGAAAAAATATTAACCCAAAGTTTAATCCTTCCTTCGAATAGAAGAAAGAAAGAGAGCAGAGCCTGTGGTAGCAGTCAGTTAAAATATTGATTACAGTGCATAGCAGTTTACTGGAAAATAAATAAATAAACCCTAGATGCCTGCAAACTATTTAGGAGTAAGCATAGTGCTTCCTATGGTGGGAAGAAGTATAATTAAAAAGCTATCAACAGTCTGGGATTGTCAAAAGTACTTTGTCACCTGAAGCACATTCCTTGTAATTATCTTTTGGGCTTTAAGCTAGATCACCATTAACCTCCAAAGAAGAAGGGTTACTATGCTTTCTGGTGTGAGAAATTGTATCATCATGTAAATTAAACCCTGTTAGGTAGTCAAATTGGATTTGGGAAACGATTGAGTATTAAACCTAGTCATGTATATTATCAAATGACACAAAGCATGAAATCCTAAGAGGGAAAGAAACAGAAAATTATTTTTTTTCCTTCCTTAAAAATGTCAACATTTTTATACGAAAATCTATTTTTTTAGGTAATGTGTATGTATGCACATTTTGATTACTTTTTTTTTCTTTTTAATTTCCAGGGTATAGAAAATGAGACAGCCCAGTGCTAGCTGATAATAATGTAGCAGTACTTGAGTCACACATATCTATTACTCAGGATCTCATACCCTGACATATAATTGCCAGGGTTGATAGGCAATGCCTCCTTCTACCCATATGAATCTAATTTCCCAAATTTCCTGCTGATGCATCTGCAGCAATAGTGGCTGCATGGAAGGCAGCTCTCTCCATCTCTGTAACTTCATCTGCCTAGTGTTATGGAACATGTGAAAAAGTTTTAACCAATTGCTGAAAAATTAATAATATCCTTTGTAACTTAAAGGGTAGTATTTAGGAATAAAGGAAAGTGAAAAAAAAAGACTGAGTTTTCTTTTACTGTATTTTACTGTATTTTATTTTCTTTTTACCGCAAAGCCTGTAGTTAGCATATGCCTGAAGAATTTGTATTTTGCATCCGAGGAGAATAAATGCCTTTTAAGTGTATTTTTTTTCTCATTAGCTTTTCTGGTAGTGTTTACAAGAATGCAGTATCTCAGTGACCAGCATAAATTAAAGGATGATTTCACTCTGATAACAAGTTAATGCCTGGCAGTGACAGAGATGAACCTGCAAAGACACCAAGCCTGAGGATGGGTTTAAGATTCCATGTGTCTGCAGGTGTTTTAGACGGGCTGAGTTGAGATGTATCATCAAAATTTCACAATGGCTTGTGGTGGCAAACTCGTTCCTTGTCCTGTTTCATGCATCCCCCCTGTTTGCTGCCTGCTTGCTGGAATACCATCAGCTCTTCCAGGAATCTCAAGCTCATAGCAAATGTCTCTGTACCCCAAGCCCAGAGGGGGCGATAGGAGCTCAACGTGTCTGTCAGATCCCCTGGCTCCTCGTGGTGCACCCAATGCAATGCTTGCACCCAACAGTGTGCTGAGAAGGCTTTTTAACATGTGAAAGAAAACCTTTTTCCATTTTGCAAAGAGCTGTTGTGCAGAAAGGAGAAGGCTGAACTTCCACTGATGGCGAGGGAAGAGCGGATATTTTTCCTCAGAAACAAGAGTGAAACTCAGACCTTGGCAAATTGCTAACACCTTGTTCCCTCATGAAGGAGCACACGCTTCTTTGTAGTTGCTAAATATAAAAATAATTTGCCAGCAGTCTCCAAAGCCTTCTGAGAGTTTAATTTTTTTTTTCTTTTTTTATTTTGAAGAGAATTTTTTTTTAATGTTTCTGCCAAATTACCACATGTTGACAACGGGCTGTATCCAGCATTTAGAATCTTTTTGCTTTCAACTTGTGGAAAGTGGGTAATTGAAGTGGTGTGCACAATAAAGGAGAACATCCATTGGTTCCGTATAAACCTTTTAAAAGCCTCGGAATGAAAAGTAAGGCAGGCTAATATGAATTGCAAAAGGACACAATTAATTTGTACATGAAAGAAGATTTTTTAGTATGCCATTAGCCTCTGTAATAGCCAAAACTAAAAAGGCAATCATGGATAACCTTGCCAAGAGTACAATGAACTGCTTGTCATGAAAAGGTTTTGTATTTTAAGGAAATGCATAATGTTTTTATAAAAAATTATTTTGTTAAGTCTTACTTGCTGCCAAAGAAATCACATTTAAAAAATGTTATTAAAGGTATGATCATTTTAGAGTAGTCAAGAAAAATCAGGAGCATCCACAGACGCAAGTGGAAGTGATGTTGCCGTTTAGAAGAATTTTGAATTTTCAGTGGACCAGTTCTGTCTCATTTCCTCCGTGTCCTTGTGCCTTTCCATATGCCTTATTAATGGAAGCATCAGTTAAAAAAAGCCACAAGGAAGTTATGAATCTCTGTTCTACATCCCATATCTTTAAGAAGCTAATTTTTCCATTTTTTCAATAAAAAAAGAAAGACTCTTCTCATTTATTCCCCTTTATTCTCCCTAAGTTACTTAATCTTTTTCAGCATATATTATCTGCATATTATAAAGCATATATTCTATTTTTAGAAAAAGTATGTAAATTCTAAGAATTTATTAAGTGGTTTTATTTCTAGCTATAGCTAGCCAAGGTCATAAACTGCTCTTGAAGATTCCAGCTAACAATGAAAGTTAAATTACGCTACAGGTATTAAAAAGACAAGATTGTGTGACTGATAAATTATTTTCTGCATACCATGAAAAAAAAAAAAAGAACCATGAGATTTCAGTAGCCCGATTTAATCAATAACTCTGTAATTCCTAATCAATCATAGTTCACTTTTATCCATCATTTCAAGGGTGCAATAATTATTAGTCCTCTATGAAAGTATCTGACAGCACCAAATAATTTACAGAATATTATGACAGTCTTATGAAACAACAAGGAGATGGTGTCTTGTCAGTGATTGTGAGAAACCATCATTTATGTTAGTAACACTTAAAATATCACAGTAGCCGGAAGAGAGACCCCTGAATCTTACAACAACAATAGGGACTACAAATCGTATCTACTGGAAATAAGGTGGGAGATACTTGCTGGGAAAATGTAGTTCTCAAATATGGCATGTTTTAAAACGTTTAGTATGTATTTATTTGGGAAAAAATCATTATGGCAATTTATGGTGCAATAAACTGCGGTATGGGTGAATTTTATAAGCCTTTCTCATGTGCCCACTACAGAAGAGCCTTATCGATTATCAGTCTGATTTTTTCATCAGTGCTGCTCATTTGTAATTCCATTCAAAATCATTTGGTAGCAGGAGAAGGGACAGTTTCTCAGTGCCTGTGGCAATCGAGACCATTTATCTCCAGACAGAAATCTCCTCTCTGACTCGCAGTGTTCCGGTGGCAGCAGCTCAGTGACTTCTGTGCAAAGTCCTGGCCCATCTCAACCCAGTTCCCTACTTGCTATTTACTCACCTTCACACTCTTCCTATCCAAAAGCTAGGATATCTGTTTGGTGGTACATGTCCACACAAATGAGAACTTCAGAAGATCCAGTTGGATCTCTTTGAGTTGGGTAGATTTATGATTGCCTGTGCTGTCACTTAAGTCTGGCATATTCTGCTCTACATTTACGTATATTTAGATTAATCATATTAATTATGTTCTGGGTTTTCCTCTTCCTCTGTTCTTCTTTGATGTTGTAAATAGGTGGAAAACAGAACTGATGAGACACTTGCCATCAGCACATGCTGTGTGACAGAGAATCTGTCACCCACCATTACAACCAGGTTTTTCTTCTTCCTCTGTGATTCTTCTTTGCCATTTCTGACAAATTTCTCTACTCTACCGTGCTTTATTTCTCTCATTTTTCCTTCCTCTTCTGGATAAATGCTGCCTTCTTCAGCCTCTCATATTTTCTCTGGTTGTGTAGTGCTCAAGGCTGTGCTCAACCCCGGGCAGTATTTCTTTTATCCTGCTCCTCACTGTGGTCTGTTCCCATTGCAGCCATGGCACAGCTCTGCGATAAATCCCATTTTCTGCCACTTTTCCAGCTGTGGAAAATACCCCTCTTGATGAGCCAGCTGTTGCAATTAATGACAATTACAGCCCCATTTAGGATCCCTCCTGCACGTTGGCTCTCTGTAGTGCTGATCCCAGGGTGGGGTGGAACGATGGGAACAAAGGTCTACAGCCTGATCTGATGTGAAGTTGGCCCTTGTAGGGGCAGGGGGTTGGACCTCCTGAGGTCCTTACAACCCAAATTATTGTATGGTTCCAAATATAACCTTTTTTTTTTCCCAAAGTATTCTTTAAAGAGATGTATAAGACTCCCTAAGGATGCGTGAAGCTCGTCCTCTTCTTTCCCATCTGGATTTCTGCGCTTCATTTTGTCTCCCAAAGAATCCACACTTGAAAGCACAGCTGGGGTATTAGGCTTCTTTCCAAAAGAGTTAAAGAAATATCAAGTTCCAATTACTCTGAAACTTCATTTTTTTTCTGCTTTAGGTTCTGAGATAGAGAAAATGAATAATGACTGCTTCCATATAAAAAACTGGGAAATAAATACAAAATAATTATAAGGACAAAAACAACAGTAATTTGGGTTTTACTTGAACGATTCTTTCCAGACCTCTTAAATTTTCTTGGCTTATTTATTTAGAGAAAAAAGAAAAGATTAGGTAAAGGATTGTACCATTTGCACTATAGCTTTTGAGAAGAAACGAGGAAAAGCAAAGAGTCTCACTCACCCTGAAATAATTCGATCAGATTTGGTGAAGTTACACCAGGGAGTAATTTGGCCCAAGAAGCTGGTAATCATGTACCCCAGATGTTACAGTATTTGAAGGCAATGGTCCATAATAGTAGAAGGAACAATATTATGCCCCAAAGGACCTATCAAGTGAATGAGATGTTAGAGAGGCTTTTTACACAAACATTGATTCAGTACTGGTTGCAAGATCCAAGTGTGCCTAAGAAAATGAAAGACTTGACTGAACCTTAATATTATGGATTAAACCTACTGGTGTCTCTTTTAGAGCAACCAGAGGGCATTTTAATATAATTCCCTAACTGCCTATATAGAAATGGCCAGTTCGCTATGCAAATGTCATTTCTATTGCTTTACCAATAGGCTTAAAACTTTTGAAAGAATGTCTTCATGTATAGCTCAGAGTCTTGCAATATTTTTGTCTTAATAGAAATGCTTAATGCAAGTTCTTAAAATATTTTAAGGTATTTATGGTAAGTAAGTGTATGCGAAAATCTACACACATTTATGTATTTTGGAAAACAGTTGCCTGGTTTATCATCTGGAGGACAGAGGTCAGAGACACATTAGAAATAGAACAATTATGGTTTGTACTCTCTGATTAAATATCAGAAGCAGTAACCAGCCACAGCATTAGTCATAATATTAGAATAAAAATGACAGTTGTTCTTGTAAAGGGCTAATGAGCTATGTGTATAATGCTCTTCTTTAATTTCAAATCAGATGAAGACCCGCACATACTGATTCATTTCTCCCACTCAGAAAAAGAAGAGACTTTCCAAATCTTTCATGTGCCCCAGAATAAGCACTGAGTCTTTCTTTATAATCCAGACAAACTCTGAATCACTGATGGGTCCTTCCAAGCAAACCAACTTAAAGCAGGCAGCTCAGTGACTCTGACCTTTTGGATTTCCAAGTTGTAAGGGACAAAGATGATGAACCTCAAAGGGAGTTTTGGTTTCCTTACTACTTCTTTTGCTGACAGTGGAAAGAACTTCCTGGGCAGCTCGAAGGACCTGGTAGAGACGATTTACTTCTCCTGGTGACTGAATAACAAGGTATTTACATTCTGAGAAAATGTCATATGCACTTTCTCCTTTCTTAGCAGTTTGGGGGTTTTTTTCCCCTGGTTGGTTTGTTTTCTTCAGCATTGCTCTTGAAAGGTCACATGAGTCTCAAATTCTGCTGGTCTTGGCCGCAGCTGCAGAGTGCTCTGCTGTTGCTGGTTTTCTATGAACATGTTTTATTTAGATTAAAAGGCAAAGTATATTCATTCAAGGCTTAGGCAGTTTAGCATAATTAATTGTACAATACAAATAATTTAATTAAGTTTAAACATTGCTGAATTAAAGTCCTCAGAAAGCATATTTACTGTTTTCATATGGCCAGACATACGCTCCCTGTCTTCTCTGGAGATTATTTTTTTCAGCACACTCAGTGCAAAGAAGCGCCAGGGAATAGAAACAGCCCAAAAAACCCTGAACCCTGGTGAAAGCCCTTTGCACTTCTAAGAAGGGAGTTGAGTGCTCTTCCTGTAAGACAAGTGATTCCCTTAGCTGTTGGATGGCCATGGCTTTGAAAAGGCTAAAATGATTTGTGTCCTTTTCTGCCCCTTCAGTCTTCTCCTGGCCAGGTTGCCCTTGACCCGAATAACTGTGTATTGTGTTGTTGCCTTGTGTTTCACACATCTGTCCTACAGAAAATGGATTGAACGTGTCTGTCAGCCCCGTATGGTCTCCAGACAACTATGATTTCTTCATTACTCGATTGGATGTCATTTAGTGACTTAAAAATAAGGTCTTCATCAAGTTGGCAGTCCCTTGGGCTCACGAGTCTCCCAACACTTCAACCATTTAATCTGATTTATTATGCTTATAGAAATGAAGTGCTGCTGTCAGGTTGCACTGGGGAGAGGGGGCAAATGAACTCCTGTGTGCTGAGAGGTCTCGGAGACCAAACCTCTGTCCAGAGGGACCACGGCACATCCTAGGAGAGGTTTGTCCTTAAACCAGCTCATTCCTTTCCGCTCGGTGACTGTTTTCACCTGCATAATACGCTCACTGCTAGTTGTGCCTAGCACTGCATATTTCTGCCTTTCTGCTACTCAATAAAAAGGTTAAGAATGAAAGTATCTGCCAACTAAGGTCTTTTCAAACGTTTTTGCAAGATAGAGTCCAGCCGACAGATTTTGTGTTGACAGCTGGTAGAACGCTCACAGGAATGACACCTGCCCATTAAAATTATCCCTCTTACTTTTCCTCATCCTCTGGGATTTCAGGACTGCAAATCATTTTCATGAGAGATGTAACCTTAGATCAAGTTATGTAAAAATACATCACTTCCATCAAGTGAAATAATTTCAGGATGATACAGGAATATTAAACAACTGCCTTCCCGCATGGCACGCACGGGAATTTTTTGAGCTTTCCTCTTAAGTGTCTTCGATTGTTATTTCGTATTGTGACACCTGTAATTGTATATAGCAATCTAGATTTTAAAATCCTGACAAGGCTGCTCTGGGTTCCACTGCATACATAAATCCATCACAGCATACGAGATAGATTTTAAATTGATGGTACCACACCAAGCACTGAAATAAAAGCACTAGCAGCACTTATCCTTGTAGACTAATAGCTGCAAATGATTTTATGAATCATTAGTTCGGATCCTATAGTCCTACCCATTTGAAACCATTTCTAGATTAATGCTTTTTTGTCTGTGATATGATATTAATAGTCAGCTGAAAAGCACGCAGTTTCTATCAGTGTGTCACAGAAACATTTTAGTGATGGAAGGGAGTTTGTAGTATTGAAATCACTGATTAATTGCTGGGATTTGAATAGCCAGCATTTTTTCCAAGAGACTGTCTCCTGAGAGCTAGTGCCCTGTGAGAGGATCCAAATTCTGAGCATGAATTACCTGCAGCTGAGTAGTTTTGTTTGGATGATAACTCTATTCTGCTCTCATGGGACCCCACCTACAGTTCTGCCTCCAGCCCTGGGGCCATCAGTATAAGAAGGATGTGGAGCTGTTGGAGTGGGTCCAGAGGAGGCTGTGGAGATGCTCAAAGGGCTAGAGCTCCTCTGCTATGGAGACAGGCTCAGGGAGGAGAGGTTCTTCACCCTGGAGAAGAGAAGGATCTGAGGAAACCCTAGAGCCCCTGTCAGTGCCTAAAGGGGCTTCAAGAGAGCTGGAGAGGGACTTTGGACAAGATCTTGGAGTGACAGGACAAGGGGGAATGGCTTTAAACTGACAGAGGGCAGGGTTAGATTGGATATTAGGAAAAAATTCTCGCCTTTGAGGGTGGTGAGGCCCTGGCACAGGTTGCCAGAGAAGCTGTGGCTGCCCCATCTCTGCAAGTGTTCAAGGCCAGATTTGAGCCACGTGGTCTAGTGGAAGGTGTTCCTGCCCATGTCAAGGGGTCAGAATGAGATGATCTTTAAGGTCCCTTCCAACTCAAACCATTCTGTGATTCTGATCAAACCTCCCTCAGATTTTATACCCCAAAAGGGCTTCTTTAAATAGCAGTCCAGTAGGAATCAGCACACATGTTTCACTGTTCAGTTCAGTTATTGTACAGTCTGTTTTTCCCCTCCTTCTTGAATTTAAGGACAGGTCACAGCAAATCCAGCACCAGCACAATGGCATCTGGCCTGTACCTGATGGGTGGGTGATGGTGGGTTATGGGATGTGTGTGTGGGGGGGTGGCTGCAGAGGGTCCTGGTGTTTTGCTCCTGTACCCTCTCCAATATGGAGCCATTCTCTTCTGACCAGAGCCAGGACTTTCTGTACATGCCACAGCAAAGAAATGCTGAGATATGCTTTCTTCGTCATTGAATAAATCAGATCATGAATTCTCAGTTTTGTGGAGGAGGCATCATTTAGAGACCTGCTCTTACATCTACAAAAAAAAAGAACCCATTACACAAAGGTGGATATTTTTTTCTGTACAGTAACTGTACATTTAACCAGTCATTTTCCTGTTCAATTCAATTAGGTTTTTTTCCAGTTATTCTCTGAACAGCCTGTATTAAATGCCATCAGCGGTTTGCAGCCGTTAGCTGTGTAACTCTCGTTAACATGAACTGTATCTTGTCGATGAATCCAGATCCTGCTTTAAGAATTCAGCTGCTGTTTTCTACCTGTTCCTCTCTCAAAATGCAGAGAAATGTGCTTGCTCTGAGTAGGTGTTTTCACAGCTAGTGACATAGACATGATCCCTGCATGATGTGTGGGGATGTGCTTTAAGGATAAAAGCACAATGAGGGCCTTGCATTCCGATGCCAGAGGTTCATTTCCCAGCTTTGGAAAATATGGCTGCGTTTCCTTCCAGGGTGTTACTTGTAAATAAAGGATGACAATTTAGAAAATCAATGTTTGTACTTTACTTTTTTTCTGCACCTGTTTTCCGATTCTCCTTCCAGTTCTATAGGAATGTCCTCTCCTCAGTGAGCAGCTGTGCCCTGGCAGTGACTGTCCTGGCCAGAGCTGTGTGGGTTTATCTGCCTCCCATTAGCAGGGAGATCTTGAACTTAAAGGCCATGGAAAGGCCATGCATCCTACTGCATTTACAAGAACATGTAGTGACAGGTCAAGGGGGAATGGTTTTAAACTGAAAGAGAAGATTTAGATTAGTTATTAAGAAGAAATTCAGTGAGGCCCTGGCACAGGTTGCCTAGAAAAGCTGTGACTGCCCCATCCCTAGAAGTGTTCAAGTCCAGGTTGGATGGGGCTTGGAGCAGCCCATCCTAGTGGAAGGTGTCCCTGCCCATGACAGAGGGATTGCAATGAGATAATGTTTAAGGTCCTCCCAACTCAAACCAGTCTATGATTCTGTGGTTCTATACCTAGGGCTTTCTGTAAACTTGATAATCACAACAGAGTAATTAATAGCTATGCAGAATGAGAAAAACTATTTAAGTAGCTGCTTTAAAGTAAATGAGTCTCAACTCCTACCTTTTGGCTTATAAGGTCTTTAATATTTATGAAACTAAAAAGATGCAGTAGAATTGGGTAAAAAAATAAAACCTGCTGCGTCTGCTCCTATTTAGGGAGGCACAAAAAACGCTTGTTTTTATGCCTTGTCATCCTCTCTAGAGAATTTGGGGTGACTGCCCCTTGGAGGTGAATCTCTGCTCTCCATTAAGCACACAGAGCCGTGGAGATGAGGCTCCTCATCGTGGATATTTAGACAGTGATGGTGTGATGTCATGCCTTTACCACGATGGCAAGAAAAAAATCTATGGATCCGTTGTTACTTAATTGGCTTTCTTTATTGTGCTGCTGAATCCAGGAGGATCAGAGGTTAGTAATAACAACGTGATATAAGGACCTGGAGTGCTGGAGGGCTGACACTTGAAAGGGATGCACTTTCTGTAATGATAAGGTCTTGCAAAACGTTGCAGTTTTAATGGTGCTGCTGCTGTCTTTAGTTTGCTTCTGCTTCTACAGTGGGTAGTAAATGATGTTGAATTTATTTTCTTCTGTATCCCAAATGAGAGACCAACATCCGTTTATACCTCATTTGAAACAAAAGTTAGAACCATGCTTTTTTTTTTCCTTTTTTTTCTACTCTATTCTAAATTTCTAGGCTACAGTGCTAAAAATAATAGAAATCTGTGTATTTACCAGTCTCCTGTAAATAAAACTTGCAGCCGTACCTACATTTCTAAGTCGCGTCATATAATCTTATCATATACTAATAGGTGCAGAAGTCAGATTCTGCTATGGAGGTGTGAACACTTTTTAGGTGGATAGATAATTTTATATTTAGATCCTGCCACCAGACACATTACTCAGTCTCTGTGCCGCAGTCCTTGAACACATACGGGCTGACATTGATATCTGCCGAACGTGCTGCCGAGGGTTCGGGAGAGTTATCTCCATCATTATGTGCCTCCGTGCTTTCTAAATAAGCTGAAGGAATGAAAGAGGGGAGAAATGGAAGAACAAGGTTTCTGGAGGGTGGCTGTGTAAACCTGGGAAGACGGATGGGTGTTACATCCAGCGCACACGCTCGCGTAGGAGGCTCCTTCAGGCCAATGTGACCCACGTTCTTGCTGGAGGAGAGAACAGCTCAAAGTCAATGTCACTCCCTCTCTTCCTAAGCTTTGCCTTGCCTTTCTTTTTCTCCATTCAGGGTTAATCATGGAGGGATCTGGTGTCATATAAGTTAGAAACCCAGCAATTTCAGTGTCGGTACCAGAATTTCCACCAGCTGAGGATCAGTCCTTGAGCCCTTCTGGAGGCTGGCAGGGGGTATCACATACCTGAGTCAGCCTTGTCTAGTTGCCTTAATCAATTCCTGAACACTGTGCTCAAACATATCATGATATTCATCAATTCCCCTCTACAAATAAGCAAGAAAAATTCCAGGAAGGTCTTTCTGTCATTACTGATGTTGATAATGTAGTGAGATTGATGGATTGCACTAAAATCCTCACTGTGGCAATGGCCCATTTTGAGACACGTTGGAAAAGAAAACAGATTTAGTGCAGGGGTTTGCAAGAATATTTAAAGATGTTTTGGTGAAACGTGCTGGGTTTAGAAGGGATAAGGGAACATTAGGAAAAAGGATATGTTTGAACAAATGTGTAAATCATGACATCAAAATCCATACTGGGCTTGGAAAAAAATTGCATTTTTGCAAATGTATGCCTTCTTAATGTAATTTTTATATTTTGCAATAAAAAACGTACTGTGTTGCGGACAGTCTTTGGAATAACCTTAGTGGTTGTCTGACACACAAAAGCCTCTACACACAAACCTTTAAAGGGCTTGTTAGTAAATTTAAAACATGGGGTTGCTTAGAAGTACTTATAGTGATCATCCTACGTGCACACGTTTTTGTAGAAGAAAAATTAGTTTTCATATGTCATTTGTATCTATAAATGAGAGAGGAACAAAGCACAGGATCAAAGTAAATGAGCTTTTAGGTCGTACAGTATGTTGGGGACAAATGTAGCATTCACCACTATTATTTGGCTCTATATATTAATTAACAAGTTTGTGGAAAATGTGCATGTAACCATAAAAAAAATAAAAATCTGCTCTTGTTCCACAAAAGGCCACTACACAACTGTCCAGTTTGCTTTTATTTATCACTAAAATCAGGAAAATTTCTTACACAGTAGAGGAAAACATGTCTTTGCAAAGATAGAAGGTACAGTTACTAAATCCCAGCAAACACCACTTCCAAAACTAACCTGCCACTTTTGTCCCAGAAACAGCATTTCACCTTGAAAACTGTTTTGCGATCTTGAGCATTTGATGCTCAGTCCAGCTGTCTTGTGTGGTCAAGAAGATCAAACTCTCAGGGACTTCCATGTAAAGGGTCACACAGAGCTTTCCAGTCTGCTCTAGTCAAGTTTGAACAATGACAGCAAATCAAACTCCCGAATCCGCTATCAAAAACTCTAATTTCTGCCTCCAAGATCATCTCTGCTATATTTTATTTTTTTCAGGGATGTATCAAGCTTCCTTTCAAATCAATTTGCCTATACTACTTTCTTTGGGCGGTCTGCAAATTGTCAGAAATCTCCTAAATTCCAGTCTAAATTTATTCATGAACAATTTATAGCCCCTCGGTCTTATACGAGTATCAGCCTTCAAAGTTAAATAATTCTTCTCCCTCCCTGCTGTTTACTTCCAAATGTACCTATAAAGAATAATTGTATCCCCTCACAGACTTCATTTTGCTAGGCTAAACAGACCAAGCTCTTTTTAATTTCCTCCTCCTTAATCATCCTACCAGGACTTGGCTGTATTTTTGCAAACCAAGGTATGTAGAACGGTTCACAGTTTTCTGCATTGCATCCTGCTAATGCTTTGTGTGGAGGTCTTGTCTCTGCTTTAAGTTTACCTTCATGAGTTTTCTGTTGCCAAATTCCGCAAATAAAAGAATGTACTCGCAAGTTAATTTTAAAAACTTAATTCTTATCAGATTCAGGAATTATCCATTTTATTGCAATGCCTGTTACTGCCTAATTGCTTGGGTTGGACTCAAGTCTTTGCATTCAAATATGCAAAAGCTTCTGAGAACCCTGACTTCTCTAACTAGTTTTGTTGCTGGCTGTTCAAAAAAGTGTTGTCTTCACTGTAGAGATGCAATTTTTATGTCAAATTGTGGCTGCACTAAAGCCACCCTGAACAGGCTTAGACTTGCTATAAACAGAATAACAACTCCTGTGCTGTCCTCCTTAATTTCATCACCTGTGGCATAGGACAAGTTCTTCAGCATGTGCTAAGATCCATAAACTTCCAGTTTCACCTATGTGTTGCTCGTTTTGCAGCTTATTCTCCCTTTGACACCTCACCTCGTTTATCAAATTAATTTAAATCAAATTAGACAGCATTTGCTCTGGTCCTTCTTTTGTCCTCTGGGATTTTCAGCCAGTGCAAGGAAACATCGTTTATATTGTTCCAGATTGCATAAATACTTGTGAATGAGTCTTAAAATCTCATATGTCGAGTACAGTACATAATGTCAGAAAGGTAAAAAAAGGCACTCATGAATCTCCTCCTGTGACCTCATTTGGTGGTGATTAGGTGACCTGCCAGGCAGCTCCATGGCCAGTCAGTGATCTTATCATTTTCTGCCTGCCCCTAAAGACCAAGTGGGTAAGGGGTGAGTCTGTCCAGCAGTAGTATGGGCTCTGTTCCCAGGTCTGCCTGCCATGACCTGCCTGACCTTCCATCACCGCAGCTGCACATTTGGTAAATTACAGTTATCTCTGCCCTGGCAGGGGCTGGGGACCTTGATTATTAAGAATTAGAAAGAGCAGAGATATGCTACAGGTGCAATCAGTGGGAGAGCTGAGGTGATAACTTATGGTCTCTTCACCTGGACATCTTTGTGCTGAAGTCAAGCGTGTTGTGGTGAGTGGCTCTTGCAGCAAATATGGGGCATTTTGTAAGTTTTTGCAGCAGCACACTGCAGAGGTGCAAAATTCATGACACTCTCCCAAGACACGTGGCAGGTCTGTGTATAAGTGTTTTCAGACTCCCAGCCCTGTGCTTTAACCTCTGGCTGTTCATCTTCTCAGGGCTCCCTTCTGGCTGAGGGGAGGGATTGGAGGAGTGACCTCTGGGATTAAGAGAGAGTGTTGGATCCTTCTCTGGGGCAGGGAGGTGTGATGGAATTTCTGCCCCTGTGCACTGGGCTGGGGGCATGTTGGAGCATGGGATGGAAGGGAACCTGGCTGTGGACAACCAGAAGGCCACCCACAGGCTGGTGGCGATAGTGGGTGGCTGAATACAGAAAGGTACAGATACAGGATGAGGAGGGGGTGCAGAAACATGGCATTTTTCTGCTGAATGAGGAATGAGCTGAATAAGATTCTTTTGCTTTTTCTCTGTTAGAGGTGGGCACTAAATGAAGCTCTCCTTTGTATTCTCACTCTGACAGATAAAAAGGATGCATGAAATTATATCTATGTTTTCAAAAGCTAAATGCTGCTTTGCCAGAAATAAACTCCAAGCCCTTAACATTTCATATTGGACCAATTAGTATCAATACAGCACTGTACCAGTGAGAGGCCACAGGAGATTTTGCTCCTGGACTGTCAGCTGCTGAGAGCAGAGACATTTTCAACATCAAGACAGGGTTGCCTCTGCCTGGCTTGGACACCACCATTACTGATGATTTAGATGAGGGGATTGAGTCCACCATTAGCAGATTTGCAGATAACACCAAGCTTGGGGGGAGTGTCGATCTGCTGGAAGACAGGAGCGCTCTGCACAGGGACCTGGACAGACTGGAGAGATGGTTTGATTCAGTGGGATGAGGTTCAACAAGGCCAAGTGCCGGGTCCTGCACTTTGACCACAACAACCCCAGGCAGCTCTACAGGCTGGGGACAGAGTGGCTGGAGAGCAGCCAGACAGAAAGGGACCTGGAATTTGGATTGACAGGAAGCTGAACAGGAGCCAGCAGTGTGCCCAGGTGGCCAAGAAGGCCAATGGATCCTGGCCTGGATCAGGAACTGTGTGGTAGCAGGTCCAGGGAAGTGATTCTTCCCCTCTACTCAGAGCTGGTGAGGTCACACCTGGAGTGCTGTGTCCAGTTCTGGGCCCCCTCAGTTCAGGAAGGACATGGAGGGGCTGGAGCAGGTCCAGAGAAGAGCAATGAGGCTGGTGAAGGGACTCGAGCACAAGTCCTATGAGGAGAGGCTGAGGGAGCTGGGGCTGTTCAGCCTGGAGAAGAGGAGGCTCGGGGAGACCTCATCACTCTCTACAACTCCCTGACAGGAGGTTGTAGCCACGTCAGGGTTGGTCTCTTCTCCCAGCAGCTATCAGTAAGACAAGGAGGCATGGTCTTAAGTTCTGCCAGGGGAGGTTTAGGTTGAATATTATGAAGAATTCTTTGCAGAGAGGGTAATCAGGCATTGGAATGAGCTGCCAGGGAAGTGGCGGATTCTCCGTCCCTGGAGGTTTTTAAGATGAGACTGGATGTGGCATCAGTGCCATGGTCTAGCAACCACGGCAGTGTTGGATCAAGGGTTGGACTTAATGATCTCGGAGGTCCCTTCCAACCCAGCTGATTCTATGATTCTATGATTCTATTCTATGATTCTATGATTACAGTAAGAGGCTACTTCTGTGCCTTCCCCTATCATCTCTGCTGTGCCCAGAGTCAGTGGAAGGATGCTTTCTAATTTCAGTAGGCTTCAGCTCTTGTCTTAAATGACCTGAATGCAGCCACTTGACTGTAATTCATTTGTCGTAGGTGTTCTGAAGAAATTGAAACCACCCTTGATTATGAAATCCACCCCTTATTCACAATTCATTAGCTGAATAGAAGGTACAAGGGAAGGTGCTTTCTACAGCAGCGGATTTCTGTTTTGATAAAGTTAATCATGCAGTACATGCCTTAAAAATCCCCAAACTAGACATTTCAGGAGTGTGAATTTGATATAGGATAGTCAAGCTAACTTGGGAAAGCACACCTCGATGGAATCACACCTGAAAAGAACTGGTGGATTTTTAAGAAAGGAAATAGTGTTTGCTCTGCCATCACCCAGGTGTTGATGGAGCAGTTCTGCTCTGGGATGTGCCTTGTGCTCCTAATGACGTGCTGCTGGAGGGGCTGTGGATATCTGTGGATGCCAATATGGTTTTCCGACCTTTCATCACACCACATATTGCACTTCGCCAGGGTTTGTGAGAAGTTACCTGAACAGGGGCACCTGCTTTAGTGTAATATGCAGAAAACTGGACCTTTGAAGACATCAGATGTCATCCCATTTGTTATAAATGCAGGGTAGAAGCGTGTTAGAGAAACATGCAGGGGATTAGGTGTTGGTTGAGCAAAGGCAGTTGCAAAGTCCCCTGTAAACACATACCTGAAGGTGGGATGTGAGACATGGAAACCACCTTCTTCCAAACTAGCCCCAAAAGCTACCCAACATGATTCACTTGGTCCTGTTTTCTGCCTTATTTGTGATATTTTGATGTGTGCAGGATAAAAGAATGGCTATTGTAGGTAAAGATGATGTCATTTATTTAAAAAACAGTAAAATGTGGATTTCCCCCCCAGGTTATAACTGCAGTCCCTTGCAAAAGGTAAGCTGGAATCAGCTCCCCGCAGATCCATGTGGATGATCTTGTGCTTTGTACATCTGAAGGCTGCTTTGTGGAGCTACAGTTGGAAAAATTCTGCAGAAAAGCATCTATGTGTTAAGTGCCAAAGCCTTCAGGCTGAAAGCAGCCCTTGGAAACACTTTTTTGAAAGCCCATATTGACAGACTGAGTTCTAAGCACAGTTACACTGATTATATGGCACTATAGTCTCCTTTGGACTAAAATACACTGCTATTAGATGGATTTTTAGTCAGGTGTTATGTGAGTCTCAAAGAATGACAACCAATATACTAGAGCAGTTAGATTTTCTTTTCTATTATTAGTGATAACTTTGTCCTGAATATTGAAAGAAGGGTGCATTTTCCACTGAAAAACTCCTGGATAAAAGACATCAGATAGCAGGGGCTGGTGTGCCTGGAACAAGACACACTGACAGCAGAGGAAAATGGGGTCACAAAATACCAACTATTCATCTTTAAGGGGTTCTCCTACTACCCATGTGCTGTTATTGTCTCCCTTTTGCCACCTCCTACGTCTTTAGTTATATATCATTGTCCTCAAGGCTCAGTTTTTCTTAAAGCAATTCTCCACTTTTTTCTCAGCTGCTCTGTACGGCTCCTGCCACAATTAGAGATTCACACTCAGGTCCTTTCCTCCCACTTGTCTCTGGTGGGGTATTTACAGCATCCTGAATAACAGCCATGCATTTGCATGCTGTAGGTGCTGACTGTGGCACTGATCATCATCATTTCACTGTCGTGGTGTGCATCTTTAACCTTTTGTTTTACCCATCTGTTGTCTCTGCCTCACCTTATGCTTTGGTTATGAAATTGTTGTTGTGGGGATCATGTGTCTGAGATCGCTGTTAGTGCAGCACTTAGCCTACTCCAATCCTAATCCCAAACCAGAGCTTTTAATTGTTGCTGCAGTGCAAATACATTGACAAGGTCAGGCCAGCTGTTATAAAAATTACAGCCACCTTTTTTCTGTCTTTCTCTATGCCGGTGCCCTTCACTTACAGGGAGGAATGCTGTTTATGTGCCCTCAGTTGGAAAAAGTCCTTCACTGTAAGGGTGGCGAGGCACCAGCACAGGTTTGCCAGAGAAGCTGGAGATGTCCCACCCTTGGAAGTGTTTAAGGCAAGGCCAGATTGGACAGGGCTTGGAGCAACCTGGTCTAACGAAAGGTGTCACTGCCCACGGGAGGAAGGTGGAATGAAATTATCTTTATGGTCCCTTCCAATCCAAACCATTTTATGATTATTTTTATCTCCAGTGCTTCAGCTCTGTGAGCTTTTAGCAACTTCTTTCCCAGTTAGGTTATTTCTGTAGTTTATTTCTGGTACCCTACATTGTGCAATGATGTGCACGGCTGAGGTGTGGGGTGTTTTCCTCATGGCTCAGGAGGTCGTTTGGGTACCATTTGTGGTCCTTGTCCTGTCACTTCAAAACCTTTGGCAAACCCCATGGAGATGCCATGGACAGGCAGAGCTGTGATGATGGATAATCCTCATACCAGCAATCAGAGGTAAAGAATTCCTTCCCCTTCGTGCATCTGTAAGTGCCTAGCAACTGTTTTCCCCTGGGTTTTGAAGCATATTTTGCAGGCTACCATAATTGAAAAGGTTAGGTGAAATGGCTGGTGAATTTAAAACTGATAGCATTGTCTCCTGTAATTTCTTTGTGCTTGTTAATGAGCCTTCATCTCCTTCCGTTCATATTAGGGAGGTAAAACAGTAGTGGAAGTTGAGATACACAGAAAGGCTTTGACAAAAGCCAGTCTTCCATGAAATAGACTCTCAACTTTAAGGAAAAGATGACCCACTAATAAATTACATTCCAAAATGTGTCTTCACAAAGTACATGAAGTCTGATTTACATAAAAATATGTCTGGGAGCACTTAGGCTCTCAATGTCCTGCAGCAAGCAAGGATCTCTTTCAGAGAGACAAACGAGAAGTGTCCCCATTTGCAATCTTAAAAAACTGATCATTTTCCTATGTCCTCTGTTCTGATGAAATTGTTTTCCTAAGCTTAGTCTGTTGACAGACCAATGCAGAGGATGCTTGGGAATACTGGAGTCTTGGAATACTGTATAGTTCCCTGCAGTACCATGGAAAGTCCTGTGCACCTTTTGAAATGTGTGGTCACTGGCGGGGACCCCACATGCAGGTTTGAGCCTTTAGAGAAAAGAATGAGAAACTCTTTTCCCTGGGGGAATATCACAGGCAGCAGAAGTAAGTAATGATGCCAGCTAATGCCAATCATGATTAGGGTTTGTAGGAGAGCACCCGTTATGGGATTAATCACGCTTCTCCTCCGTGCCGAGAGAGGCTCTGCCTGCCTCACACTTGATGTGTTTTCACTCTGAGTGTGCCTGGGGTGGGAGCCCTGTAATAGGGCTGTGCAAACAGGTGAGCCTGGGGGAGATCATCAGGACAGTAGATTTTTAGAAGAGTGTTGGTTTTGGGGATCTGCAGCAGCTCTGCTGAAGAGCAGCCTGGTACATACCAGCACAGATGCGGTGAAAGGTCATTGTGTCCCACTTTCAGAGGGGCTCTTGGGCTCTGCGTTGAGCAGGATTTCTCCCCATGGACTCTGTTATCTGTAAATGGCACCAATTCTCTCCAATCTCTGCTCCTGGCTAGGTTTCCATCAAGTCTGTATTTGTTGATTAGGCTCTTTCACTAGAAAAGAGCAGTTACAGAAATACTGTGAACCCATAAGGTATGTGAGTTATGGAAAGATAAAGAAAGCAACAAAAAGAAATTATTTCCCTTATTTTTCTTCGTGATTGTGCTTTCTGGAGGTAAAATGCTTTCAGAAAGAGCTGGGAAATTCAGATGAAACGTCAAATGAATTAGTATTCAGCCTTAGTATCCATGATTTCTTAATCCTTCCTTAGCCTAACATCTCCCCAAAACAGCCTTATGAGAAAAGCAGACCAGGAAAAAAGGAGCATATAACAGCAACTTACAGGTTTTCTCAAAGGTTAATTAATTGCAATTAACTGTGAAGTACTGCAGCATTG
Source organism: Lepidothrix coronata (assembly GCF_001604755.1). Taxonomy (NCBI): domain Eukaryota; kingdom Metazoa; phylum Chordata; class Aves; order Passeriformes; family Pipridae; genus Lepidothrix; species Lepidothrix coronata. Next base: position 1,655,465 of record NW_016690355.1, on the reverse strand, counting down.
AACAGTAGCTTTGAATTTGATAATGAAAACCTCTAAAAAAAAAAAAAAAAAAGGAAGACAGAAAAAAAGAAACAAGGAAAAACCCATATGGAACAATCCTGGGCTTGCAGATGTGGTTTTTTTCCTCCCTTCTTGGTAGGTTCAGTTTGCAAACGTAACTCAGACAATTTACAAATATAATTACAGCCGAGAATTAATTTAGGGGCTGTGCGGTGTGGTGGAAAGAACAAAATGTTTTCATTAGGAGAGTTGAGACCAGCAATTCTGTAAAGGACACAGTGAGCAAGACTGTACCCATGCACTTCACAAAAAGAGGGTGACTGTAAATGAGATTGGCCCCTGATTTATGGTCTTTTCTCTTTAGACTAAAGTAGATATTGAATCAATAGTAAAAAGAATGGAAGGCTCTTTTTTTGCCTTCAGTTACCCTAGAAGAATCTTCTCAGAAAATTAGCTCTCTGGTTTGGGTGGTCTCCCAGAAAGGTGTGTGTCATGGAGTACAGAAACAGAGCTGGGATAGTCACTGAGAGGGACTGGGACCACTTTTTCCATCTTCTTCTCTTTTCCAGTTCAATGCTCTGAAGAGACTCTTGTTTATGAGCATTGAGGTAGTGCCAAGAAGCTCCAACTTGAACTGTTGTGGGCAAATGTTAGGAGTCAGTTTCTAGCCCAGACCAGTCACCACTGTATGAGGTACAGAATGGAGTAAGTGGAAGATTAAGAGATTTTTTTCAAGGCCAAAATCAGTGGCAGAGTTAAAAAAAGAGCCCAGAACCCTCTGTACTGGTGTGCTGTTCCCTCCCTCTCATCTCTCTCTGCCTCTTGCCTGCCATGATCTCGATGTCTGAGCTGGTGGTTCACCTGAAAACACCTACCTGGTAGCTTGAAAATGCATGTCCAGGAGTACAGTGGTGCTGTGACACCTCCAGGGATGCTGCAGAGCCTGTGGTGAGCAGACTCTGGCACTGATGAGTTGGAGGCATTGGGGGCAAGGCCTCCCCCCTTACCTTGGCTTGAAAAAAGAGTCTCACTGTGCAGGAGAATTCACTTCACTTGTTTTCTCATCTGCTGAAGTAATAGGGTCAGATCAGTGGGGAAAGCAAAAATTACTTTCAAGTTTCCTGACTCCCCAAGAAGGCTGCTCTCTGTATATGATGTGGTTACAGCTCCCAAACTGATGTGTTTATTTTACAGCTGCAGCTCTGAGTGCACAGAGCAGGGTTACACAACAACAACAAAAGTTTACAGGAAGATACTTACATAATAAACCTAAAGTTAAAATCACAGGGTGCAGGTACACAAAGATATGTGAGACATGGCTGGTCGTGTTTGTTCATAACAAAATCATCCTGTCATCACAAAGGATCCCCTGAGCCTTCTCGAAGTCTTATTTCAGAATTTATTACATTATTTTGCATATACAAAGTTAAGAAAATCAGCACCAGAGCCAGATGGCTGGGGAATTATGCCATCCTGTTGCTGTCTTCCCTACTGCCAATAAATTTGGTGGCCAAGGCAGGGCACCAGATGCAAGATGCTGCCGACTGGGCCAGGTGTGGGAGTGAGAGCCTGGAGCTCCTCTGGGCTGCTGCTGGTCCCTGGGAACTGCCTTTCTGGTTTGACTGGTAATCTCAGTAGTACACGAAGTTGTTGCTGTAAGAGGAGAGCACAGCAGGGATGGGATCAGAGGAATCAGCACTTTATCCACCTATTAGAGAGAAGAAATATTGCCAGTGCCACGAGGTTGTTACAAAATGAATTAGATAAAGAAGAAAAGTCATATTCAATTAAATCATGCCCTTTTTCTCTTCTAGACAATGTGACACTGAGGATATGCTTCACAGTTTATAGATTTGTATAGAAATTGGTGCTAATAGTTCAATTTTGTGTAATTATCATGCTAGTAACATTGAAAATGAAGAATCTGGGTAGAGGGAGGAGGAGACAATACTTCTATAAATACTTAATATCCAGAGGAGGCAGATGGGGTAAAATTATATTTAGAGATTAAAGATAAAGCAAAGAACCACTGCAATCTAATTCCAGCTCTGACCCAGAGTTTCTGTCCATCATGAGATGCCACTAAAGCTCACTGGGTCTGGGTTATTTTATTTTATTTTTTTAAATCTTTTACATGAAGATAATACCTTACTATCTCACTGGGGCTTTGTGGCAATTCATGCCTGTATAATACTTTGAAGCAGAGCTTGTAAAGTGCTAAGTATTATTAAGATGAGATGAGGAGAATCTCTTATCTCAAACATCAAGTTCTTCGGGGATGGGGAAGGAGGCAGTGATCTATTATCCATAATACTTCTCTTCAGACTAGGTTTGATCAGCCTTAGTGTGATTCAACAAAACCCTGTTCAACTGTGGACAAATGGACATCTCTATTATAAGTGATGAAATGCAAACCTGGATAAAGGCAGAAATCATCCAACACTGTCTTTGATCATAATCTATCTGTGCCTCAAAGGAGAACATAATAACACAAATATATTTGCAGAGGTAATCCAAAAATAACTCCTACTGTTGTTCTGCCTGCATAAAGCCATCAGGAATGTGCTCAGGCAGTTGTTGTTGTTGTTGTCAGCCTTGTGTGGTGTTGCTGTGCCAGTTAAGAGGCTGCCAAGCAGCTCATGGTGGGTGCAGTATTCCCGGGATGTGATCCCTGTTTGCAAAACTTCTAAAGCACTTAAGCACCTTTCAAAAAGGTAATGAAGAATTATGATAAGCTGTCACTTGGTAATGATAAACACCGCTGGACCATCTCTGGGTTAATTTAAAAAAAGTAAATAAAGCCAGGTTTACAGGGGAAGGCTTGTTGCAGAGAAAAACACAGGTCGTAATTGGCTATGGAGTCAGAAAGTAGCAGGGTGGATGTAGGAAAATTTCGAGGAGTAGCACAGATTCTCATCAAGTCTTTGAGGAAGAACAGGAGGGAGTAATTTTGCATGTAAAAATACTCTTGTCTGTCAATAACTGTTTTCTGAAGCAGCACAGAGACTCACTGTAACATTCAGAGGCTGTGCTTTGCTCTTTCAGCAATTTGAGCTTTCTGGACATTATTTCAAGGTCACACATCACTGTCACCCTTGATGTCAGTCAAATAAGCAGCATCTCTCTCACTCCTCCTCACTCTTTCTGCCTGATACTCCATTCTTCATCTCTGTGCACAGAGTCAGCCTTTGCAGCCTTGGTGCCTTTTACTTGGTGGTTCAAAGAATAAGTAGGACTTCGAATTCTTCTGATTTGCAAATCTTTGAGTATTGTGCTTTCCTTTTGAGAGAGAACTTCCTTTAAGTTAAAGACTGGGGAATAAATGCAATTCCTAAACTAGCTGTTTTATGTTTGTTTTCCTTGTGGCTCTGCAGCACCTTGTGAGACATGAGGCTTGATGAATAATGACTGACCACTGCTACAGTGCCACTTGGAACCTACGCCTTCATTAGTTAATAAAAATAAACTAATGAAATCTACTGTATCCATTTGCAAGGTGACCTATAAATTGTACCATAAATTCTTATCATAAATAACCATGTACTTCAAAGAAGGAATGTGCTGATTGGAATACAGTTTTTATAGTATATGAACTCCCCAAAGGACATATTTCAACCAATTTTCATTAATAATTAATCATGACATACTAGTTCTAGAAGGTTAACAAGAGCATAGCAAGTATAATACTCCCATAGTTACAAGCTTTGGGTGAACATGTCATGAAATGTTGGCATCTTTTGCTGTTTTTATCTGTTGCAGCCACTGCTTGGGATGGGGATGAATAATGTTTGTTCTCTGTGCTTTCCTGCTTTTCCTTGCAAAGACATTTTTCTATGTCACTAACGATGGAATCATGTAAGTGAATTTCTACTCTCTCTATAGAAATATATATATATATAAAATATATATAGGAAATATTAGCCAATGCATCTTTATTTGAGTTTTTACCTTTAAAGGTTTCATCTACTCTCTTCAGAACAATCCATCTCTCTGAGGGATGGCATTTTTGTGTGTCCTATCAGCATATATTGCAGGACTGTCCTAATTGCACGTGTCAGGTTTTGCCATGCAGCCTCTGAGCCCCTCCATGCTCACTCAGTAATCCTTTCAGGATCCTAGCATGCTCCTTGTTATTGATGTACTGTCTTTTCAATATGCACTTTGGAGATTTCAACATACTAGAAGGTAAAATTGCAGACCGTAGAAGTTCTTAAAAGTCAGATTTTGCCAACCACAGACTTGTCAGAGGCAAGTATAAAGGCTAATGAAGGAAGAGTAATGGTATCTCGAACCTCGCAGTGCTTTATATTAATTGCTTGCAAATGCTGACTGCTGGCAGCTCTTCCACAGTCAAAGCATAATGGACTTGAGAGGCCAAACTTGCTTTCCTGCAGTGTAGCAGTTTTGTATAATGCAGTCACAATAACTGCAGAGGACTTTGAAGCATCTCTGCCCACCTGCCGTAGTTTGGGAGGTCTGCAGGAGAGCAGCCTTCATCCCCAAGTGAGAGAGGAAGAGCAGGGGAGGAGCTGCAGGTGTCCTTGGGTGGTCTGGAAAACCAGCAACAGGCTACTGGAGAAAGGACTGGTTGTGCACAAGGTCAGAGACTTCGTTTGCCTGCGGTCCTCACGTTGCAATGGGTGTTTTTCAAACACAAAACCTCACCACATCAGGCACCTGGTCCCTGAGGTCATTCACATCTGCCCCTGCAGGTTTGGAAAGTGTGAATTCCCATGTCAGCTCAGGGGAGGGTGAAAGAGCATTAAATTCTTGGGGAAGGTTTTAGTATTTGAAATCCCAAGCTGACAAAGTTCAGATGAAGGAGAAAAAGATGGTTTTTGCCAGACTGATGGACTAAGAAAGGGCAGATCCAGCTGTTAGGGTATTGACTTATTATTTTGAGACTTAAAAATGAGCATTCATCCTTATTTTCATATGACAGAATAATTCTAGTGGGTAAAACAAATACAGTCCGTGTTTTACATTTTTGGGAGGTTTAGAGGGTTCATATTATGAACATTTTTATTCCATTAAAATTAAAACCTGAGTAACATTTATACAAACACAAGATCACACAAATGATACATTATCAGATCTAAACCCAAAAAAAACCAACAAATGCTTTTGATGTAATAATAATAAGATAATTGCAACCAAAATTGTATAAATTGTACATAACCTAGTATGTCACATACACTTAAATTAGCTCTTACCACATTTTCAGATGAACTCTGTAGAGATGCAAGTTACAGAAAAAGAAGGTCCAATATTCCATCCCTTCTGTTGGCTCTTAGAGTCATTTGTCTCAATTTAGCAGCGTAGTCATAGATGATACTCAGACAAAATACATTAGTTTAAAAACCAGAGCAGATGAATGGAGTTAAAATTCTAGACTTTACTTACTCAAAATATATTGTCTGTCTTTTTCAAGAGAAAAAATTGCTTATCTAGTCTCATAGATGTAAAACCATTGGGAGACAAGGTAGGGAAGGGCATGCCAAGTACAGGGATTCTGTGAGCAACAGTTTGGCTTCACTTGCCTTCTTTTTGTGAGACAGTTTCCAAGTTTTCAACAGGCTTCATTAGACTGAGGTGGTTTATCTTGCTTTGTACATCATGGCCTACTTCTAGCCTTTCTGGCACTTTCCTTTTAGCCTGATATTCATGTTCTCCTATAAACAAAGTGAATAGGCAGAAATGGAAAGGCTGGCACTTTATCTTGTAACTCCTTTGCCTTCCTGACTTCCCAGCTCAAAACGTTTTAGCATTTTGTCTGTAGAGCCATGTTTGCAGGGCTTTTGCATATGAAGCCTTAGGAGTTTTTAAGAGCTGCTAATGGACAAGTTAAAACTAAAACAGCAACCATTAAGACTTTGGGGAGTGTTCTGTTTATAAAACATGTTTTCAGCATTTCCCTTTATTTGCTGGGAATCCTTAGGACATTGCACAAGTATGTGTTCCAAGCAGTTGATATTTACTTGTAATCCTGTGCTGTGAGGATGATAATGAATGAGCAATTGTAGCTTCTAATTAAAAGAATTGGGGAAAGTACCAGGAACAGTGAGGTTTTAAGAAAAGGAACTCCATGTTCCTGAACGTGTTAGCAATGGACAATAAAGCAGGAATTCATCCTACACCACATGACATTAAAATCTTGCTTCTTTCTTAGGTCTCAGCCCCCCATAACTGGGTGGGTTAGTCACTAAAATGGCTTGCTGTGGTTTTGGGTGCCAGCTGTGGGACTTGAGGCGTCACCACTGTGAGTTTTTGGGAGATTAATTGTGGTGTGCCCAGCACTGCTCAGAGAAAGTTTTCCAGTTTGAGAGGCAACTTGTTTGGCTGAAGCCGATCCCCCTTTGATAAATGTCCTCTGCTGCCGAATTGCTCTGGGGAATGAGACTGTTTAATAACACTGCACTGAGATTTTGGGAAGATGTACAGGCTTGCAGGGAGCCTTGTGCAGGATTGCTCATGGCAGGAACTCTCCATAAACATCACTCCATTGGCACTGAGAGGTGTCCGTGCTAATCGGCTCGTGCTCATCTTTGTGACCAATGCTTGACATAACAGCAGGCTCAGGATTCCAGGCAAGGCTTCTGTCAAAACATACACCACAGTCATTTTTGTGGCCAGTCTGCACCCTGTGCTGTGACAGAGGAGCTGTCTCTACTTGTGGCATGGAGCATTCATAAAAAAACTTAAAAATATCCTGCAGACCAAGGCAGAGTGAATTGTGGCTCCTGCAGAACTGACCAAAAGATGGATCAAGAGAGTCTTGTTCTTTTCTGTTTACTCAGATCATTGCCCTTATACAAGCTGGGCTAATCCTAGGCTCATGTAAAATGTAAGCGTCCCCATGAAGAACAGAATCTGATTACAATTTTTTTTTTTTTAACAGTGAATATTTGGTTTTATTTCCAAAAAACACTTAGGGTTTCCTAGAATTTGCTGGAAGAGGTAGGAAAAGTTATTTTTATATACTATTCAGCACATAAGCTCATACACAAATTAACTCGAAAGGATTTGAGCATATCTGGAATGTTTCATATGTACATGAAACCAAGAGTAAATGTTCCTTCCTTTTGTATTTAGACAGAACCCAGGTAGGTTTCCACTCTAGGCAACGAAAATCATAACTCTAGCATAGAGTGATGGAGATAAGCTCAGTCAACCCAACTAAAATGTTTTCATTTTCAATGACTGTTCTTATTTTGCATGAAGAAAATTATGTTGAAGTCTCCAAAAATTAAGCGAAATTACAGTTGCATAATGAAGCTAAGCTCTTTGTGACTAGTAATAGAAGAGCAAGAATTTAGTTTAGTAAATTCATAGTGGCTCGGAAATGTTATGACAGAAAGAGGGCAATGCAGAGACAATAACAGAAGAACTTTCCATCCTATGACTTTATGCTGCCTATGAGCAGATTGCGAGTTCTGGCACAAGCTGTAGCAGAAAACATATCTATTTTTCATTTTGCAATTATCAGAGAGATCAGAGGCTCCTATTTTTGTAGATTTTGCTGAGGGAATTTGGCTAAGTTGCTCAGAAGCTTATCCCTGAGTGTTTTATGAATCATGTGCGTATACACACATCGAGCAGTGACAGCCCTTTGTTCAGTGAGCAGCCTCACCCAGATTCACCATGACAGACCTTCCCACCAAGAAGGACCAGCAAAGTGTAGTTCAGAGAATTTATGTGGCTCACTCAAAGTTCCTTCGCAAGTCCTGGACCCCTCTCTGTCTCTACCACTGAATTCACCTGCCTCCTACACGTGCTGCAGCCTAATCCAGCTGCAGACTGAAACACTGTGCAGCAGGACTTATGCAATCATTTCATCCCTTGTGGCTCAAAATTGGGCTGGAAGGCATAGATACAGAGAATAATGGTAATGGAGCTTTTCTAAACAAGAGGATATACGTAAGTTTGATCCTGGCAAAGGGTTGTGGGCTGTCAGGTGCAATTTGCCATGTTCCTGTATTTGTTTCAATTTGCTTATGCATAATCTTGTCAAAGTGATTTTTTTTTTCCCTCTGTAAGGCTGTGTATGAATGGGAGCTTCAAAGTCAAGCTTACAGAAAGTCAAACATGACTCGGTGAGTTCCATGTGGAAGCAGCAGCTCTTGCACACACAAAGGGGAAAATGGAAACAAATGAAAACATCCTTCAGAGGCAGCGTTTCTTCTGCAGCAGGATCACTGGCTGTGTGATGCAAGGGGTGATTTCTGAGATATTCACAGAGAACAGTAAGAGCTTTGATACCGAATGTACATGGGCTATGTGATTTTAACACTGTAAGTGCAAAGGAAGCCATGGACTTGCACTGTTCTGTGGGGTTTTTTTAATAAATTAGGGATTATTACTAAGTAAAATGGATGCAAAGGTGCCCTGTAATGAATGTAGAAGGCTCTGCTATACATAACTTAGCAGAGCATTTGAAATACTCTTTGGTTTTCCCTTTGTGGATCATCAGCTGCTTAATGTCAGGTATTTTTGTATTCACAAAAAAACCCAAGCTCTTCTGTAGTGCCTCTTACTTTGGTGTTTCAGAGACTTGCAACTTGACAGAAGGTTTCTTATTTCTTACTTTTGTCTTAGCCCCTTCCTAGAGCAGTTACAACAACTTGGAGACCTCTCTGATTTCCTTTGAGTACCACCAGTCCCCTCTGTGTCTGCTAAATGGGCACCACAGCTACTCCATCCATCAACATCCTTTTTCCTACAAACTCTATGGAAAATCACACAGCAGCTCCCATATCCCCCCCCCCCCCCCCGCCGCGAAGGGAGAACAGTGGTTTGCCATGAAGATCACAGATGGTTTAGTTCTTAACATCCTGAGAACTTTTACTTTATCATTTCATTTGGGCTAGTAACAGAAAAGACAACTTTTCATCACGGAAAAGGTTTCCCTAAATAGCTGCACTGCAGATAAAGTTTAGGGCAAATACGAAGAGTTCTTCACCTATTTCAGGCCAAAAAAATGTGCATGTTTCTGCTTAACACAATTTCAGTGTGTTTTTTCATGTGCTCAGGCCTCTAGGTGGACGTAGGTTGTGGGAAAGTGGTGGGGTTTTCCTTTTTCCAAGGCACAGAGCAAGCAGCCTCTAGTAGGAATGCGATGTCATCTTCAGCTCTGTATCTCCCCCGCCCAGACTGAAACACTGAGCTGCAGAGTTGTTGATAAGTCATATCTCTTTTTCCTTCTTTCTTTGTTCTGGTTCAAACAGTATTTACTGTTTCTCTAAGCCAAGGTGCTTGTAGGAAATCTAAACCTCTGCTGTGTTTTCTTCAGAGCATAAAACAATATCTGCAACAAACTTCTTCAGTGTTACCTGCCTGAAAGCCTGGAAACAAGTCGGCCCCAGGGCTAACAAGGCAATCTCTCTGCGTTCCTCACGCCTGGAAGTTTCTCTGCATCTCTTCCCCTGAGTGATCCGTGGCAGACCTGCTCCCAAGGATTGTTTTTTCGGGCTATTTTTTGGCTCATGTCAGCTGGCGGCTTCATAAGAAGAACGACAGGCCTTGCGGGAGCAAAGACTTTAACCCCAAGCAGGCAGGTAACCAGAGTTAGAAAAACAGGAGACAATGACAAACCCTTCAGTCTCACCTTGTCTGACAGTCCACCCCATCCCAAACCCTGCACTTTGTGTCCTGGCACATGGCACTCGCTCCTGCCCCTGATCCGGCTGGATGTGAAACTGGTCTCTCTGTTTCCCATGAAAGCTAAGTGATATTCAGGCACATGAGAGAGAGAGAGAGAAGTGGGAATACCGTTATCAACGTGAATGCTGAGATATTTAAGAAATAGATTACTTGTGAGCAGAATGCAGTGCAGCCCTGCAGATGCAGGTAAGAGCTGGTATTAGCACCAAGCCCAGCTCAGAGCTTGGGACTTGTGACAAACTTTTGTCTAATGGAGAAAAAAAGCTGAAGCAATCAGTGCTTCAAAGTGCTGACTGGAAGAATAAACATTAAAGAGATAAAGCAGACCAGAAGGCAAAAGCAATCAGATTTGTAAAAGAGAGCAGATTCTGATTTTATCTTATGGAAATAAATGCAATAAAAGCTTTCTAACTGGAGCTGTATAGAGTTGCAATATTTTATGCAATAGGAGAAAAATTGATGCCAGTGGTTCTTTTAATATTTTATGGAAATACTTCAGCAAATAAATTGAAGTGGTTTTTATTTGCAAACAGAAGGTAAATGGGAGAACTGAAGCTTTTTTTCTAAATATACTTTTTCTATTAGACGACATCAGCCTATGGTTGAGTAGCTTTTGCAAATGGTTTTCAGATACCATTTAAACATCAGGAGCCAATCCCTGAATGTCCAGGACTTGAAAGTGTTAGGGGCTAGAAATGCTCTCTGTTGTTTTACTGCGGAACTGGATTTTGCAGCCACAAAACCCCATTTCCAGGGCTTCACAGGAAGGGAGCCTACAGGAAAGATGGAAAGGGACTTTTTACAAGAGCATGTAGTGACAGAACAAGGGGGAATGACTTCAAATTGAAAGAGTGCAGGTTTAGATTAGGTATTGGGAAAAAATTATTGACTGTAAGGGTGGTGAGGCCCTGACACAGGTTGCCCAGAGAAGTTTTGGCTGCCCCATCCTGGGAAGTGTTTTAAGGCCAGTCTGGATGGGGCTTGGAGCAACTTGGTCTAATGGAAGGTGTTTCTGTCCATGGCAGGGATGTTGCAAAGAGATGATCTTTAAGTTCCCTTCCAACCCAGGCCATTCTATGAGTCTGTGAAGAAGAGTGGTGCTGGATGGGTTGGATACTTTGCGTGTTGGTGTTAAGTGTCCGGGGATCATGTTGGCACCCTGGAGATTTCAGAGCTCCTGAGCAGGGACCATCAGTCTGACCTGCTGGCCAGCATTCTGATCCTCTCTGATGTCACTAATTTAAAGCCTGTAGTAGAATAAAACTGACAGTGAAACTGCAGCACATACAAACATATATGGCTTTCCCTTTGAAAAGTAAGGGAGCCAGCACAATGTATTAAAGCAGACATTTCCTTTATCTGATAGGGGGGGAAAAATTAACCCAACTAAAAATAGTCAGGGCATTTTGCCCTATGATCTCTTTCCATCCTATGGATCAATATGCCCTGAGCTTGCATCCCATACATAAACAGCTTTCATGGGTGAGATGACCTTGCTATGGAATAGATGGATCTTTAATCAACAGACCTGTGGTACAGTAGTGTGAGTAGGGTGGAGGGTAACAGAGTTTATAAATAATTGAATTCAATTAAATTCAAACTGAGATAAATCAGAAAATATGTCTCCAAAACCTCAAGACTTAATGATCAAGGAGGCATCTTAGTGTCATGGGAAAACCTTGTTGATAGTAGCAGCATTTTACAGAAGTTGGCAGTTCTTCTATTCAGTGACTATTCAGGAGTTGGACTTAATGATCCTTGTGGATCCCTTCCAAAGCAGGATATTCTATGGTTCTGTAACTATTATGGGATGGTGTGTTTTTGTTTGTTTGGGTTTTTTGCTAATTTTTTGGGGTTTTTTTTGTTGTTTGTTTGTTTGTTTGTTTTGCTTTGGGTTTTTTTGTGGTTTGTTTTCTTTTGTTTTGTTTCGGTTTTGGGTTTTTTTGTTTGGTTGGGTTTTTTTGTTTTGTTTTTTGGTTTTTTTTTTGGGGTAGGAGGGGAGAGTGGGGGCATAAAAATGCACCTTCCTTCCCAAATTTACCACTGACAGATGGAAGCTGGAGGGGCAGGAGGAGCATGCAGTGCACAGGGATCATGATGCAATAGGAGACTTAGGGCCAGCTGTGAAACAAGTCTTTGCACTAAATACCTTTGTTATTTTAATATGCAAGGAAGATTTGTGCTCTTAAAATATTTATCCCGCAAATTAGTAATAACTGTTTCTTCTTGGAAAGTTGTGGTTCTTTCATCAAGAAAGTGCTGGGTATGATTTCCACAGTAAGTTATCAGAAGAACATTGAGACTGACCTGCATGATTTTGTAGTTTGGTCATTCGGTTGTCTGCTAGGAGAGTTGTATTTGTTCTTAAAATGAAGAATTATTGTATTTATTTTGAGATTTTATTACATGCAGGCTAGGCCCTAATTTAACAGAAAGAATAACCATTACTTTATTTTACTTGTCTTGTTTCCTTGTTATTTTTATTTCTTCATAATTAGGAAAAAAATATTTAGTAACACAATTCAAGAAGTTCACAGGAGGTGTGTCAAGTTAAGAAATGGAGGACAGACAGGATCAATATGTTTGTGCATGTCTGAAACATGTGGGATACATCCAGGTACCTGAGGTAAAAACCCTTCATGCATTTTTCCTTCCTCTCTGCAAGACTGCAGTGAGTTAGTGCAGCAAGTAAAAAGCATTTGAAGTGGGCAAAATCCAAGTGCAATAAATACAAACATTCTGCAGCAGGACATGCTCAGCTCTAAGTCACATCTGGAGTATTCCAAGGCTGCTTTGTGAGAAAACGCTGCTGGTTGAAGGAGGATGATGTACTTCACAGGTGGAGGTTGCACCAAGGTGTGCTGCAGGGATGCTCTGAGAGTCCACAGTGGTGTTGATGCTCCAGCATTCAGCACCACACTTAGTTTTTGTGATTTCCATGCTGTTGGCAAGTCACAAACTCTTTGTGATTCTCAGAGCATGATCCAGCCTGCCCGGGGAGAGGGAGACTGATCATTAACCCAGGCCATTAGGACGGCCAAGTTCAGTCCAGCGTGATGGGTGTTCTGTCACGCTTGCTTAATTTAATTTCTCCCTTAATATAAACTTTTACCAAAACTTCAATTTACAATTTTCATACCAGCTTTAAGCAAAGTTCAAGGAAAAGATGTAAGGAATTAGAATTAGGTGCGATCTTTCGTGTCCTGGTTTGATTTTTGCCAACAGGAGTGTTGCAAAGGAGACAAAACATCCGTGGAAATACAAATTGCTCAGCACACAGAGAGTCCTGACACAAGCTGGGTGTTAATTTATTTAAAGCTCATGATATTGTAATGAATTCAGGGTTTGCTTGGCTCTGAGGGAGAAATTGTGCATATATCAGGTAGCAATTGGATATAATGTTCAACTGCTTACTATGGCCTCTGCTATTGTGGATTAAGCCTGTGCTGCTTCCTCCTTCACTCTTTGAAAGCAGCAGCACAGCTCCTTGAGAGTAGGATCAAATCCTTGTAAAACTGTGCCTTGGAAGAAAGGAAAGAAGGACAGAAGTCCGTTATGTTGGTGAAACAGCATCCTTTCACTGTCAGGCAAACCACGTCTTTTCGATCAGGTGAATCGCAAACTCAGAGGAGGAGAGGCTGAGCCATTTAAATTTTATAGCCATATAAATTATAGATAGAAATCACTTCTGGAATAAAGTGAATTACAGTTGCCATGTTCAAACCGACCATTCAAATGGCAGCTGATGGTTAAGTTTTGCGAGATGGCGATCACTGGTAATAGTCGCTAGTAATAATTTTATTTAAATTTCAGCAGTGTCCAGAGACTTCAGTTGAGCTCAGAGCCACTGTGGAAGTCTCTGCACAAACACCTGACAAGAGACCTTCGCAGCATTTTAGAGTAGGAGATAAGAATTGTTATTATTCTCATTTTAGAGATTTAGAGAGATGGAGCAATTTGGGAAATGGCTCCCGGGCAGTCGAAGGCAGAGCACTGCACTGCTGTTAGTAAGAAAAGAGGAAATGTTGTCGATGCTTTGTTGACTGTATTTGAACTATTCTGTCATGCCTTTTCTACCTTAGCTTTTTTGGAAGTATTTGGTGTTACAGTTCAGTTAATGAAAAGCTGTTTAAGTCCTTTGACAATTTTTTTCTCATGTTTGCAAAGTTCCATATATATTAGCCCATAACCTCTGTTCAAAGATAACCTTCTCTTACTTAAAATGCCTGTACTATGGTTTTTATTCCAGTTTTATCTTCGAGTTCAGTACGTAAATATTGAAGTTTTCAACCCCAAGTCCACATAAGCAAAACAGAAGAATAATAAATATAATATTAAATTATACATGGCACGATGCTGTGTTAACCACTTTCATGTTCACCAAGTAAAATAGAGGGAAACGATTTGTGTCTAAACAAGGGGAGCATTTTTACATTGTGGAGGTCACTGGAACACATCACACTTATTAGAAACACAGCAACCTCAGTAAGAAGTTGGATCCTAGATAAGCAGAAGCAAATCTCTAATGGGTAGTCTGTGAATGTATCAGCTGATTTGTGAAATGTAAATGTTTTATGAGCAAGAGGGTTTTAAAGCTGATTTTGATTAATGAAATACAATCTACTTATTCCTTCAGCAGTCAATCAGCCTACAAATATCTAACCAACTAATTAGTCTGTTTAGGTAAAGTATTAAATCTGCCTTTTGTTTAAAAATAGGAAAAAGAAAAACAAACCTGCTCTACAAGGTAAGTGCAGTAAGGAAACAACTTCACTGGTGTGAATGACCCGATTAGAGAAGTACAGTAATTACATAAAACTTTGCAAGGTTTTGTAGTTCTAAACATACTATTTCAATCTCAAAAGTTAAATTATTAAGTGGAAAAGATGGGGGCAAACAAAAGCGACATCTTTATATTTTGCAGACTTTTGCAGACCAAGACGAAGATGGTTTTGTGAAATTGGGTGAGGTCCTGAAACTTGCAGTCATTTTAGTGATCACTGAGGTAGATAAGGTCGGAAAGTCTAGGGAGTCTTTCTTGTTTATCATTTTAATTTGCGTCCATGCCCTTGGTGTGATCAGTTGTGAGCATTGCGCACTGTGGCGTTTGTGAGTTGGATTCCTGTGATTGTGCGCTGGAAAAGACGTTCCTAGTTAGAACTTGCTCAAAGCCGTTGGCACAGATGTTACCTGTGCAGGACCACTGGTTTTGATGTTTGTGATATTCTCAATGGGAAGCATTAAAATGGATTGGGCAGATTTTGTTTGCTCCGATTTTGTTTTGCCGAGTTCTGTCTTATCCTGTCTATCTCATTAAAACAAGCAGACTAGTTCCAAACATGTGCAGCTCCAGCATAATCCTCTCACAGGGATGCAGTCTGAGAACTGCAGGTGATTAACACCAGTGCCTGAATAAACCATTTACCCTTGGTTTATATTGTTTCCATACTTTAATTAATAAGTAGACAGTCTGAACAAGAAAGGTAATGCCGTACTTTCATCCTATAGCCATGTCCATCAAATGTGGCACCTGGAGAGTAAAGATACTTTAAAAGGCAGTGTGATAATACCTTCATAGAGTTAAGAGAAGGGAGGGTGGTAAAGACAGGCTGGAGAAGACAAATCTCATCTCATTCCCAAGAATTCTTTAGTTCTTTGAAATAATGCAGTGGTTCGGCTGTTCCACTGCAATCCATGGCATTGCTCTCTGAACCAGAGTTTATAATGGGGCCTGAGATTAGATGAGGTCAAACACATGCATAAGATCATTCCTCAACAGTCAAACAATGTTGGAGCTGTTGGAAAGGTTGTATTTCATCTATATGTGTTTGGCCACTGATGATAAGTAATAGTTCTACTTCACTGAACTATAGGTAAGGTTTTTCTGTCTGTGTGTCGGCTCCTCTGCTGCAGAAGGAAGATAATGTCCTTCATCAGTGATAGAGCCTTTGTCTGTTGAGAATTTTCTCTGATTCATTTTCACATGGTCTCAAAAATAATCTGATTTTTTTTAACAGAATATCTACCTTATTTGTCAGTATGTTTTTCAGATACATTTCAGATCCATCTCTTTTCCTCTGCTCTCCTATTTCCCATTAGTTCTGACAATAACACGCGTTGGTTGTTCTGTTCTGGTAGCGCCAAGATCACCCTGGCAGTAGATCAACTGCTTCCCTTAGGAAATGCATTACTTCTTCCAGGAAAAGAAGAAAATAGGAAAAAAAATTATTATATTTCCATTATATTTCTAAAACAATCTAAATTATCTGCTTCAGTACATGTGCAGACAATACAGCAGAACAGAGTCAAACCTGTTTTCTCTTGTTTTAGAGATTTTCCATTACTGTGCATCTTGATCATTTCCGTAAGTGAAGAAACTTCTGCAGAAAATGTCACCCAGAATCCCTCTATTTCTCCATTTTGTGTGATCAGAAAGATTTGGTACATAAACACCATTTCATCCTGAAACTGTACTAATCCACATATTATTAATTTAAGTGTTTCCTCAATCCTGCTTAGGATGACTTTGGTAAAAGATCCTCTGGCTGTTATTCAACACGCTTATTCTGCTAATATTTTCATGATTATCCCATTCTCTCTCTTTTGGATGAGAATTAGGATTTATTCTCCAACTGCTCTGGAACCTTCTCACCCTTTCAAATATCCCAGGGGGATCTTTCATAATTCAGTTACTGTTCCTCCACAGCTCTAGCTGTGAAAGCTCAGGCAAAGCTGCTTAGCAAATAAGTGAGCTCACTTCAGAAATAAAGAATTGCTGGATTCACCAGGCTTTTATGACATATCAGCACCACACGTCGTTTTGCTGGGATCTCCAGTTCCTCCACTTCCTCGCAGCATCTGCGTCAGCAAAAATGGGTTGTCAACCAAAAAGTGACATAAGCCAAGGATCCTGCCCTTTGCTTTCCATCCATGTGTTTGTAAAGTCTTTTAGCGTGTTTCTGTTTTCTCTCCCGCGAGACGCTTTCAGCACTTACCCAGTTTAATACCCTCTGAGCATTCAAAAGACAGCAGCTTCACATCAGAAAAGGTTTATAGCTAAGTACAAGTAGTGAAATGTTGCCATCTTTCCACAGCGGAGTGGCAAATCCTCGGACCAGGACAATGCCTGGAAGTCATTAGTGGGGATGGAAGCGGGAAAACCGCTGGTTTTATTCCAAGCTTTCTGGCACGATGGTGTTATAAAACCTCTGGCCACTGCCCCAGTAACCTGCAGTGTTTTGGCACTGGTATGTTCAAACAGAGTAATTGATGCTGCCCAGGGAAGCAGAGTAAGAGTCTTCCTCTGCAGATACAGAAGTAAAGGAATCCCAAGAACATACATGGAAACACAGGACCATTAAGGTCCATATGAAAATTGAATCCCAGCCAGCACACCTTGGTTAGTGGAGATCCCATCTGAAAATTAGGGATGAAAAAGCACTGTGAGGCCACAGTTAGTTCATGTTGCTGGTCCATCACTAAAATTACTAAACACATTCATCATCTGGACACATTTATTTTTAAAAACGGACAAATGCTTTTTGCTTCAACACCGTTAGCCCATTTTCAAGAGTCAGAATGGTTGTACATTCTCTTAATGTGTTACTGGAATAAAATCATGCTGCACATTTAGGGCTGGATTATGTGGAGAGCAGCCAATACTTGTAGCATTGATTACAAGGTCTATGCCTAAGTAGTTCTCTTCCTGATTTATGAGCCAGGCATTATCATTCATTGAGTGACAGAGTAAGCTACTAGATTTGTTAATTGGACAATAAACCACACTTCCATTCTCCTGTTCCAGCATTTTTCATTAAAAAGAGACATATCTAACATTTAATGAAATGCTTAAATAAATGGGTACAGAAGTGTTGAATATAGACCCTTTGCTTGTTTCAGCGGAAAGGAGAAGTGTACAGTGTATTTATTAATTAGTCTGGCAAAATGTAATTAAAGGGCTGTAAACTCTATGAGGAAGTTAACCAGCCTTGTAATAAATACCAATTTATAGGTATAGTAGGTCAGATGGTATTAAGTGAAGAGGTAATCTGCATGGAGACTCATTTTTTTAGCAACAAGACCATATAAATAAGTTATCATCATGAAAAATACAGCTGACCTTGCAGATTCAAAGGCAGCAGATTGCAATGTTTTCACAAGATCACATAGTTTTTTATCTCCTAGAAACTGTATGCCATTTACATATTTTACCACATTGAACATCTTAAAGAGTTTTTCTGATGACTGGTGTCAGAAAAGAGTCATTGTAGTGTAGTTCCTGGAATACTGTTGTTTTTTATAACTGTACTTAATGTCTTTATGGGAAGCTCTGAAGTGACATAAAAGGTTTTGGCGTAAGGAATTTGATATTACAAGCACTTTCAGATTTTTTGTGGTGTTTACAAAAAACACTGGGGGCTGAGTTCAAGAACTGGCACATCTACTGCTGAATCAATCTGAGAGGCACCAGTATAAAGTATACAAATATATACATGTGAACTCTGTGTGTGTGTATATATATATATATATGCACTTTCTATGTTAAAAAATTTTTTTTTTCTATGTTAAAAAAAGATTTTCTTCATTAGGATTTTTCTTCATTAGTTCTGCTCATTAATTGTCTTATGGCTTCTGCAATAGCAGGGCTTCAGTTAACACATGGGGCTCCCAGCAACGTCAAGGGAAGGAGTCTGGGGCTGTGCTCTGGCACATGTAGTTTTGTCTCTGCCTGAAGGACCAGACATGAATTCAGCTGTACATTATTATTTATGTAGGAAATTTTTCATTTTTGTACCACTAACGGTAATAAGTGGTGAAATTTCAGAAACCATGAAAAA
Organism: Lepidothrix coronata; assembly: GCF_001604755.1. NCBI lineage: Eukaryota > Metazoa > Chordata > Aves > Passeriformes > Pipridae > Lepidothrix > Lepidothrix coronata. The sequence continues at coordinate 1,636,968 of NW_016690355.1, read as the reverse complement.
AGCCAGGAAAATACTGGATCTAGATGTAGTCTTCATCCAAAATACATGAGGAAGACTGAAAGTTTGTTGTTACATCATCTGTCCAGTCTTTTCTTTGCTGTAGCTGGGAAGCAGAATGACTCCTTACTGGATTTGAGCTGCTGTGGTAAAGCGAGGCCAAGATAGAACCTTTCACTGTAGCATATGGAAAATCATTTGAGCTCATTTGAGCCTCATCACCTGAGCCCATGAAATCAGAACACTCTGCTCACTCAGAGATAAATCTGACACGAGCAGAACTCAAAGGCTGAAAATCTCTTGGCTCTCCAAGAGAAATGTTAGGGAATGTAAAAGCAGATCTTGTGTTTGCAGAAGTTTTTCTGGTGACTGAGGGCTGCAACCCTGGACAAGTGGAACAGGAGAGTAAAGACACCAGTAGCTAAGCTGGAATCAGGCCAGCATCACCTGTGGAGAGCCAGGGAGACAACCTGGGATTCAGCTTCATGGAAGGAAACAAGTGTGTTTAAGTGTTGAACTCTGGCTTTCCCGTGTAATCTGCGCTGGAAAGCTGTGCCGTCCCGCTGGAAATTACCCCAGGCTGGTCCACTGGCACAGCCTATCCCAGGTCACTTCTTAGGTGCTCTGCAATTTAACAGTGAGCCCAAAACATGAGCATTGCACCTGTCCCTGCCATTAGGAGTTCACTTGTGCTTCCTGTAAATCACTCCTCGGCCCCACCAATTTTCTATCAATGTAATTGATTGTGTGCCTGCTTCCCTTTCCCTGCAATTCTATGTAATCAATTATAGCACCCCAGTCAGAGCACTTGCTTTGGGAAATTTGTGAGATGACACAGACCTCATGCAAGCTGTACAAAATTACCAATTATGGAACTACACAATCTTTTCTAGGATGCCATAAAGTGTCGTTATTTACCCTAGAAAGAGAATGTCTAAACAGATCGGTTTCTCATCAAATGCCATTGCTCAGGGATCTGAAAAATATGGAAATGCCTGAGTTTAAATCATCCGTATGCCTGAAACAGCATAAGAAATTAGTTTCTTGAGCTATTTTTATGTTTTTTTTCTAGCTTACAGCAAAATCATGTATTATGGTGAATCATTAACTACTGACTTTTATAGCTAATCCTTATATAGCCCATTTTTAGCTCTGAAGATATTTTTGAAATGCAAGATTTTATAGACCACAACTATGCATCAGACAATGCAATTACCTGTTTTCAACATGTCTCCAAGTTTAGTCTTTCTCTGGAGGAAATACAGCGAGAGGCTGACCTTTATTTATGGTGTGCTTTGTGCTGTTCTTTGATTCCTTCCACAGCCTCACCTTCATGGGGAGTGATTTTCCCATCATTTGGGAGAGATGCACAATTCAATTCCTGCTGTACACAAAATCCCCGCCGATTTGCCGGGCGGACTGAAATAGCCTACATCTGCAATGCCAAATGCTCTGCATTCCCCCCTGTCACCAGGGAGGGGCCAAATCAGCTCAAACTGATTCCTGTCAGGATAAGATTGGAGGGACAAACCTGTTTGCTTGCTACGTTTCAATTGAGAACAAAGTCAGGGCTTTAAACTGCAGTGCAACTTCTCCTGTAATTTCTTTGTATGGAAATGCAGATAATCAAATCTTTTTCTTGCCAGAGACAATGTAATTTTATGCTTTGATTTATTCTGAAGCATTCGATTTATAATTTCCCCCAGCCCCGAAGAGTCCTGTTGGAATTGAATAAAGCGGCGGATAACATCCCAATTAGAGTTTTCTGCAGGGAACTAAAATAAATAAAGGGAACTCTGCCAAAAAAAGAGATGCTTAATGAAACCTGGGGACCGTAGGTGTTGTAGCCCATGTAACTCTTGGTGACAGTGGCAAAATACAGATAAAACTGAGGATGTAAATAGAAAAGTATGTGGGTTTGACTCTTTTTGTGTGTGAACTCAAACTGTGGAGAGATGCCTCTGTTGTGTTCACATGAAGTCTGTGGGATCTTTGCTGCCAGCAGAAAATGCCTGGCATGGCCAAGGGTTGAAGACAGGGTCTCCTGGTGAAATGACTAGTAAAATAAAATAGGAAAGGAATGTGGTAGAGCAGGAGTGAGATGGATGGTGCAGGTAGCACCTTCGTATCTGGAAGTGGGGAACAAGAACAGCTGGGGCACAGCCTGGGCTGGTGCTCTCAGGCCTTAAATTGCTCTGGGACCTGCCTGAGCTATAGGAGACACTTCATATAATAAGAAAAATAATAATAATATGTTTTTGAGAAAGAGGTTCATGCTAAAAATGGACAATGTCCTGGCCCTGAAGCAGGGCAGGGCAGCAATGAGGCAAAGGCTGGCAGGCTCCTTTGATACTTTGTGAGATAGAGACATCAGGGGATCCAAGGGGATTTTAAAGACTTAATTTTGTCTTGTCACATGTCAGACAGGTATCCAAATACCACTTAAATTTCTCTCTTGAGTCTTATCGTCCACATAGAAGAGTAAAAGGACTGATGAAAGTGTGCTGAAAGATATAGCTGTGTTTTTGATTGCTCCCTTCTCAAGAACCTCTCAGCATTACTTATGACTCAGTTCATCCTCTTCATTATATTCAGAAATGCTTCGCAATATTTTGTTTTTAAAGGAGAGAGAAAAGACCTCGTTGTGGTTCAGACAGGTGTACATTAGTATTGAATGATTTGATGTAGAGTGACAATTTGAGATGCTTCAGTTAAACGTCAGCTGTCTCAAACAAAATTATTTGTTTACATGTTTTAAGGAAACAGTGGCAAAAATCAAACTCTATGGAAGCTTTCTTTACCTGGAAACTTTACAAATAGCTGTGCTTTCATGAGTTTTAGGGGTTCATATCTATGGTTTGGTCAGGTTTAATCTAAGTCTGTATGTAGAAGATATCTTTGTACCTCATTTTCTGTGCCAACACCACCATGGGCTTCTGTGTAATAGTCAGGGAACCAAGAGAATTGATATATTTATCTATCCAAATCCAATCTATCCAAAACAAAAGAAAGAAAAATAATTAAAAAATATTTCAGCTTGGAGAGCTGCTGGATCTGGCTGTTGCAGAGGATGGGAGTCTGGAGCTGAAAGCAGGGGCAGAGCAGGATGGCTGCAGGGATCTGGATTGGTGTGGGGTCAAATTTAAACTGTGTCCTCAGCTGGGAATGGGATGGAAGACCACAGGAGTGTGGTGAGAGGTTCTAGGTCCACATCACCTGTGACATGTGACAGTACAGAGATACCATCTCACCTTTGTGTTGGTGCCCAGGTCTTGCTGGGCCAGCTCTCAAGAAAGACAATATCTGGGCCTAGAAAAGGAAAGAATAAAAATTGACTCATGTTAAAGCTGAAGTTTTAATCTTTTTGAGTTGCTGGATGTAAAACTAATAAAAAATATGAGTTTTGAGCTTAATTTAAAGACAAGCCTCATCATAAGCACTTGTCCTGCCTTGTAAAGGTAAAGCAAGTGATTCATTCTCATACGCAGATGCACCAGCAAGGCTGGGAGTATTATGCAGTAGATGGTGGGTAATGATGCTTTAAGGGAGCAAATATAACATTCTTGAATTTTTCACAGCTCTCCTTTTCGTTCTTTGTGGACAGGAAAACAATTAGACCTGCAAAGCTCTGCGATGAGGCTCTGGGATAAAGTGACATATCAAATGCCTTTTCTCACGGGGAGGTTAAAGCCCGGTGGGTAAACTTTTAAATAAACAGAAGATTTATTCAGAGTAGTTGGGTGCCTTTCTTCCAAACTGAAGGCATCCTTTTAATAAAAATTATCCAGTTCCCCCTTTCCCCGTGGGCTCTGAGGGTGTGTGTCCGCAGGGCCGAGTGCGGGGAGCGCGTTCCCGCTGGCTTTGGATGCCTCACAAGTCTTTCTGTGTGTGCCTTAATAGCCTTCTGAGGGAACTGAAGTCTCATTTTGTGCAACTCTCAATTTAAATCCAGGTCACAGAGATGTTAAATAGCAAATGACACATTTACTGTGCCACCCAGCTGCCTTCTGTAATGCAGCAGGAATGCTCTCTGAGCAGGGACAGTATGCCAATATTAACTTACATACAGGTTGTTCTGTTGTGGATGCTAATGCTAAAAAATAAGGAAAAAAAAAAGAAAGGGATGCTGCTCACATTTAAATAGCTACTCATTCCCTTTGCACCTTATCTCCTGAAGTGCTAATGCACTTTCCTGACTGTAGAATTCCTAAAACATTAATTCTTTTTGGTTCAGGCTTTTACACTTATATTTATTATACCAAAAAACCCATTCTGGTTTCCAGGTCACCAGAAATCAAGATGATACTGTCAATATGCTATTCTAACTCCTGTGCTTAGTTAGAAACCCGAATTACCTCTTCGGTTTATGATCCTACCTGTAATATTCCCCTTTTGTAAAGGCACATACTTTATTTCTCTGGGAGGAAAGCAGTTTGACAGAGGCTGCTGCATTATTGCAGCCTTACAAGCAAATAATGAAGTTGGACACCTGCATTCTGTACAAAAAGGCTTTTATCAGGCAGATGGAGAATATACTCCAGGGCATCAAAAAGGCTCATCACGAGATAGAAAAGATGGGGGTATTGGGGTATTCGCTACACAGATGTCCTTTCTGCAGCAGTATTGCAAAATACATACCCAAACAGCAGGTAAATTGACTTTTGACCAACAGATGGAGACAAAAAGTGGTTTTCTTCATTAACCTGGTTTGTTCCTACTGAGAAGGCCAGTTTGCCTGCAGTACCTTCTATGGTAGTGAGTTTATTCAACACAGGTGGGTGTATTTATTTTTTTGCAGTTGTGGTGGGTTTTTTTTGTTTTGTTTGGGTTTTTTGTTTGTTTTGTTTTGGGTTTTTTGTTTTGTTTTGGTTTTTTGTTTTGTTTTGGT
>NW_016690355.1:1533611-1630368 GCF_001604755.1 Lepidothrix coronata | reverse complement strand
GAAGTTTGCCTCCTACAGCTCATCTTTTCATAATTAAATAAACACAGGAGATTTAAACACAGAGGCACAATTTTGAACTTACCAAACAAGCAACACAACTAGGTTTTTAATTACCCACTTACTATTGATCTTCTCAGGCTTCAGTGATGGTGCAGCAGAGCAGCAGCACATTATTCTGCTGGGTAGGATGTAAATTTGGGAGGATGAAGCATTTTTAAATCTCTGATTCTTTTTCCTGGAGTTGCATTTTCCTCGTTTCTCCCTAGCAAGGATTTCTGATGGATTTTCTTATTTTCTAGGCTAGATGGCAGATCCTTGAAACCTTTCTTTTCTGGCATGAACAAACAAAGCTTTTCTTCAATATGAAATATTCATAGAATAAAACACTTACAAAGATGTTAAAGGACATAGAGCATTTAGTCCTGGTCCCAACCTGTCCAGTTTCATTTGACCCCGTAAGGGTGGAATTCTGCTGGAATTCTGCCATAGAGTTGTGAGTCAGAAATAAGGTAATTAGTTTCAAAAGTGTTGTTCATAGTTTAGCCCCCAGGGCTAAACCCCTAAATAAGGAGTTTACATAAAAATAACTGCTTGACTTGAGCAATGCACGACTTTAGCTTGTTTTCTAATGTACCTAGCACCCAATTTTCCATGTATTATCTTGCCAAACTAAATTTGGCCATGAACAGGCCCAGATCAACTGGGGATTTGATTAGGACAAGAAAATTAATTGTTACTGGGATTTAGAGTTGATTTGAACTCACTAAGGAGAGGGTAGCCCTATATTTCACCTTGATTAAAGAAAAAAAAGTCAGGTATTATACAATTACAGCAAAAGTGACATTATGATTTATTGTGTCAAACCTTTTCTTTCTTCTTGCAGCACCACAAAGGTCACTGGCAAAACAAGTCTGCTGCATAAGATCGAGAAAGAAACTTGTAGTGTGAATAAAAGCCAGGAATGTCATTTTTAATTTTGAATGTCCCTGCTTTTGTGGCAGGGAGCCAGACCTTAACATTTCACTTGCTTTTAGAAAAATTATGTTCAGTGCTTTTTTCAGAGGAGTCCAGTTGAACTCCCTGGAGAGTTGGAGTCAGGCTGGAGGCCTAGTTTGGGGGATGTTAAAAAAAATCTATGCAAAAATTATTTTTTTTTTTTAATGGCATAACCTGCTCTGATGGGATTCCTAGTGATTATTTTTTTCAAAGCTGTTTTATGTCAAAAAGAAGAAAGAAGTTGTTCAGAAAAACTTGCAGTGGCACATGTTGGCACTGCCCTAGAAATTGTTTCTAATTCTTCCAACTCATCGTGCAGTTGGAAAGCAGGAAGAAAACCAGACACCTGGGCTGAAATATTTTGTAAATCAATATTATTTATAAATTAAGAGTATAAATTGCAGAGGAAATGAGTGGCAAACATCCAGCAGTCATATTTGTGCATGTGGAGTTTCTTCTGAACTAAATTGCTCAGTTCTTAAGACTATTAGTAGTATGATTTTAATACATTCTTAGTGACATGGAATTACAGAAGACTTTTGATTCTTATATAAGCAACTCCCTTTGATTACTTTTGTACATTTCTAATGGTAAATACGATTATCTTACATGTGACGACGCTCTCCTTGGGATGGAGAGAAACTCAATTTTCATGCCTCTTTTTTCCAGGCTTCCAAAGTGTTTTATAAAGCAGCATCTTTCCATGTCAGACACTACAGCATGGTAAGCACATACACCAAAGATCACAGAGGTTAATAGTGATTTTTCAGCTGACTACAGTGATCTTTGATGTGCTTGGCAATATTTAACTAAGTCTTCACACGCTGCTGTTCCTGCAGGTTGGGTTCAGAAGGTGCAATGCAGAAACACTGAAGCAAGTCAAATAAACCGATTGTTCTATAAAAACAAGCAATCAGTAAAGTGCTAGAAAATCCCATTCTGGCAAGAAAACAGTCTGGCTTTGTTCTTTGGTGTTATGATGTTATGAAGAGCCCTCAGCAGAGCTTTACATTAGTGTTACACGAATGTTTATCTCCAGATCTCTATGCATGTAGTGTATAATTTGAAACACTATCCCTGCTCATTTCTTGCACATTCTTTGCTTTGCCTCTCAGGGTCTTTGTTTTTTGTTTTTGTTTTTTGTTTTTAACAGATGGTCTCCATTTCATACAGGCTTAGGTGATTCAGATAAATTAAAACAAGCATCTCTACAGAGTTATTTCAGTTTATATGGCATATTCCACTTAACACAGATTGCCTGTAGTGCACAAATCTGTTACTCGTGGTAGCAAGTTCCTGTGTCCACGTCTTTAATCTGTTTTTTTAAAAAATGGACTTAAACCACAGTAAAAATTATTTATGAGTTTACAGAGTCGTTCCACTAGTTTAGCTAGATTAATTTAAAATCATGCTAAGTCAAATAACAACTTGGTGTAGATAAGGCCTTATTCTTTCCCTATCTTTCTCTTTCACATGTCCCTTGTTCTTATAATCTCTTATGACTATGTATATTGCAGGACATATTTTAGGATAATTTAACAACAAGAACTTTTGAGCTCTTTCCCCTGCAGCTGCAGGAGATGGCCAGGTTTTTGAAAGAAGATAGTTACAGCTCACTGTTGTAAAAATAGTGCTTATTATAGTACCTAAAGCTCATGGAAACTAACCACATGCCCAGTCAGCTAAATGGCTAGGAAATGTCTCAGTCTTTGAAATCCAAAACACAGTGATTTAATTTTTGTTCATATTTTGGTACCTGGCAGAAACCTGACTGACTTCAGTAATACAGCATTTGGGAAGGAAAATAGGTTGGCTCTATAATAATATTTCTGCAAGACTCCCATGATCTGTGGATGGAAACTTGATATACAAAGTTCACACTTCTGGGGATATTTGCACGTATAGTTTATCTAACTGGTGCATGTGTGATGGGAAGAATGTGGCTGTGGGGCAGAAAATTATTGAATTCCTCCTATAGTGAAAATAAACTGAGGGATATGAAATCATTGTCTATTGAACTTGGCCAATTTCTAGTGAAGCAGATTAAAAAGAGGTAATTTTGGAAGAAATAGTTACATGTAGTGATATCAGTGCTGAAGAGAGCTGAGTGCACCAGCTTCCATCCCATTCTGTGCAAGTCCTGCTTCTTTGGGCTGGCTTGGCCTTTAATCATGCTGCTTTCCCACCTCTGGAGGACAGGGTGGAGCAGAAGGCCAAAAATGGCCTCACAGGATAGATAAAGGGCATCTTTAAATTCAAAAGTGCTGAGAAAAGAGGCTTTCATTTCGTTCAGCCAGAAGTGCCAAGGATGGGCTCTGCCTCCAGCTGGGTTCTCATTACAGGAGATACCTGAGAGATGCTTCATGGGTTTGAGATGAGAGGTAGTGTACAGTATGTGAGTATGGGTGAAAGTAGGCAATAGCATGGATTATGTAGGGAAAGTGGGAGAAACTTGTCATGGAAGTCTGTATAGGTAAGATTGGGAATCCTGCCTTACAAGATTAACCACTGGTACTGTGGTATCAGTGATTAGCATCCCTGAATTAGCAGCCCTGTATTCTTTTTAAGCTTCTAAAACCAGACTGTGATTCCCCTGGCAAAAGTGATTACAGTAGTAGTACCTGACTTTCCTCTTGGATTCAAGCACTATTCAAATAAATACTGAGGAAAAAGAATTTCAGAAAAAAAATAGTGAAAAATGTGACTCTTTTCCAGGAAAAACAAACAGCAAACACAAACCCCAAACTTTTCAAAACTTCTTAAGTAGTGCTTCAAGTCCAGGCTGTTTCAGTAGTACTCAATATAAGACTAACCTTAATGTCAGTATCTACATGTAGCCCATGTGTCTCGTCTGCCGTGCCGGTGGAGACGTGATCGATGAAGCCAAGGAGCTCTGGGGAGTGGCTGGGTCTTGCTCCCATTGTGATACTCTGCAAATTCCTCTGCCTCCACACACTGATCTCCAGTGGAGATGGATTTTAGGCATCTGGCTCATCTACAGGCGTATGCACACTGACATGGAAATGGAAAGTTCTTGTACTGCAGCTCTCTTGCCATGACCTCAGCCAGCCAAGCTATTCTGGAGCTTATAAACTTTTAACTCCATCTTAATGAAGTTGAGCTGGTAGAAAGTCCTGTATAAATAATTTAATAATATGTCTGAATGAAATGGCTGCTATCTAACTAGTAGAAATAACAGAAGTGATTAAATTAAATTCAATATACACATTAGCCACTGAACTACACAGCCATAAAAAAAAAAAGACTGTGGTCTAAAGAGTTGTCTCTTTTCCTCCCACAGCTTTATAATTATATCTTCAGGGAAATGCCACAGCTCAGCATTTAACGATCTGCCATCAGAGACATTTACGAGGAGATTTTCAGGGAAGGAGAGAGTTGATGGTGTCTTTTGTACCAAAAAAAGCAGTCATTGAATAGTCTGGCAATCATCTGCTGAGAGGATCATTGATCCATATATTTACATATCATGCGAAGGTAATAATTCTAAGTTTTTCCTCCAAGGAAATCCTAACAAGGTCATGATCTCCCAGGAAATATTTGGAAAATAGAGCATAAATCTTGGACAATGTCAATCTGTCATTGTCCTACAGCAGATCTGTATGGTTTGAAAGAACACAGCTGGTCAGTTTGGTGACACTGATTGTTTTCTATGAGGAATTGCTCCGGCAAAACCCAGCCCTTTCTGAACCCTGAAGCACTGGATATACTGGAAAAGGGGAGACATTTGCAATGTTGGAAGCAGTGGAATGAAGTATTCATGCAGAATTAACAGATGGCACAGAGTAAACAAATGGAAAAATTAGCAAAATACTTTTCCTAGTGCCAGACTGTAAATCAAATTGAAATATCCTGTGTAGCTGTAGCTGGTGCAGATATGGAGATATTACTGTTACTTTCGAGGCAGAAAGTAAGAGACTGGATGAAGACTAATCTATTAAGGGCTAAGCATGAGGAACTTCCACCTTAAACACATATAATTTCCCAAATGGACAAGGAAAAGTCCAGGTTGTGGCTGTCAGGTGTTTCTTAGACATTTCAAAGCTTGTCCAAATGGATTCTGAGATTCAGGAAAAGATCAAGTACCCTTACGAAGAAAAAGGCAAACTTAAACAGACCTGTGAGTGCATATATTTGACTCATTGAGATGTTCAAAGAGAGTTGAAGAAGTCTCTTTCATTAAGTTGCATGCACTCCTAATCTAGTGAGACAGGGATTTCCAAGGTGGTGTTGTCAGATTCCAGGTGAGGTAGTAACAACATCCACTTCTTTGTCATTTATAGTGGCTGTTTATCACTCACATTTTTCCCAGCGTAGGCGGTCACACACATAACTCACAATCATTTCTACTTACAGCAAAACTCACAGTACTGTGTACTATCACATTTTATCCATTTTTAAGGTGGTAGCTCCTATTGACCTCATTCATGGACTTGAACCTCACAAAATAGCTCAGCTGTTTGTGTGAGAGTGACCATAATATGCACTTTCTTTTGGGCATCCTCTGCTGCAGACCATGAACAGGAGAGTCCCTCATCACTGCTAGGATTTTGCAGAGCAGGAAGTACCAAAAAAAAGCTGGTTTAATTTCAAGCTCCATTAGACACAGTGTTTGCCAAATGGAAGAAGACCAAATTGGTTGGAAATCTTGTCCCGAGACCTCTATGTTAGTATTAAAAATCAGAAAGAGTAGGTAGTAATAAACAGAAATCACATAATATATCATCTGAATCACTTCCTTTAAATCACTCTGAGTCTTTTAATTTTTATTTTTTTTCTTGTAGAAATGTAAAGTACTTACTCTGGGACTATTGATTACAGAACTGTAGCATCACCCTGGGTTTTCCAGTAATAAATTGTTGAGAATAGTGTTTGAATGATGTAAAGATAATTAGACCATGCATAAATATATATGTGTGTGTGTGTGTCTGTGTGCACATACATAAATTTTTCTTCATTTTTCTTTATTCTTCTTTTAAAATGCTGAAAATGCATGCATGGCACTATATGATGTGAACACTGCAATTAGGGGAGGGAAATAGTATAATTAGTGAACAGTAAAGCTGATTTTAATCCAATCTATTATTTTTACCATGAGTTTTAAGTGGGAAGATTTATTTGTCCCTCTGCATACTGAAGTGCTTGTCTTCATGCAGAGCTTTTCCCCCAGGAAGCTCTGTGTTCAAGTCTCATCAGATGCACTGTCGTTGCGATGTTGATGTGTTATTCATCCTGCAAATGTGTTCTCACAGATGCTGGGGGTGATGGGCACCTGCCCAGGAATTGAAAGCTGGGGCCTGTTGAGTAGGTTGAATGGTGTTTTACAGTTTTAAATGTATATTTAAATGACGAAGTCATACTCAAGTTTTCAAGGTCCACCGAAAGTCATCTGCTTGTTTAAGGTCCAGCTCAAGTGCTTGGAGGGTAAGTTGTGGTTGACAGCAGCTGGGCATGAGCCTGAGTGTGTGCCCAGGTGGCCAAGAGGGCCGATGGTATCCTGGCCTGTATCAGCAGTAGTGTGGCCAGCAGGACCAGGGAAGGGATTGTCCCTCTGTACTGGGCACTGGTGAGGTCACAGCTGGAATCCTTTGTTCTGTTCTGGGCCCCTCACTACACAAAAGACATTGAGAAGCTGGAGCGTGTCCAGAGAAGAGCAACAGAGCAGGGGAAGGGTCTGGAGCACAAGTCTGATGAGGAGCAGCTGAGGGAAGCTGGGGGGGCTCAGCCTGGAGCAGAGGAGGCTCAGGAGGGACTTTCTGTTTACAACTCCCTGAAAGGAGGTTGGAGCCAGATGGGGTTGGTCTCTTCTGCCAGGTAACAAGTGATAGGATGAGGAAATGTCCTCAAGTTGTGCCAGGGGAGGTTCAGGTTGGATATTAGGGAAAATTTCTTCACTGAAAGGCTTTCAAGTGCTGGAATGGGCTTCCCAGGGAAGTGGTGGAATCACCATCCCTGGAGGTATGGTGGAATCCCTGGAGGTATGTAAAAGACATGTAGATGTGGCACATGGGGACATGGTTTAGTGGTGGGCTTGGCAGTGCTGGGGGAGTGGTTGGACTTGATGGTCTTAGATGGCTTTTCCAACCTGAAAGATTGTGTGGTTCTCTGTTCAGTAATTAATCTAAGAAATATCTCTAATAAGAAGTGAGTCAGGCCTCTGCTCTGATGTATTGGTTCAGTTGATCCAGCAGTTGAAGTGATTGATACAGAAGTGTTTGAACCCCTCCCTGCAGATTGGGCAGTCACTGCTGGCTGTGGCATGTGCCCCAGTGCCATTTGTAGGTCTGCCAGGGCCTGGGAGTAGCTGTCGAGTGTCTGAACTGCACATCTCTATTCTCCATTTTTAAAATTTTCCCCTCGAGAGCTATTACCAGAATTGCCAGCAGAAGGTAGTGTGAAATATTAAAGCTATCCTTAGTTTGGAAAATAGGGACCATGGGGAGGCAATAGAGATGCAGGATGTCAAGTCACATCCCTGTGGAGAGGCGGGGAGAGGGGGGGAGCTCAGGCTGGAGGTGTTGCCACAGGTGAGGCAGACAAGACGAGCAGGAGAGTTAAACTGATTCAATGGAACCCATTTAGGTTGAATCCAATTTAAAATGGATATATATTTTTGTGCTTGTTTGTTAGGAGAGATGGAATCAGTTCCCAAAGCCCCCCGTGGGGGCTGCGCCGGCCGCCCACGTGTGGTGTTGATATGCAGTGCCAGCAGCAGGCTCCTGCATCCCAGAGTGCTGGGGAGTGAATGTCAGCTCGTTTAATCTTTGTCAGCGTGGTCCTCCCTCACTTCATCCTCTGAAAAGAAAGTTTAAAAGGATGCATTTAGAGAAATGTTTTCAAGATTCACTGGAGGAACTGTGCTTCTGGGTATCTCCTGGCTTTAGTTTAACCCGTGACTCTCCAGGCAGGCGATTTCACAGTCACCTCCAGTGCCAGAGCTGGAGCGTTTAGTTCTTATTGCAGCTGGTAATACAGTGATTGCTCTGTAACTCAGGAGGGAAATAGCTGTGTGTGTGTGCTGGGAACTGTTTAAAAAGTCGGTGTTTACCAGGAGGTAGGATATCCTACAGGGATTGCTGCAGCTGGAGCCGTATCCATCCTTGTCTGTCACTCAAATTTTGTATATATATGTTTGTGTTCATGTGTGTGTATATATGTATACTAGTATATCTGTCCATCTGTCTATCCATCTTTCTATCTATCTATCTACTTCTTCATGTATATCAAGGTTAGTAAGGAAAGAAATTGATATGGTCTCATATAGAGAACTTTAAAATAAGTGTTTTCCCATTTGAGTTTGCCACAAAACAAGCAATTCTCACCACTTCAGTGCCTGAATTTTTTTACTGGTTGTTTTGAGAACGTGCTGAGTATATTGGCATGTTTGCATTCGTCAAATCCTTTGGATGCCGCAGGATGACAAGAGACTTTTACAGCCAGGAAAGAGCAGCTCATATAGCCTTTCCTACAGAAGCCTCCTCTCCCATACCAGTGATTCCTACTTCCCAGGGAGCGGAAGACAGCACACACTGCTCGGCTTTATTGCAAGGCACTGCACCAGCTGAAGAATTGGATCCACTCATTCAGGACAAGTAAGCAAATTCAGCTGGCCGATGAAAGGAAGCCTAGACAACGGTGTTCAAACACTCGCTCCCATTTCCTCCCCCCTCCCCAGATGTCTGGTTTCAGTTTTAAAACATAATAACATTTCATTAAGGAGTCATAGCAACCCCTCACTAATTTGTGAAGAGTACATCGTGAGCTACATTCTGTACTTATCAACATTTGAGCACTTTAGATCTTGTTTCATCTCATTAGTGGATGTTTATGGGACCTGAGGGTTTCAGCACTCTCTGACTCATTAGTCAGCCTGTGGTGGTGCAGGTTATATACTTCAGGAAACAACTTCCCGGCCTTTAAAATGCTCACACAACTTTCAACACAAGTTCAGTCAGAAATGCTTTCTCACATTGAACAGTCAGAAAGGAATGTGCAAAGGTGTGTTGTTTTTCTTTAAAAGACACCACTTAGTAGAACACTGCGTATATCAAAGTCACACTGTGCTCGGTCGCAGACAGCTGCACCACCACAGAGATGTAATTTCAAAGAGCTGGATATTTAAATTGCTGGTTCTGGAAAATTTAGCCACGGGATGGCATTTACAGGAAACAGCAAACCAGAAGAATGTGTTGTGTTGGAAATTGCTTGGTGTTAACATCAGAAAGAGTAGGAATTCTCTTTTCCCACTCATTTACTGGACCGAAGTCTTTTTTCCCCCAAATACTGCAGTTAACTTAGGTTTGTGCAGGATTTAATTTGTATGAAAAGAAATGTTCTATTTCCTCCACTAAATTTATTAAGCAGTGCACCATTTAGTAAACTGTCAGTAGCATCTGTTGGAGAAACGCAGATAAAATACTGATGCAGAAGGAGGTAGTTTGTCCACATTACTGATATGTAGTTTCACATACATGAAATAATTCCCTGGGTGCAAAATTTATTAGGAAATAATACACCAATCTGCTTTTTTGTGGCTTTGTTTCTAATAATGTTTTTCTTCCCCATCACAATGTACAATTTTCTCCAAAATGCACTAACAAATAGGAAAAGCAAATACAAGCATGAATTAACAGTGTGATGTAAATGACAGAGCAGGAAATGGCATCTTAAATTTGTTTACAATATGCTGCAAGTCAAAAGATAGGAAACTGCTTTATTAATGAGCAGTTGATATCACGTTAATTAGGAAATCACAGAAAAAAATGTGCCTCTTGCGTGATAATTGCCTTATTAACACTGCATAGACTGTATCCATTTTTCAAGGATTATTGTGGAAATCAGATTCACTTATGCTTTTGCAAAGATGGTAGGGATTTGCTCTGTTATAGGTGGAGCCCTAGTGCTGTCACTGGGGGAGGATAACTGGTAGGGTCCTTAAAAATCTCTGCCAGAATGGAAATGTGATGAAGATCAGTATCAGATCTTATCTGAATAAATATTTCTGAATTTTACAGTTACTACCTGGCAAGCTGTGCTTATGGAATAATAACTTTACAAATTGGAAATCTCTAGCCTCATACACAAACACTGCATGAGTTTGCTACCAAACTTTTATGCATGAATCACTGGGCATATTGTGGTTTTGATAGGAAATGTAAAGCTGAGGGCTCGTTGAGGGGACTTGGATTTGAAAGAAAAAGGGCAATATTTGATTTCAAAAGCTGAAGTACAGATAGAAGCAGCAGCAGTGCTTTTCTTCCACGCCAACAACGAAACCAAACAGTCTGTGGAACAGCAAATTGTTAAGCAACAACACATCATCCTCCAAGAGCCTCCTGCTGCCGAAGTTGTCAGAGGACACAGCAGCACAGCCCGAAACCCTCTCATGTGAGGCCGAGGCTGTCAGGGATGTGGCAGAGGATGTGCTGCAGCTCTGGCATCGGGGCAGCACCAGCACATGCTGCACCTGCAGCTCTGCCCTCACTCGCACAGATCCAAAGTGATTTGCGAGCCCCGAATGTTTACAGGAGGATGGGACCACTGCACTTAGTCCACGTTACAGCATTTTTAGCAATTAGTTCAAGATGACACTGGTAATTGTGGTGTGAGGATGCTGCTAATTGAAGCCAACCCAGCTCAGTACCTGTGCGCCTGCTGGAGTGGCCGTGCTTGACAACCAGGAGGCACTCGAGAACATCTTCAGCCTCTTGTGATTGTTTCATTTTATCCATGTTTCTTGATTCATTGCTTCAGCTGTGCTAACATTAGGGTAAAAGCTGTGTTCGTAGAGTTGTCTGGCAGCACAGCTTTCCAAGCTTGGTTTGTTTTTTTTTTAATGTTACTTGAAGCAAAGTGCTTTCTTTCCTGCCGTGCAGAACTGGTGCCTCTGTAGCAGAGTGGCAGCATCCACACACACCTGGGCTCGTGCCATTGCTCTATCACCCTTGTAGAGGTATCCAGGCAGTGGGTGTCAGAACAGTTTGAGAGATCCATGAGGAACCTTCTCAAGTGGAAGCTGAAGGCTGGAGTTCTCTGGCAGGATTCGGGATAAATGTAATTTTTTTTCCCTGATCAAGATGTAAGCTCGATAGGAACAGTTGTAGCTCTGCCTGGAAGCAAAGTGTCCTCTTTTGGTGGGCTTTCAGCTTGAGGGAGGGTCATAAGGCAAATGAATCAAGGAAATGAGGGAAAGGACTAGCATTTTAGGGAAGATTTTGTGTACCTCTTTAGACCTTTGCCCTGGTCAGCAGATTGTCCTGGCAGCACTTCAGAACAGGAGAATTCTGTCAGTCTGACTTCATGGCCTGACTTAAATATTGTTTAGGTCCCGAAGAACCAAGGGAAAGTGCCTTTCTCTGATGTTTTTAAGGGCAAGAGGATTTGCTGCAAGATCATGGGGGACTTAAAGGGACAAAATATTAAATTCTCTCTTAAGCTTATATATCTCTTGTTGTCAGGTATTTTCAGGAGTCTGGGCAAGTTAGAGTTACTTCAGGTCTTTTCTCTCTCTAACTTCTGGAGAACAAGAGGTCATCAAGGCCCTGAAATTGCTGCTTTTAAAGGCTGTTTTGAGGACTTTCTTTGGCCAGTACCCTGTGTGGGTGGAGTGTTTAGTCCTGGGCAGCAGCCACTGACTTTTGCTCTTCATGTTGGCATGTTGTGCCACCTGATGACTCAACAGGGATTTTCTCTCTTCAGCTGTGCTGGCTTCCTTCTGTTCCCAAAATCATACCGCTCCTTCCCACTGTCCTTTCCCTGCATTTCTCCTCTCACTGTGTCCCTGGTGTGTACCCTCTGGAGTTCAGGATGAGTCTGCAGGGCTCTCCAGGGGCCGAGGAGATGTTGCCAACAAATGCCTGGAGGATCATAGCACATAGGAATGTGCAGGATGTGCTCCAGATCTGCCATGCTGGTGGCTGTTGGGAGGACTGGTGAGGTGTCCAGATGGGAGAAGCCAATGGGCCATGCTGGTAGTCAGCACTATCTCCCCTCCACAGAGAATCCCACTGCTAGGACTTCTGCTAGGAAAGATCCATAACTCTTTCAAAAGTACTAGCAAAAAAAATTTTTGTGGGTAAATTTGCCACAGATTTCCACACTAAAAGCATGACTTCTTATCTAAAATCACATCTAAATGTGCTTTTGCAAAGTCTGCCTTCTAATCAAGCATTTGTCCTTGACCGTGGTCCATCCAGTGGAGCATCCTGGCTGCGGCCTCAGATTTGATTAAGTAGGTTGCTTACATCTTCTTTACTATACAGTGATACATCTGGACACCAGCTCAGCAGACACTGAAGTGTTTTGTAAGAGTCAGAGACACGTAAAAATGTATTGCTGAACTGCTGTAGACAAAGCTCTTTGGAGAGCTGGAAAATGAAGAAGAAGCAGGAGTTGCCTCAGGGGTCTGATTCACTGTTCCACTGTGAATCAGCTGAAATGACTGGGGCCACAGAGATGTCACACTGGGGTGACACGGTGCTGAAACAGATCCTTGTGCTTAAAAACACAGGCACTGCATTTTCCAGTTGCTTTATGATTTTACCACGTCGATGCTGAGCAAGGGGAACGGGCACAGATCTCATTTCCTGTTGTTATCAATAACGGTGACAGTTCATAACTCCCCGGTGGGTTAGATAATGTTTTTGTTCATTTTTTACTTTTATATAAATGAACAAAAAGAACTGGCAATAAGCACATGGCAGGCAAGAGCATCCCGATGCTCATCACGTGCGAAATTTATACAGTGATTGCAGTAGTAAAAACAAGGGAATATTCCAGTTTAAATCCACTCTTTACTTTGATCCGGCTCACCTACATGGCAAACAATATTTCTTCTAGCTATGAGATAGATGTCACCTTTTATAAAGATGTGAGGAAAACCAGTAAGTGTTCCAGTCAACGATGACATTTGTCATATCCCATTTAGTGAACTCAATCTCTTTACTTGTTCAAAGTGTTGCTTGTGAAATCCTTGATGTCTGACACATTGATTTGTCTGTGCAAAAAGCAGAAATACCTAACAGTTGCCACAGAACAAAGTTTCCCAGCGGGTGCCCAAGCCACAGATCCTTCTGGGCCACGTGGTGAGAGTTTCTTTAGCTGCAACCCAGAGGAGGCATGGAGGGTGATAGGGGAAGCCTCACCCTGCCACATCCATCTCAGGAACTGGGAACTGCTACCAAGTACCCACATCTAAACAAAACCTTAGAGATTATACCTGCTTCCTTCTGTATCAGCTCCCATTAGCTCCCATAGTCCCTTATTTATGGAGAATATTGTTTATATAAAGCACTGTCTCTCAGGTTAAAAAAAAAAAAAAAGCTAATATATAAATGATGTGATTTTGATTTAATAATATAACTGACTGAATTGCTGTTTAATATCTCATTTCATGCCGAACAAAGTCCCCAAAGTGATATTGTGCTGTTTATCTAAATAGCAAAATACATTTTTTTCAGGTTTAAAGGTCTAGAAAGCAGATATTAGCTGATCTTAAAATACGTGTACTTTATGCTCTGGTGTAAGGAAATCATAGTCTTCCCAGTTCTATTTGATTGCTCTGTTCTACAGAGCAATGTTTCTTCTGCACAGATAATTCTTTTCCCTGTGAATGTTTAATCAGAGGATGTGATTTGACTCCTTTCACCATTTAGGGCACTAGTACAAGTCACGCTGTGCAATGTACATTTTACATGGTATTCTGCTTTCACAAAAAGCTAATGAACACGAGCATTTGGGATTCATTGGAAATGGTCTACTTAATGTGGTGCTTCTGTAGCAGATATAGTCCTTTTCCAGAAGTTACTGCTTCTCCACTCCTTACAGCTATTCCTGTCAGATACACCAGGGACCACTGGCAAGGACATGGAGTACACTGGCTTTTTTTAGTGCCAGAATGACTCTAATCGATCTTATTTATTCTTTTCACTAACATTCAACAGGAAGAAAAGCTCCAAATTCAGACTTGTAGCGGCAACTTTATTAAGACATGAATGAGGAATACAGAGAACTTCAGTGCCTGGGACACTTCTTAACAGACTTTTCAGAGTATTTCCATGTCAACAGGAGTCCAACCCTGATCTTTTTCTGAAGTCCACAATGACTTTTCTATTAAATGCACTGGCTCAGCATTGGCTGGTAATAAAGGAAGAGGGTGATTGTCCTTCATACTAAACCTTTCAGCCCAGATAATTGTAAAAGTGGTGTTAGTGTGATTAAGAAGATCCAGGCCAAGACTATTTAACTGCTTAATCTTAGAAATGAGATAGCACAGATTGCACTGTGAATGCCTGGGCTGCAAGATCAGCACAAGAGGTGCTTTTAAAAAATATATATGTGAAATTGTCTTGCCAGCCCATGAAAAACACTGGATGAATGTATTTGTTCCACTTCTGCTGTGAAGGCAGCAAGGATCCCCCATCCCTGGAAGTTCAGCAATTATGTAGCTGCTGTGCCCTACCAAGGGAGCAGACCACAGCTGTTCCTCTGCCCCCTTGAACCAATCATTTGTGAAAACAGCTCAGTTTTAGGTTGGAGACTTTGCTCACCCAGTCCCAATTTCCATACACTTTAGATACCAAGGCTGTGTGCTGCCAGCTCCCTAATGAATCCCTTGTTCTTTAATGTATCAATCTTGATAATTCCTCTGTGAAGTTAGGAAAAGCACAGAAATTTTAATTGTGGCATTAAAAGCCACCTAGATCCTTGTACTGAAATCCAAAGGTACCTGTGAGATTTCTAAAAAATCTCATATCAGGAAATCTGACAGGGAACTGAATCTGCATCCTTTTCATTACAGACTGCTGCTGTAATGATTCAAGCATCTTTTCCTCATCAGGGACAGCATATTTACTGTGCTATCCATCAGGGAGACGATCGCTCCTGGAAGATATGCCAAAATACCACTTTTTTTGATGTGCGAATGTTCACAGTCACCTGTATAAATAGCAGGAGGCTGCTAGAGAAAACTGTATTGATGCTTTTTGCCTCTGCTTCTGGGATTTAGTTTATTTGCCTTTCATGATCAGTGAGAATTTCGTAGAGCTGCTTCCCCAGAACAATGCCTGTGAGGAGCAGGGGGGCAGTGGGCGAGCGCTGCGGTCCTGCGGGGCCGAGCTGTCAGTCGGAGCTGAGATCTGTCTGCAACTCTGAGCTTAATTGAAGAAATATTTGGTGTCTGCATCAGGTTTTATTTCTAAAGCCATACTTTTGAGACAGGGGAGGGGCAGGGATGTGAGAAGAGTTATCAGTTATTGTTGCCCTGTACGCTGCTGCACCAGAGCAGCAATAGATGCCAATAGATTTCCGGTGGATAATTCAATGGTAACTTTCTTCTGAGCGCTGCAGCGTGGGAGCCTTTGAAAGAAAGAGGTTAAGAGACAAGTAAGTAGGACTGGAGTGCTATTATTACAGCTATTTTTCTTTACTTCTAATACATGTCATCCTCTTTTATTAGGAGCTGACTGTTGAACCAGGAAAACTGATGCTACAGTGTACAAATGATACCTAGGCAAGGACGGATCATTGATAAGTGATCTGTAGGACACTGACCTTTCAGAAAAATTGAATAAAAATATACATGCCTTGGGACTTTCAGAACTAAAAGATCACCTGCATCCTCTCATTGTGCACAGAGAGCACAAGTACCTTTAGCAGTGACATGGAAAGCAAAGCCACCACAAGCATCACAGTAACCTCCCAGCCAGGGAACAAGTCCATCAGGCATTGTGCATCACTAAAATCACAGCTCTCGCCACACCAGGGAGCTGCAAAGAGAACTGAGAATACCAGAGATGTCAAATTTGAGTGAATGCTCCCCATATCCCACTTGTACAACTGTTACGCTCTCCGCACGCTATTCAAATATCAATTAATTAATGTTTGCTGTTGTGTGTGATTCAACCATATATTAGGGCTTCTTTGTTCACTTAGCAGCAATAACATGTCACTGCAAGATCTACTGAGAGACTGAGGAGGAAAGTCAATTTTTAAGTGCAGCCTTGTGAGCTTCCAGTGCTTCCCTATAAATTTGTACTGGACCTCTTCCAAATTCACTTCCTCATCTTTTCCTGGTTCTCCAGATCCATAGGCACCCAACCTTCCTGTTTCACATACAAAGTCACAGTATTTGTTTTAAACATTAATTTTTCATAAGTTAGGTTTTGTAAATACCTTGTTTTATCTACAAAATGGTTTATTGGATGTGAAACCCACCTACTTTCCTCTTCATCTCCATAAACAAGATTTGTGCCCCCTGCTCTGCAGAGGCTGTTACTCTCAGCCTTCCAGGCCTCTCAACAAGGAGATTTTGGCTAACATGTCTTTTTGTGAGGCTTTGCTTGGCTACAACAAAGAAGTCTGGGGGAAAGACATCAGCCATCCAGTCTCAGCTTGCTACATCCTGGGTTTCTGGTAAGAATTCTCTTTAGACTGGAATTTACAGCTATGGAGGTCCCCTAGATCAGCTGAAAATAGCTTGGATAGCGGAGGCTTTGGTCATACTCATCCCATTTTCTAATAGAGACTTGGAGGATCCTGTGACTGCCTGAATGCAGGGCTGGAGCTGCCTGAGGCATGGGAGGTGGCTGCTGGTGGAGAAAATAATTTTCACAGGAAACAGCATTCCTCAAGAGAGAGACAGAAATAAAAAAGTAATAATTGAAGCGCTGTGAATCATCCAAACATGGATTTTCTTCTTCTAATGCTGAGTATCATCAGGGAATGTAGCGCACTGCCAGGTAACTTGGAGTTGCCTAATTTCCCCTTGATGTTTTTTCAATTCTTTTTTACACATATTATCCCTGTTTGGATATTGAGAAACTGGGAATGAGGAGAGAAACAGGCCCAGTGTCACTTGCGAATTTGGCTACTCTCCGAGCTTTGTGTTATGTTGATAAAACAATCAACCAACTGAAGTGTTAAAAGATGAATTTTCTTTTAAAAGAATTAGATTATATTAAGTTTGATGTTCCACATCACAGAACTGCCAGTCTTCCTTTTGTGAACCTGGAAGCTGTCGATCATATGGAAGTGAAGGCCTTATATATAAGGGTGGTGGAAATTTTTCTTTTTGTCCTTCAGCAGTTGTCCTTTGAGTAACACAGAAAGAAATTGCTGAGGTCTTGGGAGTGACCAAGGTCTCTGCTGGGATCTCTAAAATAGGGAGTAGAACCCTGTTTTGGGTACCTGTGTTTCTCTTAGCAGGGGCAAAAAGCCAGCAAGGAAACTGGGAGGTTAAGAGGAGCAGGTAAGAGGTAGAGAAGAAAAGGAGAGCCAAGAGGATTGTTGTCAGATGAAGGTTGACTCAGCTGGGCTGTGATTTTTGGCTGAAGATGTGAAGATGGCATTGGAAATCTAACTTGATGCTTTGGCCTGCTGTGTACAGGTCATTCTGTGATTTTCTTGGGGAAAAAAATTCCTTCACTTCCACATTGCTAATGGAAAAAAACCCCAAGTTTTCTTCTACACAAACCCTACCTATCAAGATGTTGGGTTGGTGAAAATTACCTGGCAGCAAAGGTCTGGGTTAATTTTGTAAGGCATTGGCTCTTTAATAAAGTGGAATTAGGAGCTGATTAAGGGAATCATCACCTTAGGAAGGAGCAGCAGAAGGTATTGACACCTACACGTGTGATCCCTCCCCAGGCTCCTGCTGCAGAGGAGGTCTGAGAGCACCTGAGCAGTTGCTTGGCTCCAGGTATGAATACAAGTGTTTCAACTGCGTGGTGAAAAGGAGAGAGAGAGAGAAATGGGAAAACCCAGTTGTATTTCTGGACACAGCTGGTATGCTTGGAAACACAAAGGTTAATCAAATATACAAAATCTGCTGGTACAGGGGAGACATGGCAGCAGTGACTGTTGTCCCAGGGCAGTGCAGGGACTGACCCTCTAGGTTCTCGCTTTCCCTCCTGAGCAAGCCACACAAAAATGGAACCTGTTAATTTACTTCAGAGATTGTACTGTAAAACGAAGAGAGAAATCCAAGCCTTTAGGGCAAGTTTTTTAATCTTCAGGTTCAATTTAGATTGTTGCTTAAAGTATGCACTGAAATAGTGTTACATGAGTAATTAGCAAATTAATAGCTCACCACATTGTACAGAAATGTCAGCCCCTACAAATGTCATTGCTTCTTCTTTACAAGCTTAACTTTTCATTTTTAAACCAATAATTTTGTCTCCACTGAGAAAGTGCTGTTTTGCTGCTGAATAACAGAACAATATTTATAAGAAGGCTGAAATTCCAGCGTTTGGAAGGCAGCTTAGTGACACTGACACTTGAACAGTCCAAGTCCATGTGCATAAATACATTTTTTTTTTTGCAAAGGTGATGTTCTTCAGCTGGAGGCAGGGGAGAGTTTTGTGTCCTATCCTTTACTGCCACAGATGAAACAGAAGATCCTGGAGGCTTTGATGCTTCAGTCCTCCTTGGGATCTGGCACCTTGTGGAGAGACCTTGTGGCCACCAGCCATGTCTGGGGCTGCATCAAGAGCAGCAGCGTGCAGGCTTTGTTCAGGGCTCTCAAACACAGCGTGTTCCCTGAGGTGACAAGAGCCCACCCATTTGTTACACACTGGCAATACGATTTTCCCTTTAGCTGTCCTCTGACAGCCCCTTAACCATTAACAGTGAGGCTGCAGGAGCACAGATGTTGTGGCACCCGTGAGCGATGTGGCGCTCGGCGCTGTCAGTGCCCGTCCAGCGGCGCTCACGGGGCCCGTGGATGTGTGTGATGAATGTGCCACTGTTCTGCTGCTCCGTGGGAGCAATTAGATCACCCAAAGGGCATATCCATGGGTGTGCTGGCTGCACCACTTGAGGAATTAGCAACACATTTTGTTCCCCTTTAAGCCATAGTGATGCGTGTTACAGTTTGCGCATCTCTGCTCCGGACTGTGCTCTAGGATGAAAAATTCACAGGTTGCTGTAGGAACCCAGTTTCAGAGCTGGGACAGACTGGTGAGCAGTGAGAGTGTGAATTGTGCCTTCAGGTCCTGTACAAATGTGCCTTAACTCCATTGCTAAAGAAATCCTAGGATCTGGTAACTCAGCATGGAATTCGGCTGTTATGGAGTGCACCACATTACAAAAAAACCCCCAGCAAATGAACAGTAAAAATACTGCATTGCATTGCATTCTGCCTACCAGAAAAAACGCAAAATGAGGCATGATTTTCCATTCTGGTACCTGCCATTTAAAATTAGTTACCCCCCGGTTAGCACTCGTTTTTTGTTTGACTGGATAATTAGATGGTGATTTCATCTTGTTAGAGTAAGTACAACAAATTGATCAGAGTATTTTCAAAATGCTTTGCTTTCTTAAAAGTAATTGAAAAGCTGGGGCCAGAAAACCACCATCAATACCCATATTTATCTAATTTAAAGTTTTACAGAAACTTTTTTAGGTGGGAAAATATATATATTAAGATGATGTTTTGATGTTGATAAAAGTAAAGCTGGAGTGGGTTTTTGTGTGTGTTTTTGTGTGTTTTTTTTTTAAGCTAAACCTCCTTATTATAGACTCTCCTGTAAGAAGTATTTGAAGGTTACTGTGAGATAAACACAACTGGTTGGTAACTCCTTTTTCAGTTGTTTTATCCTAATTAAAATCCAGAATGTTGTTTACTGCACAATATTTATTTAATTGAGGTTTGCAAACCCCAAGTAACAATTTACTTTTATTGTTTCAGCGGTTCAGCCTAGTTTGATTTTGATCACAGAAGAGCTACATAGTAAACAGTTCATCTGCATACCGGAGATTATTTTATTTTTCCTGGTGGGAATTTTTCCTTGTGGATTAACTCTTTCAGCAGCGACTTTGACATTATTGTAATTACACCTCATATATAACCTATCACATCAGTAGGAAGAAAAAATTAAGAGAAACAGCCATTAATTTTGCTCATTCAAATTGTGTTTGCTCGTGAGAAGACAGGCTATTATTTCTTCTTACAAAAGCCATAATGAGAAATTTTCTGAGCTGATTGTTCGGATCAAGCAAAGGGCAACGTGCATTTGATTAAAGTCCACCCGAAGTCTCCAGCCCAGGAGTACTGAATGGGAAAAAAGACCTGGTTTCTAAATCCCAAAATGGTTAGGTAGACCCTGGGCAAGTGTCAGCTGGGACTTTTTTGTTAGGAAAAAAAAAATAATTTTGGGCTCGATTGGCTGGAAAGGTTAAAGCTAAGTGAGGGGGAAAAAAAGAACCCAAACCACAGTAGATCTATTGTGAGGACTTCATACCTTGAAAAGTTGATAAGACCCAGATAAAATCTTTTCTTGCCTACAGTAAATGCCACTTTGTTTTCTAAGTCCACTTGATATTCCCTTTTTAGAGATTATTTCCTTCCTGCATCGTTAGTACCTCTGTTTCCCCACACGCAACACCAGGAAAATAACAAGCAATATAAAATTTGTAAAAATATCAGTCAGGCTGATGCCCCTTACTTGATTATATCCATAATCTCCCTGGGTAGATGTGCCATTTCTCAGGATCTGATCAATAAGGCGGCAGCAGCAGTCTGTGAGCTCCAGCAGAGTGTTAATAAATCCCACTTTTCCAGTGAGCTGTATATGAACTCCCGTTGAAGTCACTTGGAGTTTGGTGAGCTGATCAATGGCAGGGTTGGACTCAAAAGCCTAATGAAGAGGGAGAAAAAATATTCCTCTGCTACAAGTAACACTGCCACGAGGAATATGAGAAACTTTATGCTTGTGTGGTATGACTTCCTGCACAAAGTGTTTAAGTGTCATCCTCCAAGCTTTGCTGGTGCTGAAGACTGTGTGAAAGCTACAGAGAAAAAGTTAAGGTGGCATATGTCAATCACAAATATTTACTGCCATGTACACAGGAAAAGAAAAGGAGGAAAATATCTCACGTCACAGTGCTCTCAAAGGAACTGCTCATCCCTGGCTTTCTCCATCAGCAGTGCCTGCAGCCCCTTAAGAAATTTCAGCTGCACAATCAGTTAAAAAGAGCAGGGAGCAATTTTACATGTTTTCAAGCAGATTTTTCTGCAAGTATGCACTGATGTTGAGGGGAAGGGTAAATAAAAAAAAGGACAGCTCTTCAACCCCAGTGCTGTCTCACTGTTCCCCTCACCGATCATCAAATAGGGCTGTTGGATGAGACCTGGGACAAAATCTCAAGACATAAATTGGTACAACTCTACCAGTGGGATCATGAGCACCATTAGCCATCCCAGTACCCTTCTGTCTTGTTTGCTATCTTTGCTTTGTCTTATCTACCCCAACAAGGTATACAAAGATTAACCAATGTCTTGGCAAAACCCGCGTTGGAACTCACAGTAACTGTGCTGTATGTGTTTTCTGAAGGCAAAAAAACACGAAAAACTTTGCAAGCAAGCTAAAGGAACAGATGGAGAACTGCTAAGATTGCTCTTTCTTGAGTTAGAAACTTTCTTACCCAGTTTAGACTTTTCGGTTTAAAAGAACTTGACGTCACCATTCAGCACAAGAGAAAAAAAAAAGAGGTTCAGTAGAAAAAGCAGCTACTGTAGTATTTACTTTACCAGAGAGTAATTCTTTTGCAGTTGTTGCAAAGGTTCAGGATTCAGCTACTGCATTTGAAAAGGAGTGATGGAAATGCTTCCTCTGGTTGGAGAAGGGCTCAGCTGAGGGGACCTGCTTGGTGGTGATAGTTACACACTGGGATGCATCTTTTTTTTCTGGTTAGTCTTTATCTTGGTGGAAAAGTATATTCTTTTCAACTTGACCTGCCTGTGACCGTGATATTTTGCTTGTGGTTAAACAAAGGGTATTTTTTAACTGATACTCTATGTGGTGAAACCCACACTTTTATATTTGTGAAGCCAGATGGATTCTTCTGGTGCTTCCAGCTGTTTCAGCATAATTTTGTGTCCGTGAAAGGAAGTTTTGGAAATAAAAATTAAAAAATGGAAAATGCTGGCTTTCCTGAAAATGTCTCTGGCCTGATAACCCAAAAAGAGAAAGAATAAAAAGTGCTGTGTCTAGTTGTGATTTTAACAGAAAATATGAGAATATATATCTGTAACTGCATCGTCTCTAATTTATGCCCTGTGCATTTCCTCATTAGTATTCATTGCTCTAATGTCTTTTCCCAGGAATTTTTTTTTACAGAGGACTTTCATAGATTGATATTTGAAACACAAACAGCTTTCCTCAGATGCATTGAATCATGGGGGATGTTTTATCTCTGGTTAGGTGTCTGCTCCCATGCCCAACGAAGTCAGAGAAAGAACTTCCATTGATCTGACTGAGTTTATTATTAGGATGAGATTATTATCAGGAGGTAGATGAGTGAAAGAATTAATAATTATTTATGCATAAACATGGTTATAAATTAAAATTAATTTCCTAATGATATTCTGTTCATATTCTGGGACATTAATTTTAAGTTCATTGCTTTGGTGATTAATCTTGCCTTAAACAAATCTGCCAGAATATGAAACCAAGGGAACACAAAGAGATACGAATGAAGTCGAAAGAAATTCTTTTAATGATCTGGGTATTTATAAAACAGTTGCTCTTCTGGCAGTTACCTAATATTAGGCGTTCTTCTTTCTCAGTTTTTGTTTTGTCTTGTTTATACACTTGCTGGTTGATTCCTAAGTGAAGGCAATGGGAGTTTTTCCATTAACTCCACTGAACTATGAAACAGGCACTGCATGTCACTGCATACATCAACACATCACTTTAGTCTTAGTGTCTTATTTTTTTGAATGAAACAAAATAATAACTCTGCAGGGCAGCTGATCACCTTATTATTTTCCATAAATCTACATTACTGTCACACACGAGAACTGCCTCTCTGCCAGAGAAGAGATTCAATTAAAAGGCTGTCAGAACAAATGTACCTGCCCTGCCTCCCAGACATGTTTGGTTCCAGCAAAATTCAAGAGCAGCATTCTCAGATTAAGTCCCTCTGCTTGAAATGTCTCAAGACCATTTTTACAGAGTTTCCTTGAGGAATCAACAGCTGGAGTGTCTTTTTACTGCCTTGGTGAATCATATCTCTCTTATTCTTTACTTAGACAGAGAACATGTCATCATAGAATAGAGTTTTTCACTACAGGTGATGATGGAGCTTTCATTTTGACAAATTTTTACAAAAAGTATCTAAATGGGTTACCTCTTGTTTAGTGTAGAAGCTTTGTAGTCCTTCGTTACAAGATAATCTCAATGCCAGGTGGGATCATGGTAGAAAGTTGCAATAATTAAAAAATATAAGAAGTAATTACTTTTTTCAGGAGCCACCCCTAAATAGGGAGGATTTGTTCAGGTGCCCTGTGCTTCCAACAAGGGTCCATTTCTTACATGTTCCCGTGGTCTTACTTGGAAATATTAAAAAAACAGAACATCCAAATCATAAATTGTCCTTAAGCATTGCCCATATTAGTGATGGGGATTTGTGGTTAGAGAGTCTTGTATTTGTAATTAGTTACTGGCAGTAATAAAACTATATTGAAGTCACGTCTTTAAAACCCTGTATTTTGAAAAAGTTTCACCCTTCTGTTTAATTATGTATATGAGAGTTAAGTTTTTTCACTCTAAGTCAAAGCTTAGAAGACTGATCCAGGACTTGATTTCTTTTTAAAGTATTACTTATTACTTCCACTTGTTTCTAAGTTGGCTTTTCCAGGGTTACAGACATCAGTCACCTCTTTCAGTAGACTTTTCTTTCTTATGTGCAATATATAAGGGCAGCATAAATGCTCAATGGAATCTTACATTTAGTTATTTACTGTGATGTCTTTAGTAGGCTGTTCAACACTTAACTCTTTTTTGTTGTTTTTCAGCAACAAAAAAGTCGTGTTATCTACTTTTTCTACACTGAGTGATCTCGTATGTCTTGATTCTGTAGCTCCTTAGCTATCATACAATGGTTTGAGTTGGAAGGGACCTTGAAGATCATCTCATTCCACCTCCCTCCCATGGGCAGGGACACCTTCCACTAGATCAGGTTGCTCCAAGCCCTGTCCAACCTGCTCTTGGACACTTCCAGGAATGGGGCAGCCAGTAGTTTAATTTCCTTCTGACACAAATCCTTGTACTTCTCTTTCCTGACTCTCAGTGAGTTTTCTGGGAGGAGAGCAATCACCCTTTCCCTGTGTGCTAGAAGGTGTGGTTGTTAGAAATTAGTTGCGTGCTGCTGTAACCTCCAGGTCCTGAAATAAGCTGCTGTTCAGTATGAAAATATGGTTTTGTGGGTTTATAGCAGTTTTGGACCAGTGCAGAGCTCATTCTGCACTTATTATTGGTGCAAGTGTCCCAGTGCAATAGATGACAGAGGTTGGGAGTGGTTGTATGATTGAAAAGAGAGACTGCAGATGGATTTTAAAAAAAATTAAAATAATAATAATGCTTGCATGAGGCATCTAGAACCAGGGTATTTAAAGGGAAAGTATAATATTCTGCCTTAAGGAAAACTTGAGGAAGTCTTTTTGCAGTGTTGTGCATCAGCACATAACAGAGTTTAGGGCTGAGAGATGCCAGTAATTGCACCATTACCAGCATGGAGTGACAGGCAATTAAAGGCTAAGACCACATAGATGGCCTTTGAATGTGAGCTTCCCTGCCTTGGTACCTCGGGGAGTGGTGGAGATGTGAAAAATATCCCAGCCTCTTCCCTGAAGGACTCTACCCCTTGGCAGCAATCAGGCACAGGGAGGTGTAGGGAGGTGTAATGACCTTTCTGTTCCCCCTATGCCCCTCAATGCACCAGCAATTGCCTGTGCTGAGCATGTGCACAGCACAGGAGTGATTCTGCACTAATCCAAATGTGGTCCCTAAGGAAGTCTTTGTGAGCCTGGATTCCGCCCCTGGAGTTGGCTCCCAGCATTCCAGAAAGCCTTGGGCACCACAGGTATTTTCTGGTGTTTCCCAACTATCTCAATTCCAAAGCTACAGTAGAACTGGAGACATAGTGTAGGGGAAAATCAGTTTAGTCCCAACAAGACAATTTAAAATAATTTTAAGAGTAAAAAGCAGTGAAGAGCCTGGGTTCATCCTGTTGTAAAACACTTGTATGTTGTACCTACCATCAGCTCCTCCCAGTTTTAATTTCTCTGAACTTTTGGAAGTAATCGTTATTACAGGCACAGTGAAAGAACAGAAAAGCTCCCCTCAAGCAATATGTAGATATTTTTGTCCCAGTAAATGAGTAATGATATGAGGATTTCTTTGATGCCATGAAAGATTTATTTAATATTGCTTTACCCTTTGGTTGCCAATCTAAAGAAACGATACTGGTAACTGTATATTGCATTTGAAGCTGGGGCTTTTTTGCCTCCTAAAGTGACAATACTGGCATCTGTGTGTTGAATTTGAAGTTGGGGATTTTTGCCTCCTACAGTGCCATTGCAGAGTGTGTGAGTGAAGCCATAGTGCTGTGATGTGATGTATGTGCTGGGCCTCAGCTACATTAAAGGCAGAAGAGATGATGGCAACCAGGGTGTAGTCCAGGAGTAAGTACTCCAAGTTCTCAACTATTCTTTACACCCTCCTAAAATAATACAGAAAACAGGGCAATATAATTTAAGAGTAGCAGCACATGGCAGACATGCAAGAGGGAGTGCCCTAGAATTGCTTTGGAGGATGATTTCCTTTACCCCCTCTCTACAAGGAGGTTGTGGAAAACAGGAATTCTGCATGAGCTTTGCCTCTGTCCAAAATCTCATCCCCTGCTCTGGGGTTCCTGTGCCAGCGAGCTGTGACTCTGCCAACTGCTACGGAAACAAAAGCTCTTTCCAGCTCACTTCCCCCAGAAATAGCCTGCTGTCTAAGTACCCTCCCAGCCCAGCTCTCTGCTCTCTATTTTAATGTCCCACCCCAGTTCTGTGGGGAGGATCCTAAACCTGCCAGGTATTTTTTCCTGCAGGCCTGGCCTGGAGCACCCTATGGGCTGGGCTGAAGGATGCTGTGCCACGGCCTCTTTTCAAGGCACAGGGCACAGAGGCTGCTGCAGAGAGAGGTCAGAGCACTCTGTGGCAGAAGATCCAGGGGAAATGCAGCTTCATACACTCTCAATGACAAAGTCTTGCAAAGGCTTTCAAGGAAACAGATATGTAATATCTCAATTCTATTTTAAAGCTGTCAGACAATAAAATAACACTGAATCCCTGACCTGATAATCACATTGCAACCAGAAGGCAACAGAGGAAAAATACTTTTACTTCCCAGGGAAAAAAAAAAAAAAAAGTCTGACTATGCTGGTTATATGCTGACATCCAGAAATCCTCAAGGAGCAGCCAACAGACACTAGAGGGCAAAATGTTGGATAGCCCATTTAGTTTACAGATAGCTGGATTTAAAACAAATAGTGATATGAAATTATATGCACAGTGCAGTGTACTGACAGGCTTCCCAAAGTATATTCTGCAACAAATACTTTGTGTGTATTATCTCTTAATACAGAGAAAAGGACAGGGTGTGAGATCATGGATGCAGATCCACTCCTGGAGCTGGCTCAGCAAAACAGATGCAAGAATTTGTTTGATCAGACCCATCCAAATTACTGGTGTAATCACTGTTCTCTGCTTAAATGAGAGTTGCCATAGCAGCTAACATAACATTATTAATTGATAGGAGAAATAGGTGAAATGCCGAAAATTACTTGAAAATTTGTAGTATTATTTGTATCATCTGAGCAGAAACAGAGCTTGTAGGGGATTTGTTAATGCATTTTCAAATACACCTTTAAGTCTTTCCCATTAAGTTTTAGCAACTGAATACATTAGTTCCACCAGAACAGAATATACCTACCAGATATACTGAACCCTTGAGTTCCCCTCCCTTGTACATCTCTGGGAAACTTTGTGTTGGGAACTTGGAGATCACGGATGACACTATTCCAACTACCTACATCAAAATTTCTTGATTGCTTTACAGACTTGGCTTACTTTGCAAATCCTGCAAATACATTTCAATCAAGCTTGAATTTGACTGAAAAATAAAAATATTTCATCCAAGAAATTGGATTTTTTCAATTTATTGTAACTTTAAAAAGATTCAAGCTAGTGTGGATGACCCAATATAGTATGACTATGATGTTTTAAAAATCATCAAAGCAATTCTTTCTTATCATGTGAATTTGCTTGCAAGTTTGACCTTACTTGCTACACTTGCTACATTTTCTACACGTACTGCAGTGCTTTAACCACATAATTTCCAGTAATCTTTCATGGCTGTAGCTCTGCTTAGAAAGGCAGATGGGTAATAGCACTTCACTCATGTCCCTTTTCTTTATATCAACCTAATCTAAAAATTGAATGCATTGAAATCACAGGAAAAGTGAGAGTGAAGCAAGAGCCCTTTTTTCTTTTAGGAATTATTTTAGATTTTTATATACATCTCACAAATTAAAAGACAGAATGGTGTTCCTCTCTTCATCTGTGAAATTCGGGAAATGGTAGCTCTTATTTGTGTAATCTTGATGTTGCTGTAAGGAAGTGATTGGTGTATGTGCTGTAGAAGTTACCACTCCGGCATTTCCTACGTTGATAAATCAAAATAAGGCTCTTCTTCACATTGGAGACTCAGAAGAACAGATGACAGAACTTACTAAGGCTATGAATCAAGTCAGAAGGGGCTGTGATTCCACCAACATACGGGGAAGTGGTTTCTGAGGTTTCTGGCAAAGATTGGTACTTATTGATCAAAGCAAGGATTGGGACTCTTTATTCCAAAATTATTCTTCTTGTCATTGTGTTGATCCCCAACACTGGTGATGAAGATCCTTCACTCATCAAAGATCCCAGAATCATACCATGGTTTGGGAGGGACCTTAAAGGTCATCTTGTTCCATCCCCTGCCATGGGCAGGGATGTCTTCCACTAGCCCAGGTTGCTCCGAGCGTCATCCAGTCTAGCCTTGAACTCTTCCAGGGATGGGGCAGCCACAGCTTCTCTGGGCAACCTGTGCCAGGGCCTCCCCACCCTCACAGCCAAGAATTCCTTCCCAATATCCCATCTAACCCCGCCCTCTGTACCTTTGAAGCCATTCCCCCTTGTCCTGTCACTGCAGGTCCTTGTCCAAAGTTCTTGTCCAGTTCTTGGAGCCCTTTTAAGTGCTGGAAGGGGCTTTAAATCTCCCTGGATGCTTCTTTCCTCAAAGACATGGCAGAATAGTTTTGTGACATCAAAAATTCAGATTAGCACAGCCTTGGTCATCTCCACAAACACCCTTCTGTCTTTTCCTGTGTATTACTGGCACCAAGATACAGAATAGCACAGTTTTTTTTATAAAAGTCACATGCAAAGTGATAAGGCTGGATGTTATGTATTGGGAAGCTTAAAACCATGAGCTCTTGCAAACAATACTCTCCATACAGTATTTTATACTTGCCAATACTTGACATTTTTACATAATGTGTGGGTTTAGCCTTCAGAATAGTTTTTAGTGTTATAATTACAACTCTGCTGAGTGTATTGAGCTTAAGGCCACAGCCCTTGAGCCATGGTACCTATGAACCTGATGTCTGCACAGGGTTTGACCCCATTAGCTGGGCAGACCTGAGTGCATTTGAGTCACAGCTGTGCTTTGGGGAAATCTTCATCTCATTCCATTATAATTAAGGAAATCCAGGCCACGGTGGTTTAACGTAGAGTGTTTTATGCTCACTCAAGTAGCATTACAGGGGACTGTTGAAGAGGTATATTAAATTCTCAAGGATTGTAATCTGGGACTTTGATTGCCAAGCAAAACACTGAGACAGTTATTTGATGTCTTGAATGTCACATTGTTCCACTTGTAAAGACTCTATTGTCAAACAGGATAATTCACTCTTGTGCAAAAACAAGTTCTGTAAAAGAAGTTTGTAAATAATAACTATTTAATATGTCAAATCTCCCTGTACTGCACTGTCTTGGCAGCACAACTGGTGCTTCAGGGCCAGGCCAGCCGTGACTCCGTGATGGGAATGGGCAGGCTGTGCATCATGACCAGGAGCACACACTGTGTGCTAGTCACACAGGCTGGGGGTGACAGTCCCCATCCCAAATTGGGGTTTTACTCTTTGGATCTTTGTGCAGCCAGACAAGAGTGAAATTTTGCATCGTTTGCGTGTCTCAGAGGACAGAATGGAAATTCCCGCTAGAACAGGGTCAGGATGATAAAAGCGACATGAAAGAGGGTCTTT
Source organism: Lepidothrix coronata (assembly GCF_001604755.1). Taxonomy (NCBI): domain Eukaryota; kingdom Metazoa; phylum Chordata; class Aves; order Passeriformes; family Pipridae; genus Lepidothrix; species Lepidothrix coronata. The sequence goes on along the minus strand of NW_016690355.1, from coordinate 1,601,220 downwards.
TGAGAAGGATGGCTTTGAGAATCTTGGGCTTTAGAAGGAAAAAATGTCTCATGGAGTTGGTAATGGGATATAGATTATATTTGCTATAGGTCACTGTCTCTGTTCCTGCACAGATCAGTAGTGGTGGCTGAACATCACAAGGAGCCAGTGGCTGGGTTAGGGTAGTGATGTGAATGTAGTGACTGTTTCAGTCTGTTTTCTTGTGTGATTATTCACATCTCAGCAATGCCATCTTGACTCTGAGTAACTGCTGTCCCCATTAGCACTGTAAACAAGGAGGTCAAGGACCCAGCTGGAACAAAGGCTGAGCTATTGCCTCCTTTCAGGCTACACTGAGCCTGGGAGCTCACAGGGAGGATACATAAGAACTATACATAAGAACTCATTAGAAATTAAAAGAATGTGATTAATAGTTTAAAAATTAATAGTTCAGGCTCTTAAAGAGAGAATAAGCAATGCAAATTTATACCTAAAACAAAAAAAAAAAAATTGTAGGATTATTTTGAGGATGGTTCTCTGCCTCAGCCTTGTAAGTAGCCTTTAAAAATCCTAATAGTATTTACATTTCTAATTTTATACATTTCGAATCCCGTCCACTTCTAATCTCATGCATTTCCATGGACATTATGCACTGAAACACATTTAATCCCATTCTCTCCTCCTCAAACAGAATCCTTTAGGGCCCAATGATTCCCTGATGGATAACTGGACTACACTTTTTAAAGTGAGAACCACCATGAATCTTCCAGTCTCTACAACTGTGTTTTAATGGAACACAAACCTAATAATGTAGGAGAAGGTAAACCCTGGTTGGCTGGATGAGAAAAGTTTTGTTTTAAAATTTTGAGGGGAAAAAAAAATGTAGGGAGCACCATCCTTTTAATTTCCATCCTAATGATATTATCAGCCCTCCAGGTTGTTCCAAGGAGGACTTGGAGGCACAAAGTGAGTAAAGAGTAAGCATGAAGTAATGAGCATTTCTTTTTCCAGTTGCACCCTCTTACTGGAACACAGAACAAGTGCTTCTTATCCACTCAACTCCGAGCAAGCAAATTAAATGCTTTTACCTCCAAACCTTGGTGGTAATGTTATTTATCTCACAGGGATGCCGATAAGGATATTGAACGCTGCAAAGGATTAACTATTAGGTCTTTGGGAAGGACCTGAGTGCTGCTCAGCTCAGCATGGGAGTAGCAAAGCACCCCATCATCCTTTAGTATCCACAGACCCAGGGAAATGCTCACTTTCCTGGTTGATTGCCTGAGGGGAGTTAAGTGCTGGAATGGAGTGGCAGCACTCCTGCCCTGGCAGGGGCCGCAGTGCTCTCCTGGCCCAGGAGTAAATTGGAGGCAAAGGTGACAGCAGGACCTGCCACTTTGCAGGTGTTATATAGAGACAAACCCTTCACAGGGATCCCCACCTTGCTCAGTAACGAGCTCCGTGACCACAATTAGCATTTTGTCTTCTTTACTGCAGATAGCACCACTTCTCTCAGCTGTTCTGTAGGACCCAGCTGTGCTATGAGAAGGCGTGTCAGGTGTGCCTCTGGACACAAAAATAAGTGTTTTTTAATGCATGTAGCTGTTTCTGATTGTTGCTGTGCCTGCACTGTTGTAGATATTTTGGGCAGTTTCATAGGAGAACTAAAAGGTTTTTATGATTTTATCGGACCTGTTTGTGGATCTTGTTCACAGCTGGTGTGGTAGTGGATGAAGGCAAGAGAGATGTGGATCTTCCTTGGTAGTGACATGACCACATAATCTCTTTTATTTATTAATGAAACTCCATTTTAAGCTGATTGGGTTTATGGAGTACTTTTATCTCTGTGTCCTTCCTGGGACACTGTCCAAGAAGAGGGTGTCTTATAAGGAGCTGTCAGCTTAAGCTTTGCTATTCCTAGACAAAATATATGGTAACTTACACCTTGGCAATGTCATCCTTGAACCTGAATACTTTTTGCTTCCTGATATCTGCTTCTTTTTCTCCCTGTCCCATCCAGCCTTACCTCAGTAATTAAAGATATATGACATAAACCTGATTTTTTTGGTTTCAAGGTAATTTAGTAATATATTGGACCTATATGTTTTTTAAAGGAAACCTCAGGTGAAAGTTGTAATATTAACACAAAGTCTAATTTTTATGTCAGTGTTATTTTGGAGTGATTCAGTATGTGTGTCTGCAATGTGACTAGAAGGTTGATAAAGTAATTACTGTTTTTATGAATCTTGGAGTTATTATTCCCTCAGTACAAGCCCTTGTAACTTGTCAGCTTCAGGGGGAACATTCATCACAATTTTTTTTTATGGCGACATGATATGAAAATGGCTTATGCAAGAAAATTCAGCTTACATGTTCTAATAACTGCTTTCAATTTGTTCTTCCCATCAGCACATTAATATGCAAATACCATGCAAAATTATGATGTCAAATTATAGACCTAATCAGTATATTGTACTTTGTGAGTTATATTTGCTGTTATTCTAGAAAAATGCAAAATATATTAAAAAAGTAATAATAATGATCCTAATAGTCGTTTACCAAAACAATGACAAAAAACAAGGAGAAATGGAAAAATGAATATTGGAAAAAAAAATTAGTCTTTTGGGTCAGCTACTGGCAGATGTCCTCTTTAGACAACCAAAATGTATCAGTGATGTCCCTGGAAAGCAACAGTTTATTATATATTAGTTTTATATTAGTTGAATCAGAAGATCGTATTGACCCTCAGATTTGTGATTTTGTCTCATTTGGTTTGAGACATTTTTCCTCATTTGCTGGACTATTTTGCAATATATTTAAATAAAATTGTTTTTAAAATAATACCCCTGTTTGGCTGAAGCAGTAGCACATAAACAGACTGATACGTTATTTGTATTTATTTTTAACCTTTAACTTCTTGATATGCATGAAACCTTTAAAGTATTCAGATAAATTCTCATTTAGTATCCATCTTTAATCAGTGAAAAGAAATTTCAAGCCAACTGTAAAGGGTGTGCACAGAATGAGTGCAGATGGCACAGAATTAACGTGTATAAAAAAACCCAGAAAAACACAAAAAGAAGAAAACAGTGTTTCCAACTGCTAATTCGAGTTGTCCATCCCTGGTCTCTCTGAATCCACAGGCTGTGGTGTAAAAGTAATTTGTTGGAAATATCAGTAGGCAGTTATAAAAAGTGATGTCAAAAAATATAGTGCAAAACCAGCCATTAACCAGGGTTCTGCCAACCTGCTGCTTTTCAAATGTTCAGACCCAGAATACCCTTTCCTGATGATGTGTGATGTTACTTGAGAGGGCTTTTCTTGGGGTAAGAAAAACAAAGCAAGAAAGGCAGTGCATTAGGTAATACTACTGGAAAATTGGGTGAAGTTAGAATGAATTTTTTTCTATTACCATATATTATTATAATTTCCAGTCCTGTTTGTTTTGTTCTTTAATAGCCCCACTGGCAGGTGAGCCTGAACATATCTGTCATTTCCTTCCAAGCTTCATCTCATGGCAGTGATTATAACTTTATAAATTCCATCACTGGGTCCTCCCTGCGAGACCCAGACACTAATGTGAGATTTATGAAGTACTTGAGTACTTGCTCTACAACTGAGATCCAACAACCACCCGTCAGCCGCTGAGTTTTTGGCTAAAGGTTACCCAGACATCTAAATTCTAAACCCCTTGCTATTCTTGAAGGAGGTACTTGGCTCAAAGGGAATATAAGCCTTCCCAGCATTATAGAGCATGCAGGTACTGGGACCACACCATTATAAAACACATGGGTACTGGGACCATGCCAGCCACTGGTTTATTGTCCTGCCAGAAAGCCCCAAAACCTGGCTGTGGTGCTGGAGTGAGGGGACACTGCCTGTTCTGAGCAGAACACTACAAAAAGTAGTGATTTCCTCTAACAGCCCCATAATCTTGAAACACACATCACCGCAATAGAACAAGCTCGTTACGTATTTTTTTATTCCATGTGTATTTATGTTCTATCATACAGTTTTTACAAGACCTTAAATAAAGCTACAGAACATCCTGCAGGATTTCAGATTACTTTAAGATGGTAAAAGTTCAGGTCAGGTGTGAGTAAAGAGAAGAATTGGGGTCAGCTGTGGTTAATCATTTGCCTCCTCATTAGACTTGGTGGAAAGCACCTGGACCCAGTAAGGATTCAGGAGGCAGGGATGGACAAAGGAAAGCAGCAGTTTTGTGGTTCTGTGAGAGAAAGCAGATTCTGTAATTTAATGTGGGAAGAGTGAATAATCAGGAATATGGAGCTGTGCAGAATGAACAAGGTGAGTGATAATGATATTTATAAAAAATATACAGTTTGGAGGTGAAAGGAGAGAGTCATCTTAACTAAGATGGGTTTCGGGTTTGGAAAAATTGGGTTTCTTTTATTAGTGTGAGTGAGGCTGGTGAGGGGCTAGGAAGTGAAATGGGAAAGGACACTTCTTTACAGAAACCTTGAGGTAGTGATTACACTGCAAGAATAGCAAACTGTGTGAGGATAAGAAAGGTGAGGCAGGGGAGGTTGTTTCTGGGGTGGGTCTTCAGCGTTCCTGCCCTAAGACCGTGTGGGCTTCAGAGATCTCAGGTGTGTGAGAGCTGTTCTGCTGAGAATTTAATGCACTGATACTGCATGTATTATAAATTATTCTTGAAACTAGGTCTCTGGTTGCACTTGGGGGAAGAGCAAAGATTGTTTTCAGTGTTCAGGAACAGTAATTTGTTGTTCAGGTCTGTTGGTAGGAGAAATTTGCTGTTTGCTCGGTCAGGGTCTGTGGTAGAGAGAATGTGTGTGAGGGTGGGGGTAAAAGGAGATGGTTTATTTTTCTGGAAGACCTGTGCAAGTAAGTTCTAATGCAAGGCAGAGAAACATCCAAGTGGTCCATTTTTAGCCACAGTTGATGTGGGACTGCTGATTGCTGCACAGACATGGGGGCACTGTGGCGCTGTAACAGCCAAGACACATGGGTGTGCAAAAGGAAAAAGAAAAAAAAACCTACACAGGTACCACTGGGGAAACCTGGACTGGAATTGGTGTTGACCCTGGCAGAGCTGAGGTTTGTAACCTCAGAAATGCTTTTTCATAGTTTCTCTGAAGTTGCCTGTGAAAGCATGGTGGGTTTTGTACAGCATGAGCTGGCTTGGAAGTTTACTTGTGTATTGATAAATCTCCTTTTGGAAAACAATACTTTGTGTATATCATTGGGAATAAACCATTTCAAACATGCATATCTCTTAGAGCAGCTTGGATTGAAAAATATCCCCATACATTGTTCTGCTGTGTCAGAGTGCTTTTCCCAAGCCAGACTGTATCCCTGGTGAAAGCAGAGGAGAATCATTTAGCTTCTTGGATATAAATGGATAGAGAAATGGGTTTGACTGTCTATCTGAAAGTGATTTGTGTGTCTGGGTTTTATCAGTTCTCTGTTTCCTGAAGCTTGATGCAGCCACTTTGGAAACCAAAGAGAGTGTATTTCTTTGCTTCAGTCACAGGAGACTGTATCCACAGGCCTGGATAAAAACTGTACAAATGTTCCAGCTCAGGATATTCTGCAATTCTGTGCAATGTTCAGCAAAAATCTCCCTCATATTTCCTTTTATTTTAGAGAAGAGGCAAAGAGGATGTTGAAATGGCATCATTTAGTCAATCTGGAACATACAATGGAACCTGATCCTGAATTTAGTTAGATAAGTTAAATCATGTTGACTCCCATACCTGAATTTTTTGATTTGCCACTGAACCGATTTAGTTTTTCTGTACTTCTCTATGTATCATAGACTCTGTATTCTATCTGTTGTATAATATCTTATTTTCAAGGTCAAAATTAAATTTGCCTCAGCTACTTACTCCATTGTATTAAAATAAATGTTTGTGGCAGCGTCAGCAAAATGTATCTGTCTAATCAGCATCACACAGTGGATCCCTTCTTAATATGAATTGAGAAGCACTATCTGGTGCTGGAGGCTGACTGGCAGCAGCAGTGCTGCTGTGCAATTTAAAATGCCAGGGTTACATCTTAGGATGTTGTAGTGTTCCCTCAAGTCCCAGAACAATCTAAATTGCTCTTCTCTCTTTCTACCTGTGCCATTCAGAGCTGAGCTTTGTAGGCTGGGGCTAATGGAAAATGTGTTTGCCCAAGGGAGATGGTGAGTTTTCTATCAAGCACTTCCTTCCTTTTAAAGAGGTTCAACTGATAGATTCTGTTTAAATTTTTTAGGTATATACCAATGGAGGAGTTCCTTCACCAAAATATCTGAAATTTGTGAGAAGTTCCTGTTTTGCGCACTGTTCACAAAGGAACATCCTTCAAATGTGGTTGTATCTGTGTTTAAGTAAAAAATGGAAGTTTATCAAATTTTCAAAACCCATTTTTCAGTAAATGAAAGCATAAATATTATTTAATTTTTATGAAAAAAACACCCAGAGTTTTCAACAGATTTTAATTTGAAGTAACTTGATTTTTTTTTTGGGGGGAGGGGGGGCATTTCTGACCTTACTTACCTGTTGGAATTAATGCCAGTGGTGTGCTTACAAACGCCAAGGTGGAACATTATATGTGAAGAAGGATCTCTCCAATTTGTGCAAAACAGTTTTAAAAGATGTGATCACCACCACTGAGAGATCTAGAGATTATTGGGAGTCTCCAGGATAAGACCTGTGTCTCTAATTAGCTGTTAATTAAAATCCTGATATCTGGCCTGTATGCAGTGGCAATTCCAAACAAGATGATAACATGGTCACTTAGAGTAGTTCAGTTATTCTAGAACACTTTAACTGGATTTCCTGCTTGTCACACAGCTAAACTGCTAAAACAATTTAATTTTTTCTCTTTTCTGGGAGATAGGTACGAAAAGGGCAGGGGAGATGTGTTTTAAAAAAAAATTACTGAATGGATGAAATGGCTTCAGGTCCATATGGCAGTGTAGCAGTTTTTCCTTGGTCTCTGCTTCTCTTGGAGCTGTGTTTTCCTTGCGCACAACTCACATTTGAGTTGGGTAAGAACAAGTTGGCAAGTGAGTAATATCAAGGTTTTAAATGCTGAGTCTTCAGCTGAGGGTTAATGTAACAAGAGACTGGCCATGGAGAATAGTCCAGACCTCCTGTGTTTTAAGATTCTCTTCCCCACCTCAAACCTTTGTCCCTTGGTTGCAGAGCTAATGTGAGAGCTGCTTTAATGCAGCTGATATAATTCACTGAGCTTTACTCCTTTCAGCAGCTGCCAGGATTTCTCATCATCTAGTCCTTTGGGAACACAGAGTAGTGTGAGGGACCGTGTTTCTGTTTGCTGATTGCAGCAGTCCTGATGTTCCTGCATCATCTGGATGTTGTTCTGAAGTGCCACGTGTTGTTCTTGGTTCTCCATCATCGTGAGCTGTAGAAGACAGGACAGCTGTGTGCTGCTATAATGTGTGAGAGATCACTTGCTTACAAACTTTGTTTTCTGAGGGCTTAGTTATGAAAGAAAGTGAATTTTAGTAAGGCACAGAGTAACTTCATAGAGTCATGGACTTGGTGATGTCTTAGCACCAGCTATTTTTAAGCCTAGGTAGGTTGTTGGTATTATAAATTCAAGAAGAAAACTTATAAAGAAAACCTAAGTTTATGATATGAGTGAAAGATTTAATGACAAAACAAACAAACAAAAAAATGCAGCCAAAAACCCCCAACCACGAGTGTGCTGTATTTGTTGACTTTTACTTCATTACCATCAGCTATTGCTAGCATATTACTAATTTTAATTTCTGAAAGGATTAATCAGGTATCTTTTTTTTTTTTTTTTGCAAACAGTCCATAAATGCCATGCCCAAGTGGTTTTTCCCTTCCATCTTGAAGAGAAGATCATTTTTGTTGGCAATTAATTCTGGTTGATTTCTCAAGATAGATTTCACAGGTTTATTAAACTTTTCCATTAACGTTTTTCAGGGAGGTTTGAGCATCCTCCTGGAGAGATGATAAAGAGGTGTAATTGGAAAACAAGTTAGACTTTTCAAGGTGACTGTTGAGTTGGTTTTATTGCTGTTCAGTAATTGTTCAATGCAAAATTGTCGGAGGCCTCCTAGAAGCAGAGACTGGAGCCAGTCCTGGCACACGGTCTCATGGGCTCCTTGGTGCAAATGCAGCCTCATATTTGGGGAGGCAGGTGTTAGTGGCTGTGTGGTGATGTGGTTTGGGGGGGGAGTGTGGAGTCCATAGGCAGAAGCCAGTTTGTTGGTGGAAGGTTTAGGTGAAATGTCTGCCATAGCTGAGGAGTTTGAGCAGTGGGTCAACTGCTTCAACATACATGCTCTTGACCATTAGGCTACTAACAAAATGACCCTTCAGCATGGTTTGAAAGGGAAACAGTGAGACATTTCTTTTATTTATCTAATGGATGGTGATACCGGCCTTGAGGAGAAGGCTCCAGTCTGTGACTGTTTTGTGGATGGAGATACAGGCCAATGTATTAAATCAGAGGGACCTCCATAAGGAGCAAGGCTTCAAACCCACATGGGCATCATTTTTCCCAAACTTTAATCCAAGGACAGTCTTCCTACAGTGTATCCCCTTTGGAGCACCAGTGTTGGGGTTGTTCAGGTGTCCCTGAACAGAGACCTGCTCCCTTAGCTGGGGATTTCAGTCTCCACTGCCTGGACCCTTCTTGTGACACCCTGATATCACTACAACTGAGGATGATGCAGCATCTTCTGGTTCCAGGCACAGTGTTTTTACCAGTTCAGCGTGGTTTTGTTTCTCTTCAAGAGCATGAGCAGAGCTGGCAGTGTGAATCAGAAGTTCCTACACTTGACTGAACATGAATGTGTGTGCCCTACTCACATCCTTGGTTTCATAAAGCTTGTACCAAGTAGTCTGACTGGCCAGATCTCTCTTCTTCCTCTAGAAACAGGGCACTGTTTCTCTTGAACTGAAAGCTGGCAAATTTTCATGTCATTTTGAGCAAAGCTCTTTGCTTATTTAATGCTAATTTTGTGAAAGTTTTATAAAAGTAACAACTCTGTGGTTCTTGTGTGTGTAATTTTGCTAAAGGGAAGATCCCAACCCTTTTGAAGTTGGTGGCAAAATGCCATTGACTGTTTCAGCCTTTAAATCTTCTGTGTATCAACCTGACAGTGGAAGTAAATAAACTTTTTCTGTGACTTTGACAAAACCTCAGTACACACACACAAGTTTTGCAGAACATTAAAACCAGGCAAAATGCAGCACATATACTATTTATACGTTGAAGAATTCCAATTTTCTTCAAAGCCAGATCTTCTGCAGTATCATACAATTACTTTCACCTGCGTACATGCTTTTACTTTCAGGACTTGCCTTAAATGTGTTTAAAAGATAGGAAGGAATTTCTACCAGGAGATAGCATGAAAGATCAAATATTTTCCCTGTCTTCATTTTCTTTATCTCTTTAGAAGGCTTAGGGACAGCAGCAGGTAATTTGAGGCCCAAATTTTTGAAGAGCTTCAGCCCCTAGCTGTTCCCATTACCAAACCAAGCCTTCAGAAAAATGTGGTCACTTCATAACATGTCTGACAGGAGCTGGCTTCTTTTGAAGGGGGGGAAAAAAAAAAAAGGCAGCTGTTCATCTTTAGTTTCTATTTAAATAAAAATTGAAATAACTAAAAAGAGGAAAAGCAAAATATAAATGAAAAAAGAAGTAGCCCCTCTGGTAGGATTATAAAAGAGAAAGGAAAACATGTTTTTGCCTGGCTTTGTGCTTGTCTGCACGAGCAATTAAAAAGAGGTGGCAGGCTCGGATTTGGAAACAGGAGGAATGTGTGCTAGCAGCACTGTGGGAAGGGGCAGCTTAATCCTATTTTGAGAGTTCATGAAAGTCCTTTCCTGAGTCTAGTTTGAGGAAAATGTTACATGATCCTTTTGGTCATGGCAAATAGATGCAATCACAAACAGGTCATCAGTTGTTTAAAAACAGGATGTGAAGTTTGTTTGGGGCAAAAATAGTGGGTGTCTGCAGGATTGTGAAAGTTGAATTTGGAGGAAAGTGAGGTTTTTCACTCCACATGTGTTCTCACACTGAATTTATCACATGCCACCTTCCTCCTCTTCATCCTCCCCTTCATCTTTTCTCTCAATGATATTAAATAAACAGCATCAACATTTCAGCAAACAAAAGTGTTTGCTGCCACTCCAGCATTTTACTTAAACAAGAAGAAGGTTTAGTTTTCTTAGCTGGAGGACTTGTTATGGCTCCTGAAATTTTCCTCCATTACCAAAAAAACTCATAAAAATTAAGTAGACCTAAATAAAAAGGCAGTATGGCTTCTCATGGCTCTTTCCCCCAAATTCATCCTCTTAACTGGTCCCAGCTTTGCATTGATGGCATCCATCCCTGCTGAACCCTGGCTGCCCTCCAGCCAGGGAACTGGTCAAATGGTTCTGCAAGTCCCAAGCTGTGTAAATTCAGAAAAGAGGGATCATAAACAGATTGAATTATGTTTGTTTGAGTTTCATTTGTGTCCTTGTTATTTTCCCACGTTGCCTTGCACAGTATCTGCCCTGTAAAGCATAGTCCAATAAAGCCATTAAATTCACTTATAATTTCACTGTGGATATTAAACATGTAAGTTTTGAAGCTGGTGAGAGGAAAAGCAAGTGAGGTTGATCTTTTCTCCTCTCCTTTCTGAAACAGCATCTGCTCAGAATTTTCAGAAGGCTTAGGGAAGAAGGTAATATTTTAATTGCCTTGTATTTCTCCAGCTGAAATGAATAGTGCTGTCAGTGCAGGAGATGGCATGAAGCTGAAATGCCACAGGAAAATGCATGACAAGAAATAAAAACCTCGCTGATCACTCTGAGGGGCTGAATCCTGCTCCTCCAAGTCCATCCCTGGCTGTGCACTGTGGGGATTTAAGGCCAAGTGGTCATGGCTGTGTTTGCTGCAGATGGACTAGATGAGCACTGTAGGTCCCTTCCAACTGAACTCTTCTGTGTCACCTGCCCTCAGCTGCAATATAAATATGTGTATGCACATAAATATAAGGACTTGCTCAGTAATTCCTAGTGGAAAATCCATAACTTTATAAAATGCATAAATTTATAACTGGGTCTCTGTGCCCAAGTCATCTGCCAGGGCACAGGGGAAGGGGGGGACTGCTGTTGGAGCTGAGTAGCAGGTACTTTACTGAGGGGGTGCCAGGGGGTTTGAAGCTCTCTCCTGGATTTACGTGTAGCCCTGCTTCTAAATCTGGTGCCTCAATTTCATATGCTGAATGGTTCCCCCCTCTCATCATTGCTCTGCTAGCATGACTATGCATCCCTGCTTTTGTTATAAACCTGAAGGACATCACAAACAAGTTGGAAGACGTGTTGCTCTTAGATTTTGGATTTTTTTTTTTCCCTCCAATATTCTTCATGTTGACTTGCTTATGCTGAGTATTTAAAAAACAAACAAACAAAAACCTTATGTAAGGGGAGAAATATTAATGACAGAGAAAGAAAGCATCAAAAATTGCTATTTGGTGTTAGGTCCTTGGAGTGTTTTTCAGTTCAGGTTGTCAGCTGGTGGGGGGTGCTCAGCCCAAACAGATGTTCCTGTTCTCAACTGGAGTCCAACAGCAGAGGGGAAAAACTGGATTTTTCACTGCTCATATTTCTCACGAGAGAGCGAGTGATGTGAAACGTGGTTTCTACATTACCAGAGAGAAAACAGCTGTTTCTGTGAGCTCCAGCTACAGACTTCCAGTAATGTTTCTGCTTAGCACTGCGTTGAAATGTCTTGCTGCCAGCAAACACAAGCAGTTTGTGCAGAGGGTGGGGAGAGCTGGTTTTTGAGGGGACCTTATACCATCAGTGCAGGGTACTGGATGTATCTGTGTAACTAATGGGTTTTATGAATTGAAGTTACACTGGATGTAATTTCACTGGATGTGATTTCACTGGATGTGATTTCAAAGTTTCCAGTAAATATATGTTGGGAGGGAGGAGGTTAATAAAATATGCAACTAATTTGCTTTTCTTATTCAGAGGACTAAACGCATGGTGCAAACATTTCCTATACGTGGAAATTGTCAAAAGTTTCTTAGATATAAGGAAGAAAAGATAGGCTACTTAAATATTATAAAATATAGCTAAGTTTGTATCTTGTCATTTTAAGAGATGAAGAGATGACTGCAGTATAATCTACGTTATTGTGAGGAAGTCCTAGTTACAGTCTCCTATTTTTCCACAGCAGGAGGGATGGATGTGAGCTCAGTCTCCTGGTTTTATTCACGCTGGTGAACTGCAGTCGTGATTCATTTTCACTAATGAGATCAAAGCACAGAGTTCCCCTTCCACTAACGTGCTACCTCAAAGACATTAATTGCTTCTCCAAAAAATATATATGTTGGCAAAGCCACAGAGCTTCGTTTTGTTATTGCAGGTGTTTAACCAACCTCTGAGCTTGAAAAAATACATGATTTATTCTATTGCACTTTATGCCAAATGAATCGACGAGGGGATTACTCTGCAGCTCAGCTGAGGTGTCAGCAAACCCTGGCAGGTAGAAGCTCTTTGTGAGCGTTGCCAAAGGTCAGTCATGGGCTGGGTGTTGGGTTTGATGTAGGACATGCTGATGGAGATAAGGGTGATGAACTTTTATTTTCTAGCTTGAGAAATTGATAGGGCAGCAGAACTGATAGAAATGTAGTGTAATGCCTTTCTAAATGGGCTTAAATGGGATTGGCACTGAAAAGGTGTTGGCAGCCTATGGCATGTTCACTTCTACCTTTGTGAAATGTTCATTGCAGTTGGTTCTTGCTGTTACCATGAATCAGAAGGGGCAATTATTTTCTTTATCCTAAACAGTCCAGGTTATGGAAAATGTTGTGCTTAAAATATATTTAAAAAATTAACATGAATAAAGGGGTCCAGTTGTTTCAAGATGGAAGTTAAATTCCAGCTGTTGTGCTGGATCACGTGTAGGTGATCAGTTCTTTATGACAATCCTGTTTCTAATTTTCCTCTAATTTCCTTGATTGCTTGTGAGTTAGTTGTGTGTGTAGTGATAGAAAGACTTCAGAATGCTGCTTCATCAGATAATTAAATCAACACATTCTAAAGGGTGGTAAAATAGTTTTAGACTTTTATTCATATTTTCTTGCGTTGTACCTGCTTTTTGAATTTTTTTTTCTTCTTCTGAAATCTGTGCTCTGCAAACCTGTAGTGTAATTGCAATTGGCTACTGAATTAGAAGTTAAACAAATGTTCACATGCTAATCAAGAGCTAATTTTGTATTTCTAAATCTCTCAAACACCTTTGCACTGCTTTTATAAGGAATGCTGAGATTGAAGGATGATTTGGTTTTAGTTGGCTAAGGAGTTTACATGAGTATAAATATAATTGCACCTCTTTTTGCCAATTGATTTTATTACAGTGCTTAATGGTTTGTTGAATAGTTTATAGGATAATGAATGTCATTTCCTTGTATTATACTATAAATAACTTGGCAAATTTTTAATTAGGATAATCACGGTAGCTTTCTCTACTGCTGTAATCAAGCTTTGCTTTTTGAATCCAAGAACTAATGTACGTCTATATCAAGTTAGACCAATTATGTTTTGCTAGAGAGTACAAGATTTTGTTGATTGTATATTTGGGTTTTTTAATACCTCTTCCCTTCCTGAATCTTGGCCCTACGTCTGTTGAAATGGTAATTAGCTCCATTGGATGAATTTTATTTACTTTAATATTCTGATTAGAAGAATGCAGAGGACAAAAGTTTTGTTCCAGGTCAGACTTTGGGAGTTTGGCTTTCTGTAGCATTGGAAGAAAATCAGGCGTTTCCTAGTATAGTGTTTAAAAATATTTTATAACCACATAAAGTTAAATGCTTACTTTGGTTTAGCTTAAAGTCTATTAACAATTTTAGAAATTAAAAATACAGAAAGAAGAGAAGCAATTCAAGCAAAAGTTTGCGAGTGCTTTGAGCACTGCTTTGAATGATCTCCTGTATGGGGCAACTCGGTGTGCACAACGCTGTGTCCAGCACAGCTCGGAGATGCTCAAGGGCTCCCAACTCCAAAGGGCTGGCAGGATGGCAACATGCAGCCTCAATTCCAGTTACTTTTTTCTGCTTTCGTAGCTTGGAGAACAAGCTGAAGAGAGCAACAGTGCTCAGGGCTTCTTCAGTGACTTTAAAATACTCCATTTACCCCCTCAGCTGAGACTGTCAAAACTGGAAAGCCTTAAAAAGCTGTTTGTGATTCATGAGCGAAACACCGTCTTGTGTCTGATGACGTGGTATCTTATGGAGCCTTTCTGAAGGGGTGACCCCATGTGTTGCGCACAGTCATAGAATCCTAGAGTGGTTTGGGTTGGAAGGGACCTTAAAGCTCATCTCATTCCACCCCCTGCCATGGGCAGGGACACCTTCCACTAGCCCAGGTTGCTCCAAGCCCCGTCCAACCTGGCCTTGGATACTTCCAGGGATGGGGCAGCCACAGCTTCTCTGGGCAACTTGTGCCAGGGCCTCACCACCCTCACAGGCAAGATTGAGAGAACACGAGAGATACTTGCAGCTGTTGTTAATTACCCCCTGCCCATCTCATGCTGCTGTCCCTGGAGGGTGTTCTCTTTTGGGAGTTTCAGAAGTTGCTGGTTGAAAATCTTTTCATTAAGCAGATGAATCAGAAAAAAGCCTGTCAAGAAGTGAATCATGTTGCCCGTATGTGGAAATCAAATCCCTTCCAGTGAAACTCTTAATGAAGGAGAAGGTCTTTGGGTTCATGAAGGAATTCTTGATGAGAAAAAGCGTAACTCTAATTTTGCTCTTTTGAGCAAGAAGCTGTTTTCTACCACCTACGACTTCATAAAACATTCATTAGAACTCTGTCTTACCATATTGCTGTCTTGTAAACGATGATGGCTCTACAGAAAGGCCAACTCCTCTTCTGAACAGAAACCAAAAACTTAGATTCAACTTTACTGTTTTCTCTGCTGCTTTTGTAAAAGTAACCTGGTTTACGTTATGGGCTGCCTGTTTTCCTGCTTCTGCTATAACTGACAACATAAATATCCATTTCATTGCTGAGGTTTGGAAGTTGTTAATGTGTCTTTCACCGCATTGCAGAAGTTTCTTGAGCTCTGCGGCCACAACACAGCTCCCATGCAGGGCTCGAGCTGCTCTCTCACTGCAGTTCTGCAATTATGTCATCAAATACAAATCTAAACATATGGTCATTTCTATAAAATGCAGAGCCTGAGAAAACTGGAGAGAGCAATGATGAGTTGGAAAAAAATCCGGTGGAAATACAGAGTTAAATGTCAATGCCTGCATTGTGCCTAGTTAATATTTCACAGGAATGCCATCAACTTGTTATAGAGCCCAGAGGATTTATGCATTTTTCTGACAGATGATCATGATTCCCATCAGTACACTTAATGCCAACATCTGTAGGGTTCCACCTAATTTGGGAAACAAATATATTCAGTCCTCGTCAAAAAAGAATACTTTGTATGTTCCAGGAAATGCTCATTACTTTGGGGTCATTGCAATTAAGTGGAGGACAGAGATTTTTTGAGGGGTGCAGCATGGTACCATTACACTTTTTATTTTGGCTGCTGGTTTTAAGTTCAAGTTGGCAGATGCCAGCTTCTGGTCTTAGCATTGCAGTGAAAAAGTGCTTTGGTAATAGCTTTGAGTAAACACGTGAAAATAAAATACAAATGTGATCGTTAGAAAAGTTTTTTGGTCGTACTGTCTGTGGTTCAAGAATGTTGGGAATGTATTACACACAATAGCTTTATATCCCAATCATCATTTTCTTTAACCTCAGCTGTATTTTTTTTTTTAAATTATTATAATTGTATGTCTTTTCTGGTCACTAGGGAAAATCTTTCAATATTTAGGTTTTCTAACCTTCTTTACATTAAGTCATGGCCAATCTAGATGCTAATGCACAAGGACACCTGTATAAACATTCCTTTTTCCCGTGTCTCTTCCAGCATCTTCAGAGGTAGTGAAGATATCCCTGTCAGCCTTTGTTTCATTTTGTTAAATAAATAAATTTCACTTGATCTCTTCTCCTGGTGATCTCTATTCCCCAGATACTGTTTCAGCAAGCTGGAATTGTAAATTATTTATGTGGGTGTACTAATACTCAAGGAAAAAGTTATACTTCGTGTTGCTGCATGAATTAGTTTTGTGTGTACAAATATAGTTGTGTGATACCAATGTAGCGTTGCTGCAAGTAAAAATAGAGGTGAATGCTCTTGTGCCCTTCTGTGGGAAGCACACCAGAAAATTCAAGGAAGTTGTCCTGCCTGGATTAATGATATATTTGT
The DNA here is from genome assembly GCF_001604755.1 of Lepidothrix coronata. Taxonomy (NCBI): domain Eukaryota; kingdom Metazoa; phylum Chordata; class Aves; order Passeriformes; family Pipridae; genus Lepidothrix; species Lepidothrix coronata. The sequence continues at coordinate 1,584,942 of NW_016690355.1, read as the reverse complement.
ATGTCTAGAGGAGGAGAAAAGCCCGACCAGAAATTTACAAAAAATGACAACAGAATTTCTCATGAGATATTGGAAAAATGACAGAAGAGGGAGACAGTGGGAAATGTTGGCTTGGGTTTGGTAAGGGGAAAAAAATGCAGCTCTTCAAAGAGGTTGTTATTTCTAGGTGGCTCATAAAATGATTTTCCTGTAATTTGTGTAGTTCTGCAGATTTGTTATTCATCACTTGTAAGTTATGTAAGGTAACTATCTAGGTTAAATTTGCTGAATTGTAATTTATGCACTGCTTAAAGCTGTTACCTTGAGGGCTGGGGAAAAAATCCTAATTTTTTGTGAATTGGTCTCTTTTATGTTGACCTTACCATGACTAGAAAAACTTAGAACAATTTTTACCTGCCACAGGGAGCTGGTTGGGATATTTTTTAAAATGAAATGTTTGCTTTTGAATGATAAATGTAGTATCATGTCCTAAAATGTCAGCCTTGAGATTGTCGTGGTCCTGTGTTCTTTTGACAGGACGAGGAAGCACAACAGTGTCTATCAGGGAATCTGATCAGAATAAAAATGAACTTGTAAGCCAGTAAAGTGAGTCTACCCCACTTTATTAGAAGCAGCATTGAGTTAAACAGGAGCAATACTGCATTTGGTTTTGAATGATGAATAGGGTTTAAGTTTCAAAGGTTGTTTTCTCTGTCTACTTGATGTAAACTCAGTGTAGCACTGATAAAAGGTTCCTTCTGACTCACCTGGTTCCTCTATGGATTTGGATGTGCAGAGGTCCATTTTCTAAGTGTATAAAAGCTAGTAGCTCCTCAGGCTGCTTTTTGTTTTGCCTTCATCCTGATAATTTTTAATATTTGTAGTTGTCTCTATTTTCATCTCTTTCTTGTCTGTATTAACATAATTTCATCTCATTTTTGCTTCCTTAACAGCAGCCCCTGGTACTGTTGGCCTTTTCCCTTTTCAAATGAGAGAGACGTCTTTTTTTCCCCATCAGTTTTTCTGGGGCATCATTAAAGCACAGAATAGCTTGGGGAAGGGATCTTTAAAGGCCATCTAGTCCAACCCTGCTGCCATGGGCAGGGACATCTTCAACTACATCAGGTTGCTCAGAGCCCTTTCCAACCTGGCCTTGAAAGTTTCCAGGGATGGGGCATTCACAGCTTCTCTGGACAACCTGTGTCCGTGCCTCACTACCCTTACAGTTAAGAATTTCTTCCTAATATCTTATCTAACCTTGCCTTCTGTCACTGTGAAGCCATTCTACCTTGTTCTGTCACTCCATGCCTCTGTCAAAAGTCCTTCTCCAGCTCTCCTGTAGCCTGTTTAGGTCTCCCCAGAGCCTTCTCTTCTCCAGGCTGAACAACCCCGAGTCTCTCAAGTCTTTCTGCCTAGTAGACATGCTCCAGTCATTGATCATCTTTTTTGGCCTCCTCTGGACCACTTATGGACCACAAATAATGTCACTTGGTAGAAATGAAAAATGAGATGGTGTCCAGTGACATTTGGGTCAACATAGAAATCCATGAGGACCAAAACCTATCCTTGCTGAGGTCAGGTACTGTAGGGGAGAAACCATCAAAAGTGATTTTCATGCAGGTGTCCAATGAAAGCCTTAAAGACCTCATTTTTCAGAGTTAAAATCAATGGAGTTTGTAAGAGCTCTGGAAACATGGATTTGTAACTCATTCATATTTGTAAAGTGTCAGAGCTTGTACTGTTCCTCCTTAGTGCTCAAAAATCCACAAATCTTTCTTCTGCAGAAGGTAAAGTTTATTTGGCACAGCAGATTAATCTCTGTGGGAGGTTAAACGAGTCACATGTGCAGCAAAAGAGCGAAATTATGGACCCAGCTCTACCTCCTGGCCCTTCAGACTGCTTTCTGTCATGCCCCTTTTAAGCTAAAATCATTCCCAGTGTGATATTTCTGATTGAACAAAAGCAAGGGAAAGTGCTGCTCCGGGTCTGGGCTGGGGTAAAACGCTTTTCCCACGTGGATCTCCATCAACACGGCAGGAGATGGAAAGAGAAAAAGTGATCTGACTGCCAAATGTAAACCAGCGGCCAAGACAGTTCAAAAATTATTTATTTTTGTGAAGCACAGAATGGGAAGTTTGTTTGTTTGTGCCTCAGTCCATGGGGATGGTGGTAATGGTGTGCAGAGATCTCGACAGAGCCCTGGATCCTGCTGGGGCCCTGAGACAGAGCTCACCTGGAGTGTCCTCAGGAGACCTCACTCTGCCCCTCCACTGGCTGCTTAAAACACATCAGTGTTCCCAGCTGGAGATTCTGGGAAAGTCATGGTCACCTATATTTGACTTACCACCATCTCTGTCAAATTCTAATAATTATGATAAAAACTGTCCTCGGCCCATTTAGCAAAGCAATTAATAAAATACTGTTTGACTAGAGCATCTTATCCTATTTTTATTCCAATTTTCATTGATTGAAACTTTCACATTTCTGAAGCCTGTTTACAATATTACAGTGTCATCTTTCTGTTCTCACATTTCCAGAATGCTTTCAAATATCCAGCCATTTTAATGCATGTCTCAAGGGATCATAGAAATATCTTTAAACAGGTGGTGTGAGTTAAAAAGAGTCTTCCCCTGTGTATCCAGCTGCATTCATCACCTTAGGTCATCTTCAATATTCATGTCTTCTACCTGGAATACTGTTTTTGTCCTCTGTGATAACATGTGATTTTCTTCAAAATGAAGCATATGGTTTATTCTTCTCGTCAAATTGCCCTTAAAATCTCTTGGGATTTTTTTTTCTGGTCATTGTATCTGCCAGGATTTGAAGACTTATTTTTGCTTAAACTTTCTAAATATTTACGGTAGTGAACGTTACTAGGTAGCAAATAACAGGAAAAAAATATTTTATTTGTGCAGATACACAAAGCAGCTTTCAAACATCCTTGGTATGTTGCTGGATGTTACCTAAAATTTCCTCCTCACCTATCATAAATTTAGTCTCACAATGGGATCTTTGGAAATATCTTCAAAACCGTAACTGTGTTTTTTGTGTTTGTTTTTAAGATTTTTTTCCTTCCTTTAATGCCACTTCAGAAAATGAATCTAAGAAAAAGTTGTTTAAAAATGTGTCCTTGAAGTGTTGCGTAGGATTGTGTGGGAGAAAAAACATCCTGTATTGTTATCAGTCAAGGAGGAGGTAAATGATAAAAGTTGTTAATTTATTAATTCCTAAACATGAGTTTAGTTAGACTTGGTTCAATCAACGTTAATCCTCTGGTATATGAACTTGTTTGCTTATAGTTTAAAGAAACTTGTTGGAATGTGATAATTGCTCTTTATACTAATCAGCCCACAATGGCTTAATGAGAAATAGATTTGAATAACTTAAAATAGTCATCAGAGCAAAAGTCAAAAGCTGTGAGGGAGCGAATGGACTTGTCTTAAGGTGAGAAGATAAATTTCACTGCTGATCTCAGAGTTTAGGTGGATACAAGGCAAGGCTGAGGTGGGCAGGGAGGAGTTTCCTCCAGCTGTGATGGTCTCTAAGTGCTCTCAGCAGTGAAGTCACACAAGGTGTTTAATGCCAGTGTGATTTAGTTATGTGGGGTAATGGTATCTCCCATTCAGTTCAGGAATTAAATTTTTACCACACTTCTTAGTTGGAAGTAAATACACAGGTCTTTGGAGCTACCTTAGGAATTCATGTGCCTCAGTTACTGCTGCTCAAACACATTTCAGTGAGTCATATCTACATTTTTTGTTTTTTTTTTTTAAAGATAAAAGAGGATAGTGTCACCATTCTGCTACAGGTGTGCTTTCTGTGAAATGGCACTTGAAATCTACTTGAGTGTCATTATTGAAGAGACTCAAATGGTTTAGATCTTAATTGATATTAATAGGAATAACCCTCAATGACGTGAACTTGGCAAGCCAGAAATTGCAGCTGTTCTCAGCAGTAGTGGCAGTAACAAAGATAATTAATTGTTTTTCCCTGGGAGATATATTTAGATTGTACAAACTAAATATTCCATTCCCTGAGCCCTAATTCAGGCTTGTATTTGTTCTGCAAATACAGCAAGTGAAACTAAAGTTAATATTTTTTGACTGTCACACCATGATTTGAGCTATTGCAATTATTTTTGAGAAATAAAGTACTTTAAATATTTATTACACAAGCCTTCCACTGATGACTTAAACAATTAATGCTGCATATGATTTTCCAAGATTAAATAAGTAATAATTTGATTTTTTATTTTCTTTTTTAAAAATTGGTTTATAGGAGCTGGCACTTGACCTGTCTCCAGCAGTAATGGGCAAGTGGTATCATGTTAAATATAACAGAGCATGTGTTCCTGCCAGAGTTCTAGACAATAAGTATTTTCAAGTGAGCACAACTTCATTTGTTAAGAATTTAGTCAGCATTATAATCCTCCTGGATTATTAAAGCATATGTCTAGATTCAGTCTTGAAGTGCTCAAGGGAGTATTAATGGCACTGTAAGATGTTAAGACCCATCGTGTAAGAAGCCTTTGCTTGGTTTATTGATTGCCAGGCTTTAAATTCTTTACGTTTTCCTTAAAACATTGCTTGGAGTGGGAAGGAATGTTCATGGGTACTTCCCCTTTTGAAGTTGTGAGTGGGCTGAGCACCTGGGGAGTATTTACTTCTGGTCCTGGTTCTTGAAGCTGTAATAGATCCACCCACAAGAACGTATATTCATATGCTTTAAGTGTGTGGTTTTTATTAACACTTATTTTAACAGCGCTTGTAAAACTCTTGCATTTAAATGTGGTTCTATAAAGCGATGGTGTTCTGAGCAAGGGTTTCTCTCACCAGTTATTTACTGCTACAATACAAAATAGGTATCATTTTATCTGTGCTGGTGACATCCTCCTTGAAAATCTAACATGCATGGGATGCTCTGTTGCTTGCTACAACAGTAATTTCCTATTGCAGGTTTTAAGTCAGTGATGTCCTGAAAGCAGGGAGCTGCCTCAAGTTGGTGTGGGTGCAGAGGCTGGGGCTGAGCAAAGCATGTGCCACAAACCAGCAGCTCCACAAACCTCCTTCATAGTCAAGAGATGAGCCTTGATTTCCCCTAAACTAATATGGCACTAAACCACCAAACTAAACATTTACCTTTGTTATGTAAATATTTCCTAACCTGTACTTCTATCAAATCCTGCAGTTATTTGTGCTTCTCTGTGAGAGACACGGATTTTGCAGCAGGAAAATATGTCGTTTATGAATGGGATGAAGCTTTTTTTTTTCCACTTGCATCTTAAATGAAATCTAAATCACCCATCATACCCGGCACACAGCAAAAGCAGGCATAACGAAAGACTGATTATGTTTAATTAGCAGTAGCAGTGATTTGAATGTTTTGTCCTGTAGCTTTCCTCAACCTACTGCCCAGAAAAAAACTACTTCTTTAGTGTATTGAAAGTAGTTACTTGAGTTGATCAACTGAGTTAGTTCAGAACCCCATTTCTCTGGATCTCCATTTGTTATTTAGACCATTATATGGCTGGAATATCAGTTACTTAGGATTTGTATTAAAAATATTAAATATTAAAAGTATTACATAGTCTAGGCTGGCATTCAGGTCTGCAGCTTTTCAACAGCAGTGGATTGGAGAGTTAAAACTGCTTTTGCCTGTGTCTTAAAGTACAGTGGACTGTTCTTAATGAATCCTCAGCTAGGGGAAACTTAGAACTATGATGCCATTTAAAAAAAAAAACAACAAAAAAAAACCCCAAAAAACAAACACCTTAGAAGTATTGTTATTACTGTGGTCGTAGATCTGGCCAAACCACCTCTTTCTCATGTATGTATCCATATGTTTCCCAGGAATTGTTAAGGATTGCGTCTGCTTCAGTGATTTAGCTCAGTTGCTGAGACTGTGCAGAGCAGCTGCAAGGAATAACTAGTGCAGCACCAACAAAACAGCCTTCTTGGTAATTCTCTGACTGTAAACCCCTCACAACTGAAATCACTCTGCTGCAGAGCTCCGAAGCCGTGTCTGTCTTCTGGGGAGAATTGCCTGGTCGTACAGTTCTGCATCTCTTTCTTTCCTGCTGCTAGAATATAATTAAAGTTGCTAAAAATACATGCTTTCTAATATTGTTTTTTTCTGTGTAGGCGTCTGCTGTTCCTGAGTTCTCATGGGAGGAGATGGTATAAAGATGAATGTCACTTAACTCTGTTAAGTGGTCCATACTGCATAGGGATATGAAAGCTGCTTATTTATGGCCTGATCCAAAGTACCATGAAGCCTTAAAATTATATATATATATATATATTTTTATATTCAGAGGAGCCTACTGACTTTCTTAGTTTTCCAGAGGTATTTTTACCCATCAGAAGAGAGACTCCTGAACTGTGAACTACCAGTTTCTTGCTACCCTGTGTGAATTTACATTTTTAGTGCTAAGGAAATTAGTAGAACAAACGGGGCCATAATTACTGTGCTTTTACAATACTGACATCGTACCTAATTATGGTTTAATCTACAGAACATACTGTTTGTTTAATAATCCCAGCAGAGATAGTTTGAGCATATGTTTTTGCTTCACCTGGATGTAGCTGGGAATGACTGGCAACACTGTCAGGGAAGTGACAGTTGACAAGGTTTTACATATTTTACAGTATAAAATGTGGCTCACCTTTGATACACGTGAAATCGCTTAAAGGTGAACAGTAATAAGCATTTAGAGGCAAAGTAGCTCAATGCAAAGAGAGTCTTTGTTCCCTTAATGTGCAGTAAAACCGAGGCATAATTTTGTTTGCACAATCTCAGCAGCTAGCAAAGCTGGTAGTAAAATCCTCAGCACCCCTCCTGAAGAAGTGAGGTCTGCTATTGCTGACAGAGGTTAAATATTCATCATCCTTTTGGCCTGCTAAAAAGATTATATCTGCAGGTTTGATCCTGAGCTTACTACCTCATGGTGTCTTTTGGTTTTTATTTACAGATTGCCAATTTTTCCTGGATATGAATCTCTTGATTTCCTCTCCTGCCTCATCAGCCATCATTTGAATTCTAATTATCTTTTCCCCACATGTGAAAAGTCTCAAAAATAACTTAAAGATTTTTGGACAGAGGAGAGAGGGGACAAAGAGGAGCCTGAGTTTATATTTGTGATGGATTTTCTCCAGCCTCTTCTGTGGTGAGACCTTCCCCTGTGAAACCTGGGGTGTCATATTTATACAGGTGTCCACTCCTTGTACAGCACATCAGGCTTATGAGCCTGATTTCCATGACTGCAGTGGAAATTCTTAGAAGTTAGGATTGTATTGGCCACCCTTCAGTCATCAGACACCGGGACAGTTTGGAGAAAGCAATTATGTTAAAAATTAAATTATTTCTTCCTTCCTTTTGTACGACTAAAACCTTCAGTGTGTGTGTGGACTCCTGCATACCATCCTATGGATTCTTTTCCTGATGCTGTCTTTAGTTTCCTAATTGCCTGTTTCCCTTGACCATCCTGTGTGACACAAATAGCCTCAGGGACAGCAGGGATTTGAAAAAGCAATAGCTGAGGCAAGCTTCCCACAGGAATGCTGCCTTTGAATTAAATGTTTCCTCCATAAGGATGTGGGGCTATTCTGGTTTGTCAAGTGTCCAAATGTCTTAGCAATAAACTTTTAGAAGTATTTCTACAGAGTTGCTTGATAATATTGTATCCAAAATTGTCTTTATTTTTCCTTATATCTGTTCTGATATCTGGTCTTTCACAGTATTTTTTAAAAATACAGATTAACATTTACGAACGATATTAAAATGTCACCTTAATAAGCCAAAGGAATAATTATCTAAGCTGGTAGTTCCTTGAGTTTGGTTTGCCTTTGAATAATTCAGTACTTAATGAATATATACGTATATATGATTGTTTTTAAAAAATGTTCGTTAATGTTTCAAAACATCAGTAATTTTTTTTATAATAGAATTAAATAATTGAGAGTGATAGCACTTGGTTTTCCTTGCATGATGAACCAATGGTGATCCTAGAATGCAACCTAAGACAAGCTCATTCCTGCAAGAAAATTCCTATCAGGAAAGTGTGACTCTTACCTTCCTTTAAAAATAAAGGGTTCTGTTATCAGTCTGAACTTGAAGCCTGTGATGATGATCTCATCCTTTTATCAATCCAACTCTTCTCCTTAGTGTCAAAGCTTTGACCATTTCCTTCTTGTTTCCAAGGAGCACATGGGCTCATTAATCCTGCCTGTCCTTACTCAAGGCTCACATAGCTCACCCAGTGCCATTCCCACTGTCCTGGAGGGATAATAAATCCAAGCAGGGGCAGTTCCAAAACTTGTTTGTAGGTAGCTAGGTGACACTGTGCTGATATCAAATCCATCTATTACTTTGATGGGATCCTTATTTCTAACATACCCTTTTTAGGCAGAATGCAACCTGCCCTCCTTAAATACCATTTAAAATTTTCCAGCAGCAACTTTTTGGCTAAATATTACATCTTGCTACGTGTGAGTAATATGTTTGCCTACTCAGAAAATCACATTGAAGACATACTGACAGCAGCAGCTAAAATCACAATACATTGCTCTCTAGTGGTGTTAAAATTATTATTCGCTGAATAAATTTCTAAATTACACCTTAAATTATCAGTCTTGGATCATGACATCGGAAAAGTCGGACCTGAAACTGCTAGATCACAATTTTAACTACTTTCCCAACTGTTAAATTGCAATTAAACCTGTACTGGGCAACCCTTTGGTGTGTGATTGACTTAATTCTTACAATTTAACTTAGAACTGTTGACTGAAGTTATTTAAAATACTGGATGTTACTTCAGTAGGGCTCAGCATAAATATGGAGCCATTTGTAGGATTACAGTCAGTTTTATATGAAAAATAGATTGATTTTTTTGTTGTTGTTGTTGCAAATTTCTAATGTTACTACCACATTTTTAGTATTTGTGCTGAGGTTTTTTTGTTATTAAAGTTATGTGGTATCTGATTTGAATCAAATAGTCAACTCTGGTAATAAGATTCTCCTTTTAGCTGTTTATATAGAGAGTATTAAGAAAAGAATTTTAGCTTGGTTTTCTCCTAATTCTCTCATCCTTCTGATAGCTGAATTTAAGGATATCTTAGTATTTAACCCCATTTCCCTGTAGATTAATTATCCCAATGTAAAACAAACGTGTACTAAACATATGTAGTTGCTTACAGAAGCAGATTTGGCTGTTTCATTTAATATAAATCTCTTGTTGCACAAAACAAAACCGTTGCATTTAAGATTTCTCTGGTCATTAAAACTGAATTATGAAATAGGCCTCCATCTGCTATTGAAACCTGTTCATCATTATTTCGTGTCATTTTAAGTGGGATCATTCTGAGATATGCTTAGTGACAGCAGGCTTGGCTCTCCCACCTACACGGGTATGGTAGGACAGGGCTTCTTTCCGAGCTGCAAAAATATGTTTGTTGTCTTCTGATGAGCTTTTCTCCAAGAGTTCGATTCTCACTTCTCCACTTCTCCTGCCTTGCCATCTCCTGCAGAATTATGTATTTTGATAGTGCACTTAAACTGCGTGCGAGTCGCAAATTCCTCCCCGCGCTTCCCTCCGCCCCAGCCCGTTCCGATAATCGCCGTGGGATAAATCCAACCTTGCTATCCATCAAGCCTGGCCGCTATCTGGGTGACGCCGATGGTGGTTAGCAGAGCAGTTAGTGTTAAATGATTGGCAACGGAGCGACAGAGGAGTGGGCAGGGAAGATGGATGGCCCCGAGTTGCCGTGTGTGAAGTGTGAGCCGTGAGCGGCTGCTCGGAGCTGGGTAAACAGGAGCTGATTGCTGACAGCTCCGTGCCCGCTGGGGCCAATGTGGGCTCTGCTGGAATAGGTGAGCCAAGGAAGGCAGGAATTTCACTGCTGGGCTTAAGAACTGCATTGGCAAACTTTGAAGGAGCTGGATTGGGAAACCTCATGAGGTCGCTGCTGGCCCTGCGTGTTTTGAGGTTCTTTGAAGTTGTTGATGGCTCCCAGTTGCTCCTGAAGGTGGGAGGGAAGGGAGAAACTCCCACTGAACCCAAAAGAAGTAATAGAGTATATAAGCTCCTGGGATTTTTCTTGAACAAACCGTTCAGCTGCTGGAAGACTCTGTGATTTCAGGATTAAACTGTTTGGTATCATATTCCATTGGCAAAAGGAATAAAATTTGTCCATGAATCCTAAAGTGAAGCAAAGAAGCCAACCAAGTACCAGTGATAACACAGCCTTACCATCCCCCTCCAGGGAAATAAAAGAGAAAGCAAAGAAGATTGTTCAATTCAGTCCAGATACTTCGTAGTTCCTTCCATACTGCTTTGGGTTTTTTCATCCATTATGACAACTTCTTGCTTATACTTATTTTTTCTGGTTTTTTAATCTGAAAGGACTTTTATTTCAGGAGAAAAAATGCTGCTTTTAAAAGACATTAAGGACGTTTTTATCTGGAACCGGCACAAAGATTGTTAATGATCAAATTACACAGCAAGCAAAGTGTGTGGAAGGAGAGCCTAATCTACCATGTCAAGAACCTTCATCTTTAAATTTGCTCTCTATGGGCAAGCCACTGTCTCAGCCTAAGAAACACGATTGGCTTTGAAACAATTTAAGTGATGAAGGGTTGCTTCTCTGTCCACGTGCATTAAATTTTGGTCCTTGAAGTTGTTGTCTCTGGCCTTTCAGCCGCGCTTGCTTTGTCCAGCCCAGAGGAATAGGCTGTTGTGAATTATTCCCATTATACAATTGTCTGAGTTACCCACATCTTACCTGACTGTATCTTTCCTTCATAAAGTTACCTGCTCTCTGAAAGAACACTTAAAATTTTACTTTTATTCAAAGCGATGATAAACAGCATATTTTTTTCTTGTCATTCCCACAACCTTCCCAGTATCTTAAAATACTGGAAGAGTTTAGTATGTGCTTTTCCTTCCTTGTGTGGACAGATATCATCCTATTAGAGCTTGAAATATTCAAATGAAATGGCTTTATGTTTTACATGGTTATAAAACTACCAAATTAAAACAATGACATCATTGATTACCCTTTGATAGATGAAATTTATCTAAATTAATTATCTTTCATTATTTGCTAAAAATGTTCATATGTGAAAATTCACAATGATAGAACATCTGCTCAGCAGAGGCCTTATCAAAGGTATTGTAATAAGCTATGTAATGAATGTTTTGGCTTTCAAAAGAGAAAATATTGTGTGTGGCATTTATTTAAATAATTTGTCTCAGCTCAGGATTTCCACCCCGCTTTAAGAAAGAGAAGCAATTTTGCCGTGAAAACATTACAATTAAATTTGGAAGCTTTACAACCAGCGAAGTTAGAAGAATAACTTGGAAATATCTAAGTTACAGCAGCTAACACAGATAGGAGATGAAAAAGATTCATTTGAAGTCCTGCTTGGAGGCACAGTGAGTGGCGCTCTGCGTCGGACCGGGTTTGAAATCGGCTCCGGGTGACTTGTTCTCAGTCCCCATCCGTCTGCTCATTTCTTCTGCTCTTCAGGAGTTTGTCTGTCAGACCTTTTGGAGATTTGATCCTGGGAGTAGCTGAAAGCCTGAGTCTGTTCTCCATTGAGGTTCCTTATGAAGCGGCAAGCGTGTCTGTGTACAAGAAATGTATTATTCAACTCATCTCTCCTACAGTTTCTTTTGCATGTAAAAAGTTTCTGTTGCTTATCCAGTTGGACTAGGAAGTGCATAGCATCCTTATATATGAGCTCTTGATTGTCCTGTGAAGATTCTTGCCAAGATGCTCACAGTTCCTTATAAAGACTTTTTTTTTTCTCTAAATTTATTAGTTTTTTTAAGTCTGTTACAACCATTTCCTCCTGTCAAGGAGGAAATGAAATGATAATATTATGAACTCAGTCTGATAATACAGACTAAGGTAGAGGAGCTCAGATGTTTTCACATTCCATATGAGTGTTTTTTTCAAAGGCATTTTGTCCTGTGCCACATGAAAGATTTGTTTCAGTGGAAGCATTTGAGGACTTTGCACAAGTGAGAGTGTTTTCCCTCATGTTCACCCAGCACTGGCTGTCAGCACCTCAAAGGGCACGTTGTTGACTCTGTTATGGGGCTTGTCATTCTTTATACATGGAGGGATAAGTGATGGTCACTTTGACCCTCCAACCTGACATTAACATTCAATCTGATTCTGGCTGTTTGGAAAGAAGGACAGCTTCACCCTGAGGAATGTGTTTGTGTGTTTCCTCCGGGTTTCAAGGAGGTCAAAGATAATTGTGAAGAGCTGGTTCATAGGGAGCTTGTTGAGCCTTTAGCCACCTTTCTACATTGGGCTCCTTGGGGCAGGAGTTGGCAAATGACAGGATTACAGGTAATGTTTTTCTATTAGTGTCTCTCTATTGTATTAAAGAAGGCACCTGGCTATTCTGTAGTATTTTTGTGCCATTACAGAACATCACTGTCATGTAATTTTGTAGTTTGCTGAGATATGTATTATTGTGTGACCCTTTGCTGATTAGGTAAAAATTGGCTCAGGTATATTTGGTTGTTTGTCATTATCTGAGTATTTCTTAGATTTCTCTGTCCATAAAGTGTGCCAAATTAAGTCTGAATAATAACCTAATCCGGTTCAAATCCACAGGAGGGGATTCAGGGTCAGCCTCCTTAATGGAAATAGGTTTCTGGCAAAGGCAGAACAAAAATGAACAAGGAACAAGGTTGCCCCTAGACTTATCACCTGCCTACTTCCAAAAATACTTCAGGATTTGCATGAAATAGTGGATATTTCTAGTCTTCTTGTTAATACTGATCTCTATCAATATTTGCTTAGTCTGATCCATAAGTTATACTAGCACAGAGCAAATCTGAAAAAAATATGAGGAATTCTTGTAGCTGTGTGAGATGTAAATAAGGAATTTGAGCATGAACATTACAGATTATGTTATGGGCTCAGAATTAGGATGTCTGATGTCAGTCAAAAGACTGACCAGACTCCAAACAAGATGCCTGTGACCTTGTTGGGAGGAAGATGTGCAGACTGAGGGAATCTGACACATGGAATTTAAACATATGTGGCTTAAACTGAACATATGGTGCTTTTACTGACTGGTACCTGTGCGTGTGCTTTGCCTATGGATAAAGCAATTAGTTGATTAGTAAATGCTGAGTAAGTGATAACTAATATGTCAGGAACTGAATAAATACACATAAAACATCCATATTCCTGTTTAGAAGTTATATATATATATGTATTTATATATATGTATTTATATATATGTATTTATATATATTTATATATATACATATATATATACATATATATATACACATATATACATATATATATATATATATATGTATATGTGAACATAATCAGAGCTCTTTAAGCCTGTTTGCACTGTGGAAGCAAAAAGCAGAGTCTGGTAGATCTTGAGGGAGATTTTTGGGTTCTGTGAATAAAACTTTGACTTTGAACACAACATTGTACTGAACTTGGGTAGGACAGAAATAGATGATCTCATATTTTTAGATCCTGAATATAAAACTATTTACTGCTTTGCAAGACACATTCCAAGGATTTTGTCTATAGTTTAGTGCAACCTAAATTTGAAAGTTTTACTGTGTTCTGGACTCTAAAAATGTAGATTTAACTCAAAAGGTATAAAAGATTTGAAAAGTATTATATAAAGTCTGAAAGTCGTATGTAGGAAGTGCTGTGCACACTCTTTCTTCCCATCTCCCTTTCAGTTACAGTAATTTAGGTTTTAGTATATGATGAATTCTGTCATAAATTGCTACTGGAGTATACTTTTCAGCTTTGGAGTAAATTTTGCTGGAATTAATCTGCAAACTCTCCCATGTTTCAGTGAGAGATCAAAGAAAATCCCAAATGGAAAACATGCTTCTGAGAGGGGGAAAAAAAAGAGTTCTGAGTTCTTAAGCTCTTGTAATGAAGATAACTTAATTAAAATCAAAGCAAAACTAATTAAGAACTTAAAAGTGCAAGGTTTTAGTTGCATAATAGCTGAAAATATGGCAGAATGGGTTTACTATCACTGGGAGAAGTTCCTAGTCATGCAGACAGGTGATGCAGTCACCAGTGGATCCAAATGAAAATACAGAGATTGTACTTCTCTGACTACTCCTGTTGGTCTTTCTGCTCTTTCTTAGTCATCCTGATCTTTTGCTTCTGAAAAAAAAAAAAAAATTGCTATTTTGGCACCCAATTCCTCTTCTCTCCTGGAAGTTTTGTCTGAGTCCACAGCTGGGGATAAACCAGCTGATAACTTGTATGTGTTTATCTTTTTACTCATGGATTTCATGGCTCTTTCCTTGATCTTGCCATTCTCAAATGGAAAAGGAGAGCACATTTTCAGACACAACCCCTTAGTTTCCGTGGACCTTTTCTCGCCCTTTTCCTTTCTTGTAAAAGGAGGGGGAATTGAAAATTTCAAAGTTTTTTGTTTCACTTGAAACGTGGTGAAAATATCGTTCTTTAAGCGCAGAATTTAACAAAATTGCATTCACAAAACATTCTTGCCTTGTGTTTATCTTAAGCTACTGTTATAAAAGCTTTAAAAAATTATGTTATGATGAACTCTCATCCCTAAACACTCATTCACATCGTGCTATATCATATCACTCAAAAGCTTCTGTTTGTGCTTAGTTTGCACATGCGGTTTTTCCGAACGTTTAGAGGAAGCCTAATGAGCAGAGACTCCCTGTTGTAACGGATGAAGACTTTAGCAGGCTGACTTTTGTTCACTTTTGAAGAATGCTGCCATATGGGAGGGTTGTTTTTTCAGGCTCCCAGGTGCTCTCAGCAGACGAGGATGGAAGTGCTCTGAAGGCAGCACACCAAGAACTGCCATCGGAGGGTGGTGGTGGGGTCACCTAGACCAGAGCAGAACCCTGGCAGATCCACAGAGCACCCAAACAAGGGGCTGCTGAAAGAAAGCAGGAAGGGACAGTGCTGATGCCTGCAGGGAAGCACAGTTCTAGAAATGGGCAGTTTCTCTGTGTGCCTGGTTCCTTGACAAAGGCAGTTATTAATTAGATTCACGGCAAATCATTGAGACTCTCATGGTAGACTGAGGAAGCACTCAATTATATAGATGTTATCTCCTGTATAGTTCCTTTCAAGAGCCCTGTTGACCTGCTTTTCATTATTTCATTCCTTCAAGTAAGAAGGATCCAGATCCCTTTGACCTCTGCCAGTCCATGTGATCACAGACAGTGATCTTCATCCCTTGTTATTTAGGAGCTGAATGTATGTTTGCAGAGGCAACTGCCTTGTTAATCCAGGAGCATTCCTGGTGTAGGCAGACATTGGTCACTGCCTTGTGTACCTTGTGTGCCTTTTTTTTCCCCTTTTCTCTTATCAGCATAATGGAATTTGGTTTTCCAACACTGGTGTAATTGCATGAATTATATTTGTAATTGCTTTTCTAATGGAGATTTTGAGATTTGTCCTCTCAAAAATATGCTCATCTTTAAAAAACAAAAACACTACAATCACAATTTTGGCTCTGGAAATGTTGACTTTAAAACAAAGGCACCAGCCTTTCTTTTTTTTCTTTTGCTTTTTTTTTTCAAACTTTCCTTCTAAGAGGCACTGCCAGGTGTTTGCAACACAGGATAGGAGTATAGGATTACTATCCTTAGGGAGGCAAAGCTTTCATTTACCCATAGAGGAATGATTTCTAACCATCTGCTCCGTATCTCAAAGAACTGGGATGTTAAAAATGTGATTTTCTCGTCCACTGGGAACCTGCCTGAGCAGTTCACATAATACGGAAGGAAAAAGTGTGAGGAGAGGTGTCACTGAAAAGAACTGTTTTCCTCACTTAAGGTCATCTTAGATGACTTTTTTGGGAATAGTGTCTCCTTTTTTTAAAACCCTACTAATTGGTGCATGTTTGTGATTAACGGGTCCAATTAATTCTTTAAAGATAGCAGCTGAAAACAAAGATAATCCTATCATTATGCAAAAAAAAATAGTTCAAAACAGCACCTTCAGAGACATGTAATACACTGTAGTACAAGGTTTCCATAAAGAAACAGAAATTTATTGTGGATTTCAAGAATACTATAAAAACAAATATTAAAGAGTTATTCATGCATGTGTTGCCCATACTACTGTGTATCTTTGAAATGCTAAAATTTGCCAAGACATGCTATCAAAGCAGGACCTTTAATCATCTCCCTGAAAGCTTTAAGCAAAACCACTTCCATGTTCGTGTAAACTTACACTCTTAATTATACAGTCGCTCATTTTTCTCAGAGAAAATAAACAACTTAAATGCCTGAGCACTGTTTGCTGTTTAAGTAAAGGGAAGAAATTAAGATGTAACAAAAGTGCCTTGATTCTTACAGGGTTCTAGAAGCTGTGATGTAGTTGGTTTAAACAATATTATATATGTTTACATAGTAGTTGCAAATTTGGCTTGTTTGAAACTGATTGCCATCAACAGTTCAGAGCCTGACCTGGGAAATGAGGTCTGCACATATGATATGATCAAATGGCAACTTTAACAAAAAGTTCCTCTTGTTGTTTCCCATAGCAATAATACACCCATTGGCTTTTGGAGTGAGCTAAACCAATGGATAGATCTACAAGTGTATTTGGTTTTAATTGTCTCCTTCTTTAGACTTGGCTTTATATCTTTGTGACAGTATTGACTCCAGTGAAGTTATTTCTCTGTTGTGTCAGTGTAAGAATAATCAAGAAACCTTTCCCCAGCAATCTGCAATGTAACGTTGTGGAAGGCCCTACTGTAATTTATATATTGATAAAATAAATATAATACATCACACAGAGGTTTTGTGAGCTCTAATTAATGTTAGAATAGTTTTACATTAAATAATGATGGAATAGTCTTGAGTTAATTAACTCTAGATCTCAAGGATATCAGACTTTGGTGGTTGAATGCAGCAGATAGTGTGGGTGTGCCAGACTTCCAGAACTGCCTTCTTTTAAAAGCCATTGTTTTCAAGGTGTCACAGTGTTGACTTTAAATAACTAAATCCTCTGTTTGGGAATTTGTTGCAGGAAATGTAAAGTAGTCTTTGTATAAAACTGAGGTAGGATTTGGTCATTAAATACATACTTAAAAATAGTTTATATATATGTTTATTTAAGCCGCCCTTTAGTCACAAAAATGTATCCTTGAAAATTTGATAACTTGAAACAATTAAAAAATATATTCTGTGTCAGGAGAGGCAAATGAGGTACCTCCCTGCTGGTAATATGACATCTTAAAAGCTCGTTGATTTACTTCATGGTGAAATATTTAGAAAAAAACCCAGAATTTCTTATAATTGTACTTCATAAAAGTATTTTATGCTAATGCTGTTGATATCTGATCAGAAGGGTTATGAGCAGCTCCCAGTGAACTCCTGCAGCTGAATGTCAGGGCTCTACAGCCTAAGCAAGGGCATTACATACCATTAAATTATTACTTCCTATTATTTCTATTGCTTCCTTTGATCTTTGGTTGCAGAATCATTTTATTTCCATTTTTTCACTTTCATTTTGCCATATTTTTTTTCCCTTCATCTTTAACCATTTCATCCTAACCCATTCTCGTTTTCAGAAGAGCATCACTTGTGTGACGTAGGAGAGTTCCTGTGTCACGATCGCGTGACTTGTGTCTCCCAGCACTGGCTGTGTGATGGAGAGCCTGACTGTCCTGATGATTCAGATGAGTCTTTAGACACATGTAAGTAAAGAAGGAACCACTCTTACTTTATTTTCCTTTTAACTGTAACATTTACAGTCGCGCTATTCAATTGTGTCTTATAAATCCTGTGCGAGTCTTCCGATCAAGGTGAGCAGGTTACATTCGCTTTGTAGGTGAGAGACAAAAGAAATGGAAGAGACGGAAGGTGTTTTGTTCTTGTGCCACTTTGTAATGAACTCTGTCACTAGAGAGTGTGTTCTCTATGCTCTCACTGAGCTGTAGATGAGCTGAGAGGGCAGAGTCAAAGTCAGACTCAGTGAAAATGTGTTCCTCTCAATACATTTAAAGGGGAGGTGGGGTGGAAATGAGCAGTGCAAAATATTTTCAATACAAGTATGAAAAGCATACAAACATCAAAGGGAAGAATGAACGAACATGTAAGAGCTATGAAGGGGAAAGAAGCAAAGAAAGGAAAATGAGGGAAAGCTTTAATAAAACATGTTTAATTATAGTGAAGACCTTTTTTTTTTTTTTTTTTTTTAATGTGGCTAAGAGCTTCTGAACACCAGAGTAGCAACCTTTCTTCTTATCAGCTTTGTAGACGACTGATGGGGTGTTATTAAATCTTAATGTTCCCTTGTTTCCTGCGTTCTGAGGAAAATGAGGGAATTTCCTGATTTTATCCCCAGGATAATCACTTAATATAAGAGAAGAACCATGTATTTTGTATCAAAGCAACACTGACAATCAGGAAGGCTAGAAACGTGGTTTGCTGTTGAAAGACAAGAAAATATCCAACATCAGACGGTATTTAGGAGAGTAATCTTTAAAGTGAGGGACAGAAACTCAAGATGTCTGGGAGCCATTTCTGTCTGGGCAAACCTTGCCCTGCTGATTGCAGCCTTCCTGCTCCACCGCTTGTTCTCTGGAACAGATCAGAAAATTGCCTCCGGGGCTGTGGTGAGGGTGCTCTGATTAACCACCTTTGGAGCACTTTGGGATTCTCAAAAATAACATCCAGTAGTGGGAAGCAGAAGGTGCAGTTAAGATTTTATCACTGCACTGTTGATTGATTACCATCTTCCCTGATATATTTTCAAGCACAGGATTGATATTATTTTCTGCCCACTAATGAATATTGTGATACTAGCACAAAAATGGTCACATACACAGTTTTTAATTTGCCTCCTGATATTCCTGTAGTTCCAAATCCAGCAGCTTGCTGGATCCCCAGATAGTTTCTTCTCAAGAGCTTTGCATGGTTATTGTACTGGTCCATAAGATCTGTGTTCAGCAACGCCATTTAAAGTCATGGCATATTAAAAACACAGTGTTAGAAGTTTATTGATGCCTTGAAGAAAGGGGGACGGGTAGAAAAGCAAGTCTACGCTTCTCCTGACATCAGCCAGCCTGTGGTCCTCTTGGAAACACCTTCCCCTTTGCAAATGTGAACAATTTCTGTAGGTTGTATTACTTAGGCTGTCCTAAGTCAAAGGTGCAGTCAGCCCAGGACTCTGCGTGAGAGCCAAGTGACAGCACTGGGACTCTGGGTGAAACATAAGAAAAATATGTAAAGATATGTAAGAACATAATTGCTCACAATTATGTTTTGGTCTTGAAGATTCTGTATTTTTTTCAGTCAGCATAATTTGCTGTCAAAGTATTGAAATATGTGTGCATACTCTGGCTGCATCGGGGAACTTGTTTCTCATTAAAGATGAATTTAACAGTCCTGAATCTTCCTGCTGATGCTTTGCATCAGGGTATCTGTAGGGATTTAAAAATTGCATTAAAATATTCTTATTTTATATTTGAGGACTCTGTGCTGCTAATGCCAGGGACACATCACCTTCCAGATTTCGTGCACCAGGTCATGTATCTGTTTGTTTATAGATGAACTCAGTCTCTATCTGTCAGCTCTTTTCTGACTTATGTATGATGAGTTATGTGGTGTGGCCTGACAGATATTGCTAGTTATTCCTATAGCCATAAACAAATGGAGTTTGATTGATTTTGAGTGGATTTGTGCCTAGTAATAGGGTTTTCTGGGTTCTTATAATGTGCAAGCATTGATCAAAGCTTTTCCTGCAAGTGGAAGTTCTTAACTTCTCTCCTGTGGGGATTTCAAAGTGTAGAGAAATTCTGAAGCTGTAGCTTTTCCCATGGTAAGCATATGAAAAGTTTTATTAGCCTCATCACTCAACCATCTATTTGCAGAAAACTTCTAGGAACTAAATACCTTTGTGGCCTCTCTTCTGGCAGCATTTAAACCAAATTTTGCAATAGAACTCGAAAGTTATTAGGCTGTACAAACATATATGATATGACTCTATCAGCTAATTTCCTAAGGAATCCACCTGAAATCCCCAAATCTTGTCCCTTTATTAGTGTTGTCAAGAGATCTAGGATGAGACAGAAAGGACAAAAAAGGTGGCATAGTTATTTATTATTGAATTTGGCCCCTGTGTTGGCAAAGGCTGGGGCAGGGCTTTATGCAGGCACAGCTTCCTTGAGTTTCTACAACTGTGATGGGGGGTTTCCTGGCACTCCTTGTGTTCTTTTGAGTCAACAGGCAGCTTCCAGCACCAGTCTGTTCCCCTTCTACTGTCCATCTTCCACTTAATGGTCTTTCAAATAGCTTTGTAGCACCAGAAGTGAATTCCTACAGCACCTACACTTATGTTCTCCACTGTTTCTTAGCAGCTGTAATTCTTTCTGCCCTCCATGGAGCTGCTGCTTTTTATAGTATAGGAACCCAGTTCAGTAACTCATAATGAATAATTTAGTGAACAAATTTTGTTGCTTTTCTGTTCCTGAGTTGTTGGTGGGGAAAAAAAATTATTTTTAGAAATAAAATGTATTAATAAAACTCTTGACCGAGTAATTTTTACCCTTTCCTGGGTGGTCTCTAGGTTGTTCACAAGATTTTTGCAAATAGTCAGGATTCAAAAATCAATTTACTTAACCTAATCAGATGATGCTGGGTTCTTCAGTAGGCTAAATCAGCAAGCTCACTTGAAATCAATATAACTCGATCAGACAGTCCAGAATCTGGCCAGAAAGTTTGACTTTTAAAGATAGCTGCTGGTCTGGAGCTTCATGCAAATGTTAGAGGACTTCCTTACTGTAAAAAGAATAAAAAAAAATTTCTGCCTGCAGACTCACCTGACAGACATTTTTGGTGGGACAATTACAAAACTCAAATATATCACCTACTATCTGTTCACTGCTGCCTGTTGTAGACACTCATTAGTTTGAAACGTCAGTGTCATACTGGTTTTCTTGTGGGTGGTTTTAATGTTTTGTTTTGTTTGATTGGTTGTTTTTTTGGTGGTTGGTTGGTTGGGTTTTGGTGTTAGATTTGGATTTTTTTTTCTTATTTTACCATTTTTACCACTAGTGCTGATCTTAAGCTGTAAGCATTTGCCTATCTCAGCAATTTTTATAGTGGCATAAGTAGAGAAGTTCACTAATTGGTTGCATCTTAAAAAAAAAACAATTTACAACATTGCTATTTTGGGGCATCCATGTTTGTAGCATTCCACACTTGTACCTATGAATAACACACCTATAAGTAAGCCATGCCCAAGGAGTATCAATGGTTTCTGAAATCTAGGCAAATATTTGATTTAATGTACTATTACCTCTTTTTTTCCTCAGCTTCCTATTAACAGAGTTGAGATCTAAAAGGTACATTGGCAAACTACTCTTTCTATTTAGTGCTGAGGGATTCTCCTGTGTGTTTGCAGCTTCAGAATTGGTCTGGCTTGCATGTTGTTTTCAACTCTCAGTTCACCAGCTCCTCTGTGTCAAAATGCATTGTACCAGGGCAAGGTGAAACAGAGCAGCAGGAAGAGAAATTGCTTGTTTTCTGTAGCTTCTTTCTGGAACTGTACACATTGATTGTGTTTGGATTTCGTAATGCTGGGTGCAGCAGCAGTTCCAGCAAAGGCTGGTCTGTTGTCTCTTAGCCATGAGGCAGAGGAAGGTGCTATAACACTGCCTGATAACTTGCTCTATGAAGAGAGACTCGTGATCTGGCACAAGGTTACCCTGAGCTCGTCTCATTTCCTTCTGTGACACCTTGCAGGCAGCAGAGCTTTGCAACAGCACAACTACCCATTTGAACCAAGTATTGCTTGAGTATCATGAATAACTTATGAGAGGGGAAAAAAAACCAAACCTACAATATGAGATCTCCTACTGCCAAGACATGAAGGTCCTTGACAGTTATTTTAGCAGCAAGAAAATCCTCAAAGCAATTCACTCTGGACCACCAGACTGCAACTCTTGTCTCTCGTATTGTCCTCAACTGCCCTTTGTTTGTGATCCTGGTGCTGTTGTTCTGATATTTGAGCTTTCTTGAATGTTATGCAAGTGACTGTTTGCATAGCTGCTACATACACAATTTATTTGTGGCTGGCTGCTCCTGAGTTGAAACAAGCCTAGTTCCATTAATACATCATCAAATTTGAATGGCCCTTGCCTCTAGAAGTTTGAGTAGATGCAGCTTAATCATAAGATGTTGAAATTATTTCTGATAATAATCTCTCTCTGGGATTTTGAGGGAATATCATCTTCTATAATCATGATTAAACTGAACTCAGAGAAGCAAAAGAAAGGCAGCAACCAGAAGTACCTTGTTTAAAAGCTTGGGTCTCACTTTGTTTGCTAAAATAGCGTCTTTCATTCTCTGGATGCTAATTATGTGAGACTAGTTTCACAAGCTTAAAAATTGTTAATTGGGTACCTCTGTTGTAGTTCTTTTACCAGCAAAGGATAAGATAATTGGATGCAATGTTGCTCTTGTGGTATGCGATAAAAAAAGATAAAATTTCCAAAAGCTCCTAATTCTTTTATGAGTAGATTCATTGAAATTCAATAGAAGCTGGGATCCCAAACCACTCTTTAGTAGCTTTGGAAAATCCCAGATCAATAAATAATGTGCATATATTGAAGACAAACTGCCATGAAGCTGTTGAAGGTAAATGAAAAAAATGCTGGACATGAGGGAAAATGTAGTCTGTGTTTTCACTCTTTGTAATTATTCTGTATGTAGTTATATTGAACAAAGAACCTGCTACATAAAATAGCTGCTTATACCTGTTCTTCAGCAAGATACTTGACCTCGTTACTGGCCAGATATTAATTTAATCTGCTTTGAGATGATGAATGTATACTCACTTTTTCCCTCTGAGTCAGGATCATATCAGTAGTGTAAAACTTGTAGGAAATGAAAAACAAAATGACAAATGTCAACAAATTTTATGAAACTGCTGCTAGTTTACATAAAATTAAGTTAAATGCTTAATGCAGCAATAAAATATTGCCATGCTTTTATGTTAGCTGGTAAGAAGAAGTGCTTCTGACAGAAAAAGATGAATGTTTTGAAGGAGAATTAACTTTCCTGATACTATTTTTGCAGACCTGGAAGAAATTGCACTTCCCAGTGAAGTTCTCCTTGCAGTTTTGCACTGGCAAAGCTACTTTGATTTAGTAACCATTGGTAAAGAAAAGACATAGAATATTATGGCTGGTGCTTTTGCCATCCTGCTTTCTGTTATGTAGCCTATCAGTGCTTGATCCCATTCAGGTAGTTTGCTGTTGTCTGCCCTCTTTTCCTGCGGAAAATATTTGGGTGATTGCGACCTGGGCTTCAGCTTCTGACCTGTGTTTTCTCCTTACTCCATTTTTTGGGAGGTGCTCAGCCCCTCCAGAAAAGGTCGTTTTTCTGGTGTAATGGGATTACTGATGCTCTGATAGTTAACAGAATATTAGAGCAAGCAGTCTGGGAAGGATGAATGTCGATGGTGCTTGTACTCTAAGCCTTTTGGAAAGGTTACAGAGAAGCCCCATTGAGACAAATCCTGCACTGCCATCAGTGTGGAGGAGCTCAGCTTGTTCCACTGTGGTGTTTGGGGCTGCTGTTGGTTTGATGATGCTCAGTTGTCTTCCTCAGGGGAGTTGTACTTCGAGGATGTTCCTGCATTTTGTTCCACTAATTTTGCTCCTTTTCCCTCTGGGCTGCCCAATCTGTTGGTTCTGGGGAGCACTTGTCTATGACCAGGGAATAAATTTGATGCTCCTGCATTTACACTCTGTCACAGCCAGCATATAGGCAGTGGTATTGAGGTCCAGAGAACTTCTAGAGGCAATTCCTTTTTATGATTTCCCCACAGACGGTACCGCTACTTCTGAGGCGTAAGTACATTGTCACATTATGGGGATACACACGCTTTCCTTCCCTGCATAAAACTAGTGTTCATTCTGTGTGAAGGGGAGAGACTTTGAGTACTTCGTGGGATTAAACAGACAGCTGCTGCCCTAGTTTGGGAATAATAATAATAAAAAAATCATTATTCTCATCATCATTATTTGTACTTGTGCTGGGAGTGCGTGGTCTGGGTGTTGGCAGACGGGGCTGTGAGGGCTCTGTGAGGGGGGGCCAGGGCTGACCCGTGATGGACACAGGCAGTTCCCAGCGGTTCCACAGCAACACCTCAGGGAAAATGGGCACAGCCAGTCCACCACAGGACTCTCTGTGTGATCCCAGTATTGTAGGGCTGTACAGACACAGCCCATACAGCCGTTGTACAGATCTAAACTCACAGCAGGTGAAAGCCAGGCAGATGTGCTGGTGTGACACTGAGTCCTGGTGCAGCGCTGAACACGGGCTAGTGAGTCCCACCAGAAGGAGACTGTGTGACTTTTGGCTGGAGCTGCATTCTGCCAGCTGAAGGATGGGATGGTTAAGCTTGGGCCTGCTTTTAATTTTTTTTTAATATATGTATTGTTTTTTAAATAATAAACTGTGGCTCTATGTGTCCATGATAACCATGGGAATAGATAGGGAAGATCAGATACACAACAGGGAATGTTTGAAAGGATAGATAACAAAGCACTCAAGGAAAGCCATGGTACACTGAACACTTGTATGTATAAGATACCCTGTCAACCAGGTAACACTATGGGAACTAAAATTTGCATTGCGCTGAAAACAAGGATCTTGCAAGAGCAGGATGTAAATCTGTCAGACTGGTATCAGAAGTGCAGTGAGTCTTGTTCCTGGTGACCTCTCAGGAACTGCTGCCTGAGCTGTAAAGGGTTGGCAACAGGAGCTTGGCCTCCAGCAGGTTCATTTAGTAGGGGGCTGCAGTTTCAGCTTTGTGAATAAGAAGTATCTTTTCTTAAATAATGGTTTTGAAAGTGCCATGCTACACTCAGGTAAATGTCAGAATTTGGCAGAGAATAGAATTACTTGCTTCTGCTAATTTTCTTTAAAGTGTTTTCAAGACTAAAAACATTCAGTTATCTTTATTTGTTTACTTATTTATTTCTGCTTTATTTTCTATTCTGTGTATTGATTTCCACTCTGGTTTGCAGTCTGAATGTTCTTGAACATTGTCCATTATATAGTCCATGCACCCAGTCCTGTTCCAGCCAAACATAATTGCCTTAAAAGGTAGTTGAAGACTTTGCAATAGGTTTTTATTATCATTTTGAAGTTAGTGTTTAGTGTAACATATGCAGATGTTTAAACATTTATTTACAACTTACCAGTATAAACAGTTACATTCACTTTTATTGTAGGCAAACAGGTTTTTGGTGTATTAGTAATGATTCACACCCTGCAAATGTGCACAAAATGTTTAAGAAAGAAGAATTCCTTCATTTTTTAAATGTTTCGAGCTCATAATATAAGAATATCTTTAAACAAGAGTTTGCTATGTACTCAGTAAAGTGTTAGAGTTTATGCCACCATCTGAATACATAAAGTGCAGCATAATGCATAAAACTGGATTTCATTTTGCCTTTACACATGGGGAAAATTTTTCAAAATTTTTATTTGTGAACTTGGAGACTGTGGTGGTGGTTTCAAAACCACAGACTTTCTGGTGTACGGGAAAGATGAGAACTACATGGGAAATCATGGTATTGTTATTGCACAGAAACTCAGCATCCCTGGCAGAAGGTCCAGGATAAAATAGGTATAATTTCAATGACTCTCTGGCTGCGCATTTTCCATTGGAATAAAGTATGCAACAAGAAGTTCAGTGCTGAAGAACATAAAGGTCATTGTTTCTCTCAGTGACACAGTCATTAGAAATACTACCTTTTTTTTTGTCTATGCCTGATTATCCTGAGCACGATTTTCCAAAAGTGATTCACAGGGAATTCAATTAAATGATTGCCGACAAAATGAGCCTCTTTTAAGGTCTGTGGAAACATGGAGATGTAATACGAGGCCAGGACAGAGCCTTTGAAGGATGATGCCCAATACCTAAAACTCTGAAACAGCTCATTTATGGATTAATTGCTTGCTAAAATTGCAATTCCTACACAGGAGCAGATCTAATGGGATATATACTCATAAGACAAGAAAATGAAAAGATCAATCTTCTGAAAAACCTATACAAGTAATTCATACTTTGACAAAGACTTTGTTTTTAAGTTTGTAACCTAAAACAATTTCCTAGCTAAGCTATAAATCACACCTCCCAAAAAAGGAGTGCACATGTGGCAAGAAGAGATGGAAAATCTTGGCACAGTTTCTCTTTCATGAGGTTGGGTTGGCTGTTAAGCCAAGCCTAATGACTTTTTCTTTTTCAGCATTGACCTTCTTGACAGTATTTGGCCACAAATAAGACACATGTTTCAGTGTTAATCACAGTTTGAGCGTGGGCTGTCTTTCAGGTGCAGATGAAGTGTTCCTTGGTTTCACAGGCGGGATGTGTCTCCTGCACTGGCAAGGCAGGAGATCTCAGTGAGGAATTAAACAGTAGCCCAGTGGATGAAGGAAACTGCACCAGCGAGTCTGAGATACACCGGGGCAGAAAATGCCTGTCTCCCCAAAAAAGGGACAGGAATGATGACTGGGCAAGTGAGGGAGGGGAGAGATGTGTGTTTGCAGCATGGGGGTTTTGTTTGGGGTTTTATTAGAAGCTCTTTATGATGTTTTTGTCCCTATTTCCATGCACGTTTATCCATTTAATTTGTATTCTCTTTAGCAACAGCTTTATTACTTATTTTCTTTTCTCCTCTGTCCTTTCATACTTGTGTCCTCGCAACTCTCTCAGGGCCTCTGTGCATCAGTTGAACCCTTTCACTCCAGCACTGCATTTTCACGTAGTATTTTATTTCTCCCTAATCCTTGCTGTTGCTTTATTCGTTATTTACACACTTTTCTTGCTTTTTTCTTAGTTCTGCTGACAAACTACTAAAACTGCTATGAAAACTATATTTTATCTTCCATGTTCCTGTTTTGTTTTTTTTTCCTCTCATCATCCTAAACAAATTCCCTTGCCCCTCTCATAGGTCTCATCCTTTTCACTGATATCCTGGCTCTTTACTCCCCCATTTTCTGTCTCTGCTTTTATCTTCCCATTAACAGTCCTTTGTGTCTTGCTGTCTTGTGCTGTTCCATAGTCAGCATCAGGAAAAGAGAGGAGAAATGAGGAATGCACCTGTTGCAGGAAAATTCAGCCAAATCCCAAAGCTGATTGTGAGGGTGTGGATTTTTAGGCTGTCATTGGTTTCTCTGCCAGGAATAGCTTTGGTATAAGAGAGGTAGAGAAATTACTGTATCACAGCATTGTCTATTGATTAGGCACTGATAAAAACTGGAAACATATTTAGGAAAAAAACATAACTGTATAGCATCATCAAAAGCCTTCTTGGTTCTGCTGGTATCAAAAGATAATATTTGATAATGCAGGGATTTATAAATTATGGCAATCTTAGGTATGAAATTGCTTGTTGGAAGATTTTTATCTGAGGTGAGGCTACTTCACTGTGGGCCCCAATTGCACTGAGGCTCATTACACATGTTTATAATGATACATCTGGCCTGTAGATCCTGTACCAGGAGAAATGTCCTGTATTTAAATAGAGGGCTGGATGGAATTCTTTATTTGTCACTTAAAATTGCCAAAGTGTAATAACCATTTTTCTTCTCAAAATTACGGGTGAAAACAACTCTTATTAGCAAGTAGATGAACTTCTGGAAGAAAGGTAAAATTGCTCTTTTTGGAAATAGGGCTGTGATTTAAAATAAGAATTTAGATGTGTTATTAGCTATAAAATGCACAGTAGTTTTAGTCAGCAAAGAGGGCATTTTGCTGTGGATGAAGAAATAATGCAAGACAAAATCCTCTGCTCACAAAGAGAAATGCATAACTATGACAAAGGAATGGAACTTAATAAAGCAGAAAAGGAAAAATGGGAAAAAATAATTTCAAATGAATTGAAATTTAATAAGAATTTAATTCCTTATGTTAACTTACAGATGTACAGATCTAATCCGGAAAGTCCATGTTTTAGCAGCTCTTACTCATGCCCCAGTACTTCTGAATGAAACTTTTTAAAGTCTGCAGTGCTAAACACCTTCATCTTCCATTACTTAAAGATGCATTAACATCCATGTACAACCACTTAGGAGAACTGTGAGTTGTGCCCTCACAAACAGGTCTTAAATTGTGTGTAAAACTTGGGATATGAAGTAATTTCAAGTTAGTTCTACTCATGAGAGCAGGCATTTATAGGATTGGACCCAAGTTTGTGTGTATATTTCCTCACAGAGAAAGCTAAATTAATTTTTACCATCTGCCATTTGTAAACTCATTAAATGCACAGGTATAGCTGTTAATGGTGGATTTGCAATAACACAAGTGGCTGTAGAGTAAAGATGTGGCAAACTTATTTTTCACTATTTAAGTGCCGCAACAAAATCTAAGTGGGGAAAGAAAACCTATTTTTTCAAAGTATAATGGGATTATACTGAAGTGTTTCTTCTCTTTGCTTCACTTGTTAAACATTCATAAATATGCCAAGGCTACAAAGAATGTCTCTTGCTGCCTTTTTGCTCAGGCTGTGGAGAATATTGAGATGGTATTTTCTACCTCATTTTGAAGTTTTTTCTCCTCTACTTCTGTACCAGGCTGTTGATCTTTGAGGTAAATTTTTAAACTATTTAATCTGAAGTTGTTTGGAGTAGAACTCTAACGTGCCTCAACTTCTTTGAGCAATAAGTAACTTCATTTACAATTGTGCTGCTGCATACTTAAAGCCAATTAGTTCAAGTGTAAAAAAACCAGATACAAATAATGAATAGTATAAATAGTGGATATCTGTTCTACCATTAAGAGAGCAGTTATATAATGAAACACCTGTTTGCTTCAATAACAAGGTAAAGGTACATTATTCTTACCAAAATCTGTCTTCTCTGACTGTATATTCAGTATAAAAAAATTCAGTATAAAGTTGCTGTCTTGTTTTTCAATCAGTGTGTCTCCAACCTCCTCACCCCTTTGAATGCTGAGTGTTGCTGGTGTCCATGGCTCTGCTTTCAGTCACTGGGAGAACATGCAGTGAGCTGGGACTGCAGGGGAAGCATGTGCTGTGTCCAGCATGTAAAATTAATAAGGGAACTTACTCAGACATCGGGTTTCCCATAATAACAAATTCTTTGTTTCATTGATTTGTAATTCCCAGTTCAAAATGAGACAATTTAGTAGCAGACTGACTTTTTACAGCTGGGGTTTTATACAGTAACCAGTAGTAAGTTCTCTATCCAAGACAGAGAACAGTCTTCTCTCTCTTTCTCTCCTTTTTACCCAAAGCTGGGTTTTTAAATTTTTATTTGTTTTTGTGACCTGTGT
The DNA here is from genome assembly GCF_001604755.1 of Lepidothrix coronata. Lineage (NCBI taxonomy): Eukaryota > Metazoa > Chordata > Aves > Passeriformes > Pipridae > Lepidothrix > Lepidothrix coronata. The sequence continues at coordinate 1,555,636 of NW_016690355.1, read as the reverse complement.
GCTGATGTTAGTGTACTGAAGACTGACTTCTACTCATTAGGCTCCTATAAAGCCAAATCTCATTTCACTTTGGCTACACTGGAGATGTCTCTGAGGTCAGCCAGGTCAAAGCTGCTGTCGCTGTAAGTAACTATATAATTTCTTTCCTGCTAACAGTTCTAGGGATTTGAATGTGCCTGATGAAAAAGGTCAGTTGAAATGAACTATTTTTGTATTGACAGAATTATTTAATTTGCCTTGTTCTCATCTTCCTTCACGGTGACTTTGGCCTGGCCTTCCACCCTCGTCACTTCTTGATCTGCAGTGGATTCACACGTATCATGACTATGTGACTTCATAGCAGGAGGAGGAAATTACAAGAAGATCATTAAAGTGTGAAATTAAATTCTTAAAGATGACACATCTAAAATAGCTCAAACATTACCTCCAAAACAAACAGTGCCATTGATCCTACTTAATTACATGCTTAATAATTTTATACCAATGTAAAGCACATTGACGATGTAGTAATCCATTTCATATTCACTGCCACCACAGATTTTCTACTTCTTATTTGCTTTGAATCTCATCATTATCATGCACATAAAACTAGTATTCTTAGAATTTTTATAGTAGTATTTCCATATAAAATGAGGAAAAGTCTAATATATGAATACTAAACAGCTCATTAACATGGTTTGTAATATATCTGTTCATGATAAAAGCAGCTGAGAAATGCTGATATAAAATAGTACTTCAGTCCCAGAGTATGTCTAAGATTAGAAGAATCATGCCTTGGATAATAAATACTTCAGGGAAAACAGGAAATCTTAAATACAAATAACATCAAATGAAGAGCTTTGTATGCTTAATTAAACACATTAACAGATGCATTTATTTCAGTTAAATAATTAATATATTACTAATACTGGCAGCAAGAAAATTTTTTGTGTGTTTAAAAAAATAACCTTAAAAGATTTTTATTTCAGGACAAAAAAAGTGCTGCCTTTAAAAGACATTAAGGGCATTTTTATCTGGAACTGGCACAAAGATTGTTAATGATCAAATTACACAGCAAGCAAAATGCGTGGAAAGAGATCCTAATCTACCATGTCAAGAACTCTGATCTTTAAATTTGCTCTCTGTGGGCAAGACGCTGTCTCAGCCTAAGAAACACGATTGGCTTTGAAACAATTTAGGTGATGAAGGGTTGCTACTCTGTCCATATGCATTAAATTTTGGTCCTTGAAGTTGTTGTCTCTGGCCTTTCATCCGCGCTTGCTTTGTCCAGGCCAGAGGAACAGGTTGTTGTGAATTACCTGTCCAAAACTGGCCCAAGATTGTATGACAGAGAAAAATTCTGCATTCACTGGAAGCATTTGTTAGAGACTGGAGCTGAAATTTAGGAAGATAGTCTGCAGGATTAATTGATGTATTTAGGGTTTGAGTTATCAGAAATCGATAATTTGGTATAAATTTAGCTATGTGCTTTTTTTCCTTTCTGCAATTGTTTTATACTGACCTAAACCAGTCTTTTGCTACTGTTTAGTTGTAGTTGTGACATATTATTTTATCTTAAGTTTCATATTTCACCTTAGGATTCTAACTTATGAGGAAACACTGCTGACATCTCTATAAAGGAGTCAGATACAGTCCTTAATCTTTGCTCAGATACTATATTGCACAAATGATGATTAAGATCAAGATGTAACAATGTTTGTTCATCTGAAATGTCAATAAATAAATATCCAGCAAATTATTTCCATTAGAAACACATCTGGTATTGTTGACAGGAAGGATTATGCAGTGCACTTTCTACACTGCTGAACAATGAGCCCTAAATCGGAAAGCTGCCAGCGACACTTTCTTCTTTTTTTTTTTTTTAACATGAATGAGAATTTGTCCTCCAGTTTCCAGCTTGGATTATCAGGGTCAAGTCACCAAAGCAGGAAAAATGGGATCTAGCTCAGAGGGAGAAGGAATATATACATATGCAAGGTTGAGTGCTTACTTGTGTGAAAGATGAGTAGAAGGGCCATTGGTAACATCCATTTGGCTTGAGAAGGAGAGAACACAATTCTGGTGCCAGGCTTCTTGGACTGCCTTCGAAGTGCCTCTTCTGCTGTTTATGAGTGTTGCACGTAGTAATGCTACAGATGATCAAGAACATTAAAATAAACCACTTTATAAGCGCTGTTCTTTAGTCTGCCACAGCAAAGGATACTGCAAGAAGGACTTGTCTAATTTACTGTTTTTATGAAGTATGGTGATACTTGGTTCAAGTGTGTATTTGGATTAAAATGTTTTATTTAGCATTCTTTTGTATTTCCCTACAAGAACTGGAAGTGTGAAATAGATAAATGTTTCTTAATAAGCTAGAAGGTCAACCTTGACTAAGCTGAGCTTAAAGAAAAAGAGGCTTGGTGGTTGGCTATTTTTTTTTTCTTTATTTGAGCTGATGGTAAGTTGAAATGATGCATATAATATCCCTTGACCTTTAAGACCTAGTCTCTCTGTTTTTGGCATGCTGCTGTCGGAAGGAGTACCCAGAAGGATGAGAGCAGGCAGTAGTTCCACAGCCAGCATCCATAATGCAGCCACGGGCTGGCAGTGAAGGAAGCACAGCTGATGCTGCAGCTGCCAGTGGGAAAACCCTTGGAAGGCTGCGTGGGACAAATGGCTGAGGAAGAGCCCTTGGCCTCATGGAGGAAAAGCTGTAGATGAAGGAGCAATAGGATCTAATCAGTCCCCAGGTCTTCTCACGGCCTTCACAGGTCAATGCAAACTGTGCAACCTCTGCACTTCAGCCCAGATTACAAACGGCTGCTGCCAAAAAGTGACACATCCACCCTGGCCCCTGTGAGTCACTGCCCCTACCTGAGCTGCCAGACACTCACTGAGTGTTGCTGAGCTCTTTACAGCTCCTTTTCTTACAGTCAAACAGCTTTATCTTGTGGTCCTGTCTGCAGTGTATGTTTTTTTTTAAAAAAAAAAAAAAAAGGAATTAGTTTTCAAAGCGATTGAAATACTTTGCTCTAATTGGGAGCAGTCCAAGTCTAGGAAGGAAGAGAAAATTGCAGTCATTCAGACAGCTCAGTGGCTTTTCTGTGGTAAATCATAAACCCATAAATCATGGCATGTTTATTCTGTTTTTCTGTGACTCAGCTGTATTTGTGGCCATATTTTAGCTGCCAACAGGCTTACAATTTTGAATGTACAAAAAAAATACTGTGAGATTCTTTAAGAAGATTTTACCTTTTTTTCAGTTTGATTTTTGTGTGACTGTAAATAGCTGACAAACTTTGTGCACAGTGAAGGGAAATGTTCCTTTTCCATTGTGGAAAGCTGAGACATGAAATGCAACTGAGGAGTCCACTGTGAGGAAAAAGCAGTGATGCAGGGCTCATAATTACCTTAAAACTTTCATTTATTTTAAATAAAGAGTCCTAGAATGGTTTGTGCTGGAAGGGACCTTAAAGATCATCTCGTTCCAACCCCTTGCCATGGGCAGGGACACCTTCCACTAGACCAGGTTGCTGAAAGCCCCTTCCAGCCTTGCCTTGAACACCAGCAGATTTGGACTCCTTGCATGTATGACCCTCATTGGAAGGGGTTGGTAACCTAAAAAAACTCTTAATGCTTGGAAAATCGATGTGAAAAGTTACTCAGACCAGAAGGAGGTGTTGGATTTAAGATGAATTTAATAAGGGGGCCTACTGGGGAGCTCTGTTTCAATTTTGAACCGTGTTTATATTTTTGTGGCTGTTCAGGGGTGACTTCCATCAGAGATACTTTTATTTATGTTTGAATGTAAAGATTTCTTTCTGCTCTTAGAGCAATGCAAGAGAACTTTCTCATGTTTCTATAACAATCCTACTTTTACGTGTATGGCACATGGGGAGCTCCACTCTTGTAACTACAGAGGTAAGTGCATGGGTTTAGTTTAAGCCTGGAAGCAGATCTTGCAATGCTCTGGTGCGATTGTGGACTGAGACTGGACCCCATCTCTTGGGAAGAGCATCTTTCTGTCTTGATAAAAGCTATTTGTAGCCCTGCAGGTCAGGAGAGCAGTGCTGACCTGGTATTACTCTCGGATGGTACTCTGTGTTCTTTGAAAGGCTGAGATCAGAGGCTTTGCCTGGGGTACTGCTGTTGCAGTGCAAGGGGGTAAGCAGGACTCCTTCTCAGGCACAGCCTTATTAGTGGTACGATTTAATGAACCTGGGATGCTGGAGGGATTTTGTCAAATTTATGCATCAAGTTGACAGTAAGATCTCTTTTTAGCAACTGCAATTTTCAGAATAAAAAGTATATGCAACCCCCCCCTCCATTATCAGCACAGACAGCAAGTACAAAAGATAATTCCTACCACCACAGGATGCCCTTGGTAAACCTATTACCCCGTGTGCCCACTTTATTGTTACTTATTTGTAATGACAGATTTGTTTTAGCAGGGTGTTTTTAGCTTGTTAAAGCTGCATTAGTTAGTCTGCAGCCAGCAGTAGCATTTGGACAGTGATCCATGCCCGCCCCAGCAAACTGCTCAGGAGGCACTCGCTGATCTTTGGTGGAGCCTCTGCACATGGTGGTGCTGAGCTCATTAAGATGTCTCAGCCTCGAAGAAGGTATCAGCTATATTAAGTACGGAGTTCTGGCAATAAAAACAAATGCAGCATGGCATGGAAATGCATTAACATCCCCTGGTTCACTGTAGCATTGTGTTTTCAGGGAAACAAACAAAGGCGATATAATAAACTGAGCTGGCACTGGACCAGTTACTCTGAGCGAACAGTAATGGCTTTCACAGGGTTCAGGGTTGGGTCTTCTGCATCATTAATATTCCTCTAAAGGCATGCAGGATCTTTGCTGTTGAAATAAGAAATGAATAAAATAAAAAATTAGAAATCTCTGAAAGCTGTACAGGACCTTATGCTGATGTATTGCTGAGAGACGTTCAATAAAAAGCTTGGGAGTGGTTTGGATGGTCCTGGTAGGTTTTAGGGCCTCTTCCATCCACCCACAGCACAGTCTGTCACTGATGCCATTGCAGTACTAGCTGTGTTGCTGCTAATTGTTATTGTTGCTACTCAGACATTAGTTAAAACCAGTCTTGTTTGCATGCCTGCTTTGCTCAGTGCCTAAGCTCCGAGTGCTTGGTGTAGCTCACTCACAAACTGTACAGCAGCAGTGGCACGTGGCCAAAATATCTCCAAATAATAGTCCTCTGTCTCATATTTTGCCAGAGAAACATGAGGGTGTACAGATAAATCAGAGGAATGTGGCTTGTGCAGACTAACTACGTGGCACCTCCAGTGCCCCCTGGATAGCAGAATTCATCCTCTGCAGCAGCTCTGGCAATAATGGGCTTTTACCTGGTCTTGGAAAAGATTTGATGTAAATGCAGAGCCTGCTCTTAGTTTGGGCTTCATGAATCCTGTGTCTACAGAGCTCAAGTGCTCAGTTCAGTCTTTTTAAAGTTTGGTTTATAAATCCTCTGCTGGTAACTGAGGGGTTTTTTTTTCTTACTTTTTGCCTTCTCTCCTCCTCCAGAGGGACTTTTGGAAGGCTGTTTTAGCACGGATGCCATGAGGCTGATTGTGAAGTGCAGCTAATTCTGGCATCTTGTAAATATCAAAACAACACATTTTGTTTTTACACTAATGCACTAAGGTCAAAATTGCCTTTCTATTTGAATAGATAAGCATTTCATCTTTGTTAATATCTACAACTTAAAAGCTGTAGGAGGATAACAGGAATTTTTAATGGTGATATGTTGATGTTGCAGCTTGCTCTCTGAGGAAAACTTCTAAAGACAAAAATATAACATGATGGTATAGCATTATGGTGTGTGCCAGCTCATTTTGAGTGCGCTGTATGGAGGTTTATATGCTGCTTTCTACCCATGGTAGTGTAAAATATCAAGTCCATGCTTTTCCTGGAGGTGTTCTTAGCTATGTGCTTACTCTTGTTTCAGGGTTGTTCCCTCTTTTAATAAAATCTCTTCAGTTTCCAAAGTGTCTTTTCAGATTGGAGTCTGATATCCATTGGACGTTTCAGAACAGTAGCTTTTTCATATTGCTGACTCAGTTGGCACTATTCCGCCAGTATCATTGTGTCTTATTTACTTTATGTGTGCATCTACTTACATCTCATGCTCCCCCAGGGCACACAAGATCACTAATCTAAGTCCTCAGTTTTAGCTCACAACTTCCTTATTCTTGTGGTTTGATGTACAGTATAAATATCATTGTTGCTTGAGCACTAATGTACAATTTAAAAACAATAAATACCCCATTTGCTGAAGGCTAATAGTCAATTCATTTCATGCTGTAATATCACCAGTTACTTCTGTGAAGTATTTGTTTTCTCAGGAGGTGGTTCTGGGAGCTTTGCTATGCCGTGTAAACTCTTGCAAAGTGATGTTCGTTCTTCCATTGCTTTTTTGGCAAATTCCAGGCACAGCCTCTGCTGTCTGTCTTTCTGTGGGTTTGGCCTGTTGGCTCCAGAGTGCCTTTGCATGCCAGGGCAACCACTTGCCCCTGGGCTGTGCTTTAAGTGGTGGAAACGTGGTAAAACCTGACTCTGGCTCTGGCCGTGGAGGAGTTGGTGCTGGTTCTTCCTGGACCCTGCTCAAACGGAGGTTGTCTTGAGGTGCAGGGTGCCTGTATCCTTAGGGTATATCTGGGGGTCCACAGCCTTTGTCTTACACTCAGCATAGCTTCATTTAAGGTTACATTACCTCCAACATGTTGATCAGCTTTGTCTATCCATGTGAACTGTGGTCCTCAAGTTTGATGCTTTTTTGTTCATATTTATTTTTTTATTAGCTTTCACGGCTAATTAATTCATGAGTAATGCACTTTCTCATTTCATTCTTGCATTACCTTGGATCTCTTCTTTCTATTTTCTTCTTGTATAACCTGTAACACAGGAGAAATATGTCACTGTTTATTTCTATTTTAAGTGGATTGCAGTGGGAAGGTTTAGGTTGGACAGTAGGAAGAATTTGTTCACAGAAAGGGAGACTAGATGTTGAAATGGGCTGCTCAGGGAGGTGGTGGAGTTGCTGTTCCTGGAGATGTTCAAGGAAAGACTGGATGTGGCACTCAGTACCACGGTCTGGTTGACAAGGTGGTGTTTGGTCATAGGTTGGACTCTATAATCTCAGAGGTCTTTTTCAACCTAATTGGTTCTGTGGTCCTTGGGTTTCGTAGTTTTTTTTTCTAATGTGAGTCAACTGAAAAATCTTTGCTGTTTTAATAGAATTTTCACCTCATATTTTGAGAGACAGCATGGCCTCTAATGGACTCAATTTCAGCCATGTCATTAAAAAAAAGTGATACAGTTACAAATGTTATTCTTTAATCACTCAGCCAGGAAGGGCCTGAAGAAAGGTTGGTTAGGTGTGACCATACAAATGTGACCAGAATATTGCAATATTAGCTTTGGCATAATATAACCAGCACTTTCACACTCTTCCCAGAGACTTTTTACCCGGATTCCTACGAACTAAGGCTCCTCTGAGAAGTTTCAGGAATTGTGGCAGGATAAAAAATGTTTTAGCCCCACATTTAATAAGGATTTTCAGCTTCAGTCTGTGAAGTATGTGGTAACATGAGTAGAAAATAAAAACCATGAATTAGAAAATAAGAAACATGAGTAAAATACAAGAAATGTAACATGAGTAGAAAATAAGAAATGTGAAGTTTGCTTTATTTTAAAATGCAAAGTGGCACATAAAGCATTCTGATAGATCTATCTAGAAGGGAAATTTATAAAAGAAAATATTGTATTTTATTATTTCTAGGACTGTCTCTGTTCAGTAGTGAGGAGAAAAGATGAGGGGTTTTTTTGGTTTGTTTTTTTTAGCAGCAAGGTGAAATAAAGAATATAGTCAGCTTGTGGTGAGTAGTATATCAATTTGTAGTGAGTAGCATAATCAATTTAATCAGCCTCTCAGCATTTGATAAATATCTATTGGAGAAGATCTACATATATGAAAAGAATCTTGTATTAAATAAAAAGCGTAGCTTTTTATCTAGCTCCACCTCTGTGGAGTTCTGTCAGTAGATGTCACAGATACCACCTGGCAGATGTAGCTGAAAGATGAAGCATTTTAACTTCTTTTCAAGATAATAATTCAGGTTAAATCGACATGTACACGCACAAGAGTCACACGTACCTGCCAAAATTATCTCTTGTAAAGGTTATACTGAAAAAGGTTTAAAATGGTGCCTCAAGTGAAGTGTGTGAACGCTGTGGGGAGAAGGGGATGCTTTGACTGGTGTGTTGGTGTAATTCTAGTGGAACATCAACAAGAAAGCACAGCATGAAACTGGTGGTGTGGCTGCACGAGGGAGTTAGAGAAGCTGAGCTACCACTGAGGTTAGAGCAGTTTCTGAGCTTGAATCAGCAGACTAATAGCTTTGAGAATGGCTGTATCTCTCGGTGACCAGTTATTTTGCAAGTAAGTAAGTCACAATCACTTAATTGTTTGAATAAAATCACTATTTGGGGATTTTGAAAAGATAATATTTGATTGCCCGGACCCATAACCTGAGTCAGCAGCAGAACTATCAAGAGAGCACTGAAGTCTATGAACCAAGACAGGGAAAAGCAGCACTGAAAATGTGTACTGGTGAGAGAAACAGGGTGTTTGTGCTGTTTCCATCCCCTGCACAAGGCCCTTGTACAAACAGATCTTTCTCCTATACTGTTGCTGTAAGCAGTACTACTCCTTAAGGCATTTCTCTGTTTGTTTTCCTCAAAAATGAATGAACTGAATCAGGAAAACAGCCAGTAAGAATTTTAATTTCATACTTTGTATTGTAAGGCTACAGTGATACTTACCTTGTAAACCAAAGAGTATTCAAAGTGATCTAAACATATACAGAAGAAGACCAAGGCAATGAATATCAGAAATAGTGGGCACAAGTTGAACTTCATATTTGGCAGGTCTCTGTCCCATCTCTGTTTCCTTATGGCTTTGCATAAACCTGTTGAAGTTTTTTCCCCACCGGATTTCAAATCTGGGTTAATTCTGGAACAGCAGGTTGTTAGATGATGGTTTTGTAACAACTGCCAGGTTTCTGTCATGTTGATGACAGAATAATATGATAATTAAACTATTGATCGTTCTCCCTGTCTTGCAATCATTATGTCCTTCAAGACTCATCATTTTGGGATGCAGGGTTGATAAAACTGGCAGGTAAGAACCACTGCTCTAGATGGTGGGAAAACAGCTGCAGTTTGTAACAGGAGAGGAGTAAATTAATCTGCAAAACTTGGACAAATCCGTACTCTTTGTGTCAGGCAAAAGGTTCTTCACAGCGTGATGTGACCAATGTGATATATTGTGCAAAATATACTGAAATAGTTAAAAAACTTTCTTGTTGTGATGCACCATCAGTTAACATGCTGTAGAGGATGAGGGTAAAGACCATTTAATGGTAATGATTTATGTTAATGATTTAATGGTAATGGTTATCACTGGTGCACATAAATTGCTAGCAAACCAGCAGGCACACTTGTAAGCTTTCCTGAGCTTTTTAGAAAGTCATTAATTTACAAGGTAGCAAATATAAATGCGTGGATTTTTTGCAATGATCACAGCAGCGTGAAATTATGAAAAGAGGCTGTTGCAGTGTTTGTGGTGGCCTGCAGGCAAACTGGTTCAAAAAGGTGCAAGACTCATTGCCACAGTGATCTACAAAAAGAGAAAAATGTGAAAAGGGAGCTCTCACTTTGAAACCTGCACAAGAAAAGTACGTGGTGGAGTTGAGCTTGGGAACGGAAAGGGAAGAGGAGAGCTCAGCTTTGATGGTGTCCCTTTAATCTGTCTGTGGGAGTCTTTGTGTCTGAGCCTTAGGATTGTTACAGCAGTGTTGTGCAGAGTGTATTGAATTGGATTATTGGTACACTTGTGTATTTATCTTAGTTTCCTTTTACAAGTGATAGCAAAGGATATCATCCCTCAGTGTCCCAGACTGAGACAGCAGTGCACAGGGGCTTCTCAGGTAGACAGAATCTATAAAAATGTATTTCAAAAAGCAAGCAAGAAGATCATGGTTATTTATGGCGTTGCTCCGTGGTCTCAACAACACTGAGCTTTCTTTAAAGACTTTTCTAAAACCTTAGGTATTTTCAATGTAAAATACAGTTTTGCTGTTTGTTTACTTTTTTAACTGTATTTTTCAGGCTAAACCTCTTAAGTGCCCTTTTCATCTTTCTTCTGTAAAGTGTCACAAATAAAGTTTAAGACTTAATCTACAAATCCCTTTGTCATGTCCTATAATAACATATGAGCAGAAGGTAGTTAAAGCTGTTTATCACAGCATACTTGGCAAGTCTGGGACTTTTTAAGTTAGATAAATTGGCAAGTGCTCCATTTTTCATCTCGTAAGACAGAACTAAACCAAAATGAAGCATAGAGCCTTCTTGCTTTAGGAAGATGCTGCAGGGTACTGTATTTTTTTATTTATTTAGCTCAGAAACTCTTAAAGAGAATTTAGGACACTATACTTTTGCTTCTATTTAAAATTATCTTCAGTATAGTACCTTTTTAATGATTCTAATTTCCCTTTCAAAGTGATTTTTTTTTTCCCCCTAAATATGTCTGTCAGGAAATTATTGCATATACCTGGTCATTTCAACCACTTACAGTGCATGCTAGACAAACGCAGTAAGCATTTCATTCAGCATTAATGGGATAATTATTGCATGTGAAATACTGATTTATGATAAAAGACACATTTACTAGGCTCTGACATTTGCTCAATTCATTACTCTTGTAAGATAGCAATTAAACTTTACAAGGTTATTTTAAATTGATCGGTACAGAATTTTTGTAACAATAGTCTATAATACATCACCTACAGCTACAGTGCCATGTTAACCAAACAATGATTTAAACTCATGTCTAGACATTCTGCTGCTTATTATAGGTACTCACTGTTTACACTATGTTGTAGCATAGGAGGCAGAGCATTGTTAGTTGGTACAATGGGTGTTTTATCCAAGAATGGTTTTAAACCAAATTCTATAAAAACCAATGGCATGGTGCTTTTGGATCTCTTAATTATGCAGCGAATTGCATCCTAAAGCTATGTAATAGAAGGGAAAAATGCATCAGGAATTTTGTTCCTCTGAACAACTGTGCAGACAGACATAAATCCTGCTGGTTTTCCTGAAAGGCACTTTTAGCACCTCCAGCTTTAGTCTCCTGTTTCCTTAATCTCCTATACTTTTTGGAAGAGCCTTGGGGAGTTACTGCTTCCTTCTGATAAATAATGTATAAAGTCCCTGTCCATCCCGAGGAAAGTGAACACGAAGTTTCATTGTAAGAACAAGGGAGTGTTAGAGAGGCAGCTGACCCTGGTGTTGATCACTGCCTTTGAACAGTACAGTTCTCAGCATTCCCGTGGAGAGGAGTGATGCTGCACTGGGAGAGGGATATTGAGCTCAGACAAGGGAGGCAAATGAGCAATTGTGTCTCTTGTATGGGACTCCCGAGCTGCCTCTGCAGCTTCTGCCAAGATTTCATGTCAACGAGCTCTCCCTGTGGCTGTTGAGCATCCCGAAGGGAATGGGCAGCTCCTGCTCCCTGCGTCCCCTGACCGTCCCGGGAAATTCTTGCTCTTCCAACTGAAGGTGACAACAGCTGGTTCTGAGCAGCTGGGGAACCAAATACTAAACCTCTTTCACTTTTGGCTTGTTGCTTCCTTGCTATTTCTTTACTTTCATGTACTTAGTGGCTGTTGAAATTCCACTGCAGCTTAGCTACTTTCTTTTCTTTCTTTTATTTTTTTCTCAAAAAAAATAAAAGGGAGATGTAAAAGGAACAGGATGCTGGAATGAGAGGATACTCCTGAGACCAGAAAAGAGAAAAAAGGAACCTGGCTATGGGAAGGAGTTGAAAGAAAAAAATCTTCAGTCCAGCATTAAGTCAGGGCTGTGAATTCAGAAAACTGATATTTCCAAGCCTTTTAAGTCTCTTTCCTGCCAAAAATGCCTTTCTTCTACCAAGATAATTGCTCTTTATTAGAGAGAAAAAGCACAAGCAGGATTTGCAGTATTTGGTTGATGGACTAAAAATATATTTTTGCAGGAAATGCTGTAGATAACCCTTGGTTATCCACATGGAATAACCAAATAGCCATCCACATGGACAGAAGCTCTGATATCTAAAGGAAATAACTTTTAATATAGTTTTTAAGTTGGTATTATGACTCATTAATAGCAATGATATGAAACTAAAAATTGCTGAAGACTTTTGGATAATAGTCAGGAAAATAATACTAGGTACTGAACTGTAAGTAGCAGGAGTTTTTTTAATATTGTGTTTTGATTTAAAAAGGGGTAAAACTTTTTTTTTTGGCAATAAATTGGAGGAAGGTGCTCAGACATCAGCCATAAGTATATAGAGACCTACATTGTGCAGCATGTTCGTGAGAACAGAGCATCTTCATGTAAAGCACTGAAATTAATCCAGTATCTGAAAAGGGAGAGCTGGGAAGAAGACGGGTTGTCATCAGAAAATTTGGATTTTGAGGTCTATTCCTTTGATCACAGTGCATTTTCAGTAATTCTGTTAGAAGAATTTAACAAAATACATGGGAATATATTCCATATATGGTATGAACTCTTTCTATGTGGTTGCTGTGGCTGATCCTTCATGTTGCTGTGGCTGATTGGGAACATTTACCACTTGGTTGTAATTTTGTTGTAATCATAATACCTGATAGATTAAGATACATAAATAAACCAAAAAAATGTAAATGTACATTTAATTCTATGCACTGGAATTGCAGTGGTACTTACAGTCCCAATATTTACAAATTCTAAGCTTTGGAAGGTTGGGTTTTTGATCATTTTCTTCATGCTATGAAAAACCATATGCCCATGGTTTAGTGTGCCCTGTTATACTGAATTTCTTACAATATTAAAAGTTATTTGTCTTCTAAAATATCCTAGGATTAAAAAAAAAAAATCTTTTGTCAAAGTCAGATGGTTTCTCAGAACTTTATATATTAGAAAACTCCATCTTTTCAAGCCCTTGGAAATTGGAAAAAAAATCTTGTAGAGAAGAACTTTAATCTCTCGCTATGATTTATGTAACATATAAAATGTATCCATTCTTTTTAAACTTCCAATTAAATAAGAGATTCGCACTCATTGTTACACTGTTCCAAGGAGGAAAAAATTGAAATCATGTGGAAAAAGAAGAAAGCCTTTTTTAAAAGAGAGACTTCTTACTGCTCTTGGAATTGACAAGATGGATTTTATGTAACAGCCAATGACTGAAACATCAGTTCAGAAATTAAAACTCCTCTGTAGTTTTGAAATGTGTCATAAACTTCCCCATCACTTCTGGTTTAATGCTCTTATGTTTCCAGAAAGAAATTAAAAGAAAAAAATATCACAAGGAGGGCACTGTAAATCATTTTATTTTTATTTATCTCTCTGATGCAAATGGATGACCTAAATCACTTGTGTTGATTAAAAAAAAAACCCAAACATTGTCAGACTTTTATTTTTCTTCCTTTTTTTTTAATGTTTAATGCAGGAAAATGCTTAATGTTACTTAAAATTAGAAAGGCACAACACTTGGGACAGAGCAAGATGAAACATCTCAGGTTTTTGGAATTTTGGGTGTACTTGAACTTGTGCATCAGATTCTGTCTGCTGTTAACTAACCCAGGGCTGTGATTTTTCTTTATCCTTTTTCCAAGTACAATTGGTTTTTTTTGTCAAACTTCTCTCAATTTCTTTTTTGTTATTTTTGTTGGAGCAGTATACTCTTCAAAAGACTAAGTTTTTGCGGGGTTTGTGCTGCTGGAGATCAAAAACAGGTTCCTGCCCTGTGCCACAAAAATTAAAAATGAGTTTGTGTGTTCCATATCCTGAGCCCATGTGCTCTTACAGGAGTGGTTATTCTTAACATAAAGCCAAAACTTACTATAAGCAGGTTCCATAAGCTAAAATGAAAAAATGGAGCAGAGAAACCAGAGTAAAAAAAAATGGAGCAGGAATGTGCTTTGGGGGCTTTTTTTCTGGTTTAGGTACATTTAATAACTCTACACATAAAGGATGTTTCAGTGGAATTAAAACCTCCCTTATTTTTCATATTTTTAGCTTTCAAATTTTAGCTCATGAATTTTTGTGGCTCTAGCATATGTGATTACATAGGTACTGCTGGAATAAGTAGTCTCTTTAAGCAATTAAAAAAATGAAGTATTCATTAAATTAAAAAAAAAAGGCCATCATTCTGATTTTCTATTAGTCAATTCATTTATTTAACTAAGCAGAGGGAAATAAAATGCCCTGAAGTACGTCTTTTACAGAGGATTACTCCCACAGCGTTATTTAATTTTGTCTGTATGTATCCTACTGAAATTGCCTGAATTCCTTCTTTCTTTATTCCTGTTTGTACATAAAGAATCTTATTAGCACATCAGTAATTTGCAATCCAAATTCCCTTGAGGGACTGTGTTTTTCCTACCCTTTCCATGCAGATCTCCCAGGTGTCCTTGTTCAAAGCACAATGCAGGAACCTCAGGTTGTCAAAAGGAATCCTCCTGTATCAGCAAGGTGCTCACTGTTTTTATGCTGAAGAAATGCAAAGGCTAATCTAATTGAAAAGAAAGTTAGTGCAAGAACTGCTTTCTTTCACAAACTGGTGGCTCCAGAAGTAACAGCAGATAGCACTGGGAAAACTGAAGTTTAACTTGCAGCACCAGGCCCTAATGGGTCACAGGATCCGAGGGGTTTTACAGGTTTGCATTCTGGAACTTTACCTTCCTGTTTTTAGCACATCTCTTACTCTGTATTAGTAAGTCCCTTATCCCTCTAGTTACAAAAGGGGAGCAGCGGGGAGAGCACTACCTCCAGAGAATACTTGTTTGCTTTTTCTCCCTACGGAATTACAACTGGAGCCTTTCCTCTGCTTCAAGTGGAGGCACTTGCCCAGGATTCACTTTCCGTGTTGTGTCCAGGTCGTCCATTCAAACTGGCAGTGAAATTCCCTGACTTATTTCATCCTTGGCATGCTGTGCTTCCCCACACCATCCTGAGCACAGGCTCCTCATGTACAGCTCCGTGTTCGGGGGGAACGTGCCGTGGTGGAGCAGGACATTTACATGGACATTTTCTTGTCCGCTGGAGCTGCCAGAACAATTAAAGGCGACATCCACAGAGCTAAGACAGATGCCTGTCACTTCAGAAGTGTAAGTCCAGGCTTTAGATCTTCAACAGGCAGCTCAGCTGCCACTCAAACTGGCAGCTTCCACCAGCCACTTACACTTTCCCAGGAATCATGCTCTGCTATGCAGAGTGTGCGTGACGGATTGGGTTATGTAGGAAATACTGGTGGCAGCTGTAGATTAAGTATTTGGCATTAACTGGAGCTGGACTCCAAGTGAGGCACTTGTCATCAGCTGACTGCCCTGACTGGCTGGTTCTTGAATGTGAGTTGTGACTCAAAATGCCCTTTTGATGCTGACCCAGTGAATATTATCAATGTAACATGGAGCAGTTCTAGCAAGCAGGACGAGACTGCCTGCTGCACCTTGCTCAGAGATGCTGTGTGGGGCAGCCTGTGGAGTAGGAGGAACAGGAGAGGCACTCTTAGACCCTTCTGATGTGGTCTGGGATAGTTTTTGAAAGACAAGTTTATTGCAGAGGTGTGGTGTTGGGGCACTGAATTGTGAAGGAAAGCAGTAGCATGCTTTCATGTTAATCCCACAGAGGAAGGGGATTTCATACCTGCTTTTTTGTATTTTAATTAAAGTTATGGAAAGATGAAAAATAAAAGATCTTATTAATCATAAATGGCCTTTCACCTGCTTCAGCATTCCAGTTCACTTTCTACTATTCTTCTTTTAGGCTATGACAGATTTAACCTCTTTTAACTTAAACTATGGTTATCTCTTCATCCTGCCTTCCCCTTCATCCTGCCCTGCCGGGGTGAGAGGATGGGAGCGGGCCAAAGGGAGGTTTGGAATTCAGTTTCTGCAGAATACCTTGGACAGCCAAGCCTCTCCTTGTGCCAGTGGGGCTGCTGTGCTCCTGCAGACCCAGAGAGCATCTCTGCTGGGACCGGTACTGATGGGCACCACTTCCCAGGGGCTGCTGTGCCTGCAGCCTCTGAGACTGAAAGCCCAATTCCCACTCCTCTAATGACTGTGGGTGATTCAATCTGCCTGTGAAGTGTGTGGGCAGAAAAAGAAGGATCCTTGTTGATTCAGTAAAAAACAGCTTTTATCGATGTAATGTGGGAATAAGAAAAGTTTTCTTGTAAACTGCAAGGTTAACTGTAGTGTTTTCATCCTCTGGATTTTCCCTTCATATACCCTTTGGTGTATTTGTTTCCTGTAATATGGGATGTGTCACAGAGATTAAATCTTTGAAAAGGAATTGAAATTAATAAATGAAAAAAATATTAAGAATTGTACTACATTTCTTAATACCATAGGATCTCTGTAGAGACCCTTTAATCTTTGTTCAAGTTAATAATTACATTCTAATTTTTTGTAACTATATGAAGCTTAATGGAGCAGGAATGGGGTTTATGGAGGAATTCCTTTTATAGAATTGCTTTCAAAAATTTTTCAAGTGGAATAGTACTCGACTGCGTATTTTTCAGTTCAGGAAATCTGTTTCAGTGGGAATTGTATTAGATTCAGAGAAAACTTATTATTCCAATGCAACTAATGTCTTTCATGTTTAAAGTCGTAGTTTGAATATTGTATCTGTGGGATAACTGTACTCCTAGTGGATTTGCCATACTCATGTCACAACTATTATTTAGTAAAAGGGAAAGGACATTGATTTAAAAAAAGAAATTCCTGGGTGGGACTAGATCCTATAGTTTGTCCCAAAGGAGTAAAGTCTAATGACTTTATCCAAGACAGTAGTTTTTTTGAAACAAACTGGTTCTACTTATGTATAACTATTGCTTGAAGGTTGTGGAGAAAAAACAGAAGTAAAGTTACCCACTACACTAGAAAGGACACACAGTAATTTCCTTTCACCTATGGGACTTCAACATAGACACTGTTGTATAAAATAAATTATGAACTCCTGCAGAAACAAGTCTCAGCAGTCCATCTGGTGTATGGAATCATAAAAGCTTATCCTCCAAAGTTGAATAGGATGGAGATAAAGTAGAGCAGGTTCCACTCCCTGATCCTTCTTAGCTGCTGTCCAGAGAGGCCTGGGAAAGCTTTAATGCTACTTGAAAATCCTGGCTGCTAAAAGGCAGAGTAAACCAGGGGAAGCTGTGGAATAGCAGGAGGAAGGCTGAGGCTGCTTCCAAGCAGAGTTTTGGTAAACTGCACGTTAGGAACAGCCTTCCTCATGTTGTAAAATATTTAGAACTTGTGATTCACTGGGGAGGGTGACCTTGGAGACGGTGAAAATATGAAGCTGGGGGTGAAATTTTAAGTGATTTTGTTGTTTCCAGAAAAACTTGGAATGTTTGTCCCATTTCAGTGGGGTTGAGGAAGGGAAAATGGAGTGTGCTGCAATTGTTAGCAACAGGACAATTTGCTCAGGAACCTCCCCAGCCTGGTACCAGTTGGCAAACTGGGCTGGTGTTCAAGTATCAGTCAAGAGATTCTGGAGTGAAACTGTTTTGCAAACAGTGCCTCTTCATGTGATTTTAATGATAAGCTTACAACATCTGGCTGTGGTTTTGGACTCAGAGTTCATACATTTGCATGCCCTGGTCCCTCCAGAAATGATTACACTCTTGGAGGGTGAACAGTGGCCTCTGTATAAACACTACATCCATGGTTCATAATAGCACATCTTTCAATTGCTTCTCAACAGCCCAGAAAAAAAGATATTTTGAAATCCTTCAGGAGCGTGTTAATTTTAAGTTTGCTGAAAATTTTTCTATTTAATTGTCCCTGACTTTGGTTATTTTGATTTTGCTGTTTTCCAATCCCTTCATAAATTTCTTATTGTTTTTTCAAACAGTTCTGTTCCCTCAGGACATGGGGTCCTGGGACCTTTTCCATGCAAACCCAAGATGCCAAGGACTGTGCTATATGGAGCTGACCTGAAACATGGAAGTTTTCCTCTTCTATATACTGAGCTCCAAAGCTACTAATTCTGATGGAATTGAGATGTTTCTGTCAAAAAGACTTAGAATTTACATTCTCATTTTCATGTTGAATAGTAGTAAAATATGAATACATTTTGGAGGTGATTTCATTATGTCAGTGTCACCATTAAGGATAGTACCTGGAAGATGGGAGTAGAAATAATTTTAATTGTCCAACAGAGACAGAAAAAAAAGAATTAAATACAGAAATAATCTCATTCTTTGGAGCTTAAACAACATTATTGAATGCACTGAATGGAATCACTGAAATTTATATGTAGCACATGTGCATGTAGTATTTTATTTCAAAATATTTAACAATATTTTTAAAAATGTTATTTTTTTTAATTTGATGAAGTGGTTAAATCAGTAAGACATGCAGGATCTGTATTCAGCAGTTGTTTTGGGATATGTTTACACTTGCCAAAAAGATGCTTTTTTATGGACTCCCTTTAACTTCCAGCTGTGATTCTGAGATGTGGATTCAATGTTTCCATGGAAAAACTGAATCTTATTTCTGATACCTAATGAAATGCAGGGAAATACTCCTCTTTGTGCCAAAGTTTTGTTTGGTTTGTGTAGGAATGTAGGATGAGATATCAGAGCCTGTGACTGTGTACCTCCCCTGCTGTCCCATCCTGTCCCTCCCTCTCTTGCCAGGACATGGCTGTGCACCCACCAGTTATTTTGAGCTCATCCCAGTTCCCAAAAACTGCACAATGAGAAAATTTAACTTGCTGAAACAGGAATATTAATTTTTTTTAATATTTATTTCCCTATGAGATCTACAAGTTAACCGATTCATTGGAAGGTCTGGCAAGTGCCATTGTCTGGGAGGCAGGGAGGAGGTAGAACCCTGAGGCCAGAACAGCAGAGGAAGGAGGTGAGTGGTGTGAGGCTGCCACAAACTGACCACAAACTGGTTTAATCTCCTTTATCATGGTAGGGAAAGGGATGGGAGTGTGACTGGGGAAAGGTGTGTGATTTCTGCAGGGGAGTCAGCTCCCAGCAATGTGCACAGTCTGCCATGGAGGCACAGCACTGTGGACACAGCTCTTCTGGTATGGGCATAGTTTGAGTTGACAGGTCTCTGCATGGTGGTCCACTTGGTCTGGCTTTACCAGAAGAATTTTGGGTAGCTTAGAATTCCTTGCAGAGGAGTGCACTTTTGGAAAGAGGCCGAAGACACTGTATGGGAAAGAATGGTTGTTCTTGGGCTGTTGTGCGGGGCTGGGGCTTTATTGTTCAGTTTTCCTTCTGATATTGCACTTTTCCCTGTCCTGAGTTTGCATCTGAAATAGCCTTTATTGCAGCTTTTTTTCACAGTGACAGAAAATCAGAAACAGATAAAACACAATCAGAGAATCACAGAATATGCTGAGTTGGAAGGGACCCACCAGGGTCATTGAGTCCAGCTCTTAGCCCTGCACAAATGATGCAGTAAAAATAATCCCCATCCATAGATGGAGCATTAATGGACATAGAATATTCCTTTAATTACCAAAATGCTCCCTGTGTCACTGTGTGCAGCATGAAATACAGTTCTCATCTAGTGCAGTGCTAACTTAACTTTACTGTCAGTCGGCAGTTCCTAAAGTCTGTGCTCCCTTGGGAGTCTGGAAGCTGGAGGTGTTCTTTAGAAGTGTAGTACCTGACAGTCCTGCAGTGATGGCTCAGTACACCTCCAGCTGCACCACAAATAATCACCAGTAAGAGAATAAAGTGGCCTCACTGAGAGAAGCAACAAAAAAAAAATCTCATCCCTACAATGGGACTTCATTTCAGTGGCAACTGTGTGGTCAGAAAATACCTGACTTTGAGTCACAGTTAAATCAACTAATAACTGGAGAAGCAGGAGATGGATAATATGGTAATTACACTCAGGAAAAGGGTGTAACAGTTTTGGTAATAAGAGTAGAAGTGACTAATTTTTTTGATGAGCAGTCCAATATATGGAATATCCAGAACAAAAATATACCATTTAAAAGATACTTCTTGTAAGAACCCATTTTTCATCAAAGGCAACTTGTGAATCATCGAGTGCATAAGACCAATGAATTATTCCTTATTTACTGTATCACTTCATTTTCTTTTTGTTTACTGTAGCACATAAAGATATTTTCTTTTTATATTCTGTAGATTCTTCATTTAAAACTCCAACATGAATGCCATATCCCAGGTTTTACGAGAAGTTTGCAGCTCACAATTTTATGGTCTTTGACTAAGTCAAACTACCAAGCACAAAGGACCACCTGGTGTGATACCTGATGAGTGAGTTATTTAGTGTTGGCTTTGTACCATCACTCGATGCCTGAGCTTCAGGAGCACCCAGTGCTGGCTGGCAAGGTTGGGTGTGTGCCCTGAGAGCTGAGGCTGCCGTGGATTTGTTTGGCAGTTTGCTGTCACTGAAGCTGATGGTAAAGGGTTCGTTGATTCCAGTGGAATGGGATCAATTAGTCTTCAATTAGAACATGACCTTCATACTCTTTCTCTAATCAGCATTTCCCTGTTACGTGAGTGCTGCTTGCTCTGTCCTAGCTCCAGTCTGAGAGATATTTGTTTCTGTGAACTGCTTTACTTCTTTTAGATTGAAGTAAAGTCAATTGAAGTAAATTTCTTCCTTTGCTTTATGCCTGTACCAATGCACATCTTTTACACAATGCAACCCATTAGTCTTATTTCTCTTTTGTCTATTATCCATTATTTTGTTCCTTTTAATTTAGAGGCTCTAGATTTGCTTCAGTAGTCTTTCAGTTTATGTATAGATCCTTTAATAATTGGGTTTTTTTGAATGAAAGATGTAATATAAAATGTACACAGGCAAATACACCAGTTGTTAATCACATTAAATTTATTTATTACCTCTTGAGAAACAGAACTGCACATTTCCATGGACACCTTAAATATGCTAGTTAATTGGGATGTGATCTTTCCTAAATGTGCTGGATCACTTCAGCCTGAGTGCCAGTCAGTGTTGTAAATTTTGTTTTCTGACTTCTAGTCATTAGTGGTTATTCCCCTGATGAGCTTATTAACCTGGAGTACAAATACTTCATCTCTCCCACTGAAGAATTAAAATTCTGTGGAACTCCTTAAATTTGCATGGATATCCAAAGATACTTCAGTCTTTCTTTTTTTTTTTTTCCCCCACAGGAAGTAAAATGAAGTGACACTGTCACTGTATAACATCATCTTCACTACTTCTACTGTGATAAGACTGAAGACTCTCATATTTTGTAGGGATGGGCAATGCCTATGGTTTGACTGATATAGGTAGAAAATACAAGTAAGGCTTGTACAAACATCTGAAAAAACTCTACATCTTATTCTGTTTACTGATATGTTCACTAATCCAGTAAAAATACCCCCTCATTTCTGTACAACTTTCATCTCTTTGAATTCTTTAGACTGTAATGTGTACTGTACTTTGTTCAGCGTGTTTTTAGCAAGAGATGAGTGTAACCCAAGGGCACTTTATTGATCTATGATGTCATATAATAATACATAACTACATAAGATACAAAAACGATAAATTACAATGTATAGGGATTATTTTGGTGGTCATACTTGAGACTGTCACTTGAAAATCGAGGTGAATAGCTGAAGCTTTGATAGCACCTTTCTATATTTTTCATTTTGTTCTCACATATTCATCACTTGGTTCTGTCTTGTGTAATCAGTGTGTGACAATGACTTCATCCTCTTCAGTGATGTTTCCTTGCAGGTTTTTAATCCTGGTATCCTAGACTGTGCTTGCAAGCAGACTAGTGAATCACCAGTATCGTGATGGTAATTACAAACATTTCCTTTCCTTTGAGTTTGAGAGGAAAGCTGAAATTTCTTTGCCCCCTTTTTTTTTTTTTTTTTTTCTTTTCTGGAATTAGGATTTCATTTTCAGGTGTTTATGAACTCGAGAACCGCTGCTGACCCTGACTGCTTG